>NC_087449.1:35611515-35924520 GCF_036321535.1 Camelus dromedarius
TTCAACTTTATATATGATAAATTTGGAATACCTATTAGACATCTAAGACAAAATGTCAAGTAAGTTGTAGGAGTAAGTATCTGGAGCTCAAAGAGAAAGTTATGGCTTATCATTCAGCATAAAGGGTGTCATCAGCATAAAGATGATATTTAAATTAAAGTGAATGGATGAGATCACTGAGGGAGCAAGTGTGGACAGAGAACAGAAGAGGGATGAGGGGAGAACTCTAGGGGTTTTCCAGCATTAGAATCTACAAGAGAAGGAGGAGCAAGCAAGTGTATCTGAGAAAGAGTGACCAGTGATCTAAGAGAAAAGCTGGAAAGTATGACGTCATGAAGCCAAGTGATAAAAGCTTTCAACAAAGGCAGGAGTGATCAACTGTGTCAAATGCTTTTTAAAGATTGATTAAGATTAGAACTGATCATTGATCACTGGATCTCTTTCTCATCCATCCTCTCCCAGGATGCAGTTCTCTTTATAAACTGTGGAAGAAGCATGGCAGAGTGAGTAATAATTGTATGTTTATTACTTATACTCATTATAATTACCCATTTGTTGTCTTCTGCTCTCTCTTTGTGGAAGCCACTCCCAATATAGGAATTGGCCATATTTAACAAGTTTATAGGAACAAGATCATATTTAACAGGTTTATTCCTGTTCAGGAACCCACAAAAGCCTGTCTGATTAAATGCTCTAATATACCAGAGCTAGAAGGGCTCTTAGAGGTCACATAGTCCTATGCCCTCATATCGATGAAGAAACTGAGACTCTGACAGGGGCAGTGAATTGCTGAAGGGCACACAGCAGATTAACCTCAGAGCTGGAACCAGAACTCAGACCTCATGTGTCAGAGGTGATTGTTCTTTATGTTACCCTCTTGTGCCACTTCTTCTAGCATATAAGATTGGTTCCTTTGGGTCCTGAAAGCTTTTCTGTCTTAAATAAACTATGATTAAAGTGAAAAATTCTATAAAAGGATAATATTTAAACTAGTTTGAGTGCCAACCCTTTAGAAATGGAGCACAGTCACCTAGACGAGGGGAGGAGGGTGTGGTTGGGATGGGAGAATTGCAAGATCTTGAAGACAGAGGCAGTACTATAGAGCAAAGACCAGCCTGACCTGGGTTTGAATCCCAACCCCATCTACTTCTACTGAATGGCCTCTGTTAAGTTTCATCACCTTCCTGAATCTCCTCTATAAAATAGGAACAATATATGGGTCTTATTGATAAATTATGAGGATTAGGAATAACACATCTAAAATGTTCAGCTTTTTCTTGATGTGTGATAGGCATTCAATACATAATAGCTCTTTATTGCTATTTAATCTTCCTCCATTTTTCTTTGCTCCAGTGTGTTGAGTGCCAGCAGCCCTAGATCAAGCCAATGTCTCCAGAGTCTGTTTGCTCCTGCCTCTAGCCACTACTGTCAGACCTGTGGCTTCCAGACTGTGCTGTGCCTTCTGGCAGAATAGAAGCAAGGCCTGTAAAACTGCCTGGGGCTGATACTATCTCCTTCAGGGTCCCTGTGCAGGTCAAACTGTCCCCATCAGGGCAGACACGATGGAGACAGCCTGTTTCTCCTTTTCCCTAAGGCTCATTCTACTGCTTCCTTTTTGTAAAGAAAATGCCTAAATTCATATGGACAAATACTTTTAAGAAAGAAGTTTTAATTTAAACTAGCAGTTTGATTAGGTGTCTTCAGAATGCCAGGCATTGTGTTAGTCCTCACACTCTGGGCATTTGATTTACAAGGGGAGTTAGACATGAAAGCAAATAACTGTTTCCCAATTGAGTGAACTGAACCACTCAGCAGAGGTACTGGAAACATGCTTTGGGAGCGTAGAGTAGGGAAGGCAAGAAGACTCCCTGGAATGGGTGTGGTTTTAAGATCCCTGGATCTTAAAAGGTAAATAGTGTGTCAGTGGATGGATAATTAGGGAAACCACATTTCATGCAGAGGTATGCAAGCAGCAAGTACAGATGACATTTAGAGGAGAAGGCTTAGGGATTATAAAAGAGTGGATGGGAGACAAACTGTTTATTGAAGAAACCCAATGCTCTGCTTAGGAATTTTGGGGTATGATTCATGATGGCTTAGGATGTCAAGAGATTTAAGATATCTTAGATGCTATCAGGTATAAACACCTCATTTTACAAATGAGAAGACTGAAGTTCAGATAGAAGAAATAACTAGGCCAGAATCACATAACAGGTTAGTGGCAGAAACTGGGATTGGAACCAAAGTTTACTGATTCCCAAGCCAATAACCTTTCTGTCCATTACTCATGACTTCTATGCATAAGAGGGAACAATTGTAGGCAGTCTCAAAAGGCAGCATAAGGTCTGAGACCATTTCTTGCTGGGGCTCAACTGAGATTCAGGGGGTTTGGATGAGGACAGAAACTGGGACCTCACTGATCTCATGCTCACTTAAAATCATTAGGATATAATTTTCTATAAATCAGCTTTAAAATAGCTTAATTATCACATAAAATTTTGTCCATGTTTTTGTTATTATGTATTAGTATGTTCCCTATATTTTATAATTTCCTACTATGAATGGAAAAGCTAGAATTTATGAAAAAGGTATTAAGTTAGTATGTTACTCTGCCTTGGAAGGTATATCTTCTGGAGCTGACAAGAGCAGGATCAGATCTCTGGTAAAAGCGGAATTTGCCAGAACCTGGGATCTAAGATGACTTGATTTAGGTCATTGTATATCTACTTCACTCACTTGTTTATTGTAAAATTCAGGTGTTTGTGATACTTTTCAGTGGCCCTGAACTAAGCAAACAAACAAAAACAACTGCCTCACCTTTTTCAATAAATTCAATTAAACAAATATTTCATTCATTTATTAGCAAATGCTCTTTGAAAAACTGCCATGTGCCAAGCACTGTGGCATATACTGGGCATATATAAGTAAATAAAAACAAGCATGGTTCCTGTTTGTATTAGTTTGCTAAGACTGCCATAACAAACCTTCACACACTGGGTGGCTTAAACAACAAAAATTCATTTTCTCACAGTTCTGGAGGCTAGAAATCTGACACCAAGGGATCAGCAAGATTGATTTCTTCTGAGGCCTCTTTCCTTGGCTTAGAGATGGCTATCTTCTCCCTGTCTTCACATGGTCCTTCCTCTGTGCATACCCATGTGTATGTCCTAATCCCCTCTTCTTGTAAGGCTACCAGCCACATTGGATTAGGATTCATCCATTTGATCTCATTTTATCCTAATTGAGTCCTTGAAGACCCTATCTCCAAATACAGTCATACTCTGAGGTACTGGGTCTTAAGACTTCAACATATGAATTTTTAAGGGACACAATTCAACCCATAACACTGTCCTTAATGAGCTCATAGTCTAGAAGGGACACAAAATTTTATCCAACAATTATATAGATAAATTTAGGATTATGAACTTTGTTAAAAAGTTATAAAGGAGAGATACATGATGTCATAAAAATTGGTAAGGAGTTGTGTCCTGTCTCAGTGGAAGGAATGTGCTGCAGTGAAGGTACCTTAGAAGGTAAACATATGAGCTGAGATCTCAAACCTGGGTAGGAGGAGTTAATTAGGAAAAAGTGATGAGGGAGAAGGAGACTCAGTGCGAGGAGAAGAACCAGGTAGAGGGAACCGTTTGTCAAAAATCCCATAATTCAGTAATTTCTACATACTGAATGCAGAAATAGATTCTGAATACAGCAGTAGGACTCATGGTCTGCTGAGAAAAAGAAGAAAAGAGTAATTTCAACAGAGTATGGTTGGAAGTGTTATGAAGACTAAAACTTATACACCACAGTTCTAAATTTATGGAAATACAGATAATGGAGGCACTAACTCCACTGACAGTGGGATGAGGGCAGTAGGGCAGAAGAGTTTCACAGTAGCTGAAGTGTTACACTATTCAGATCTTGATGCCTATTTGGGAAATCTAAATAAATGAAAAATATATTAACAAAGCATTGTGATCATTCATTCAAAACACTTTGGATCTAGATGTAGCATGGAGTCAAAAGACCCAAGTTTTAGTCCCTGCTCTGTTCGTCCTGTGGTACTTTCTCCTCTGTCACACAAAGATAATCATATGTATCTTGCCTACCTCATGTGTTGGGAGGGTGCTGTATGGATGAAATGGGACCCAAGAAAGCAGGAAAAGAGAACTGGCTAAAGGAGAGATGAGATGGGTTGACTGAAGTCAACAATCCCTTCCTCTCTGGTCTTTGTTCCTGATCTGGAAAGATTTCCAAAATGAATGTGGAGATGAGACCGAAGACACCTGAAGAATCAGACACTGAAGTCAGGGCTAACTAAATTACATGCAGGGTCACATAGCTGCATGGGCTAAGTGACATGAACGATAACAAATGTCAGTGTTCCTAACAAATTCTTGCTGATATTGATTCTTACTTATTCTAGAGAAAAAGCCACAAAGGATTCCATGGCCAACCTGGTAAACAATTTCTAGATGATGCTGTTTTCTAAGTGCTTCTTCTGATCTAAAGAGCCAGAGAGTCAGAGCACAGAGGTTTAGCTTCCATGCAGCTGCATACATCGCTATTAGAACCTTAGCAACTCTCCTCTTCCTCTGTCAACTGTTGAGCATTGCTAGGTGACAGGCACTGACCCAGGCAGGCTACATGAATTATCCCACAACAATCCTGTATGGTGTATGTGTTTCATCCCCATATTACAGATGAAGAAACTCAGCCTTATAAGTTAAGTAACCCTTTTAAGTTAGTAAACTGAGACTCCAAAGCTCAACCTTACTTGGAGAAAGTAGGTAAAGGAAGTTGAAGCAGCAAATCTTCAAATTCCTTTCTATCTTTAGAACCACTGAGAGCAAGTTTGTGCCTTAGTGAGAAAAAAAAATTAGGCCTTTTAGTAAGGGCAAGCCAGCTAACATCTTCACTGCAGAGGGCCTTGGCCCTTGCTGTACTTCCACCCAGAAACCTCTTCCCCTACAAGCAAGGCTCCTTCTTGTTACTCTGGTTTCAGCTTAAATGCTACTTCCTCAGTGAGGTCTTTCCTAGTCTAAAGTAGCTACTGTTTCATTATATCATCTTGTTTTAATTTTTTGTATAGCACTTATTACTGTTATATTTTCTTGAATATATGTTTTATTTTTTGTTTACTGTTTCCCCTCACTAAGCTTCATGAAGGCCGTACCTTGTTTGTCTTCGTCAAGTTGTGTACTCAAAACCTAGTATAAGAGTACATGGCATAGGTGGATACTCAATAAATACTTGTTGAATTAATGCATGAACAAAGTGCCATTATAGATGGAAGAATTGCAGCCCAGAGAGGAGATTAGACTTGTGCAAGGTCAAGGAATGTGGACTGGGTTAATAAGAAGAGCATTAGCTTAGTTTCCAGTCCTAACTCTGCCTCTAATTTTCTCTGTGACTTTCAATCAGTTCTGTGTTTCCTAATAGTTTCAGTTAAGACTTGTTGAATGTTTTTACATTGACATTCATTATGCTGCTTTTGCATGTATTTTATGTAATCTTTCCCCAAACTTTGAGGGTAGGTAGTGAACAAGTAATACTATTCCCAAGTTCCAGTAGTTTAATGCAATAAAGGTTTAGTTCTCACAAACATCACGAAGTTATCTGAGTCAGAAATTTCCAATGGGTGGTTCTCTTTCAAGTAATAACTCAGGGATCCAGGATCCTTCCATTTTAGGGTGCTGCCCTCCTCAACTCATTGCTTTCACGGTCACTGTGGAAGGGAACAAGAAAGCATAAATGATTGCATATGAGATTTTAAGTCTTAGCCTGGATGTTGCATACATTATTTCCATCCATCCTCCTTTATCTTTTGGAACTTCCATCCATACTGTTGTCACTTGGAACAACTTAACTGCAAGGTATACTGAGATATGTACTCTCACAGAAAGAGAAAATGGTATTGGTCAATATCTAGCTAATATCTGCCATGGTGTAGTCACCATCATCACCGTCTTACAGGTGAAAAACTGGTGAATTGCCTGAGATTCCATAGCAAGTGATGGAGTGAAGATACATAACCAAGGAATCCTACCAGACTCATGCCAGTAACAGTGCCCTTTGCTCTATATCTGTATAGATTATTGATTTTAAAGATTATTTTTGCTTGAGAACTCTTTCCATAATAGGACTCTTACAGAGAATTCCAGCATGTAAAAGAGATCAACAGCAGCCCTGAAGCCCTGTACACACTAAGAAGATTGTCTGGGAGCCTTCTAATGCCTTGCAGGGCTCAGTGTGGAAACCTTTGGACCAGAAGATTTTGATGGGCCCCTCCTGCTCTGTCTCACATGTTTCATCTCTTGATTTCATCATATTCCTAATGTGAGGCAGAAGGTTAAAATCATGAATACGTCTCAAACTGGGTGCTTGTCATCAAAGATTTCTGCCTCAGGGCCCAGAAATAAGCTGTGGAATCGCTGATGAAATCCTGGCGCTGTGTGTACTGAGCTTTCAGAACCCTTTCCTCACTACCCACCATCCATGCAAAAAGTTATCTAATTGTACAAGGCACACTCTGGAAACTTTCCCAGTAGAATAATAGATAAAGTAACCAAGAACTTTTTAATTTTGCAAAGTGCATTCTTCCTTATAATTTACTTAATATAGAAATTTAATGTTCTGCAGTTTACTGAACAAATAACATTGAAAGTATTTTAGAATTAGCTTGGGAACTCGCCTTTGGTTGCCAGTTTGACTTTATTATTTGATTATCCAGATAAAGGCCAGCAGTGACAATATGCTCTGCCTTAAGTGGTTCGGAGTGGTTATCTCTTGGCAATTACCAATTCTAAATACAAGATTTAAGTTCAAGGAGAAAATCACACAAGAGCAATTTGCTCAGTTTGCTCAAGTTAGTCCCTTGAGTAAGACGCTTGATTCTCTGGAACTGGATTATGATGATTATACTTTTCCAAAAATTTCCTAATCTTAGGAGGTGACAAATTCTGTGGCACTATTTATTTAAGAAACATACCGAGGACCAGATATGTGTCAGACAGCGATGGATGCCAGAGATGTTGAGAGTGGCTCAGAGTCCTTAACTCCTACCCTTTGGTCCCATGGCTTGCACCTTTAATGGGCCTCCCTGTACCAGCCTAAGGCACTTCTCTAGGCACTCCCTCCTGAACACACTTACCTGAGCAGGTTCTGATCACCAGAGCAGATACTTACTTCCTTTTAGATCTGAGTGTTTACATTTAGTTAGTTCCCTGCTTCTTGATGCCACCTTGTTCTGGTCTTAGACAATTGTTATTTGACCTAAGCTCACAACTAAGGACCAGTCTCACCATTCTCCTGCCTGGACAGGCTCTGCAGAACCCAGCCTCCTGAGCTCATTTGCCTTGGAAAGGATGTGTGACAGTGATGTTAGGATGACTGAAATAGTCTCTACTTTTAAAATGTAAGATATGAAAGGTATTTAAGAGGTATAGTTGGCAGGTCCTGGAGAATGAATACATTTTTGAAGATGAAAGAAAGAGATACCTAGGAAGATACCGAGATCACTCCAGGTTACATTGTGGAGTTGGCACTTGAACTTGATCTCAGTACACAAATTTTTAACATGCATAGGTGAGGTAGAAAATGTATTCCAGGTAGAAGGAGCATCATGAACAAAAGTTTGAAGTTACATGTTCCAGGTTCCTTTAAGGAATGTCTGATTATTTCCTCTTTTAGACACCTTTGGCTTTCTAATACCCAGTACAGTTTGTTTTCCTTCTCTTATCTCTCCTCCACTCCTCTTCCTTTTTAAAGACAGTAAGATAGATGTTTTAGTTTTCATTGCAGAAGTTTAGTCACCATTTTACTTGGGTAGCTAAACTTCAATAATTTGGGCAATTTAACTGATTCAGATTGAACGCCACATGATAATTAACTTGTTCCTCTTCTTTCTCATCACCCACAGGAGCCTGATGGATCATTAGTGACACGATTAGAGAGAGAGTGATCCCAGCACATTATTGGTGCTCAATAAATGTTAAATAATTGTTGAAATAGGACCCAGTGGAGATTGGCACTTTGCAGTAGAAACAGAAGCTCACAAAGTGTGCCTTTGCTGATAATCAGGTTTTGCAATTCAGAGTAGGCACAGACTATGCACCATTTCTCATCATTGAAATCCACATGCATTTGCAGAAAAAAGTCTAATTAATAATCCAGCTCTTCCAGCTAAATAGAAGCTTATGCAGTGAGGAAAGTGTTAAACCATAGATGCTGCCATGGGGAATTCACCTCTCCTCCAGTTTGAGTAGCTGTAGCTACCTAGATGAGCAGGTGGAGGAAATGAGGACGTGGTGACCAGTGGATTACTGGGCGCTTAAATGTTTTACCCAGACTGTCTCTGAGTCCTGTCCCAAAGTGCTCCAAGAGCCAGATTCCCATCTGTTAATTGAAAGCCTAACTGCCAATATGAGGACTAGCTTTGCCAAGCATGGATTTTGTGGTGTTAATGGCTTTGGGCAGAGCCTTGAGCTGCTTGCTGGCAGGGAGGATGCTGTTTGATTCTGAAGAGTCCAAAATTTATATTTTAAAACATATTTTATTTGACAGCCAGAATCTAATGAATCTGACTTCATCTGTCTGTCTGCAGATCTCTGCTTGAGAATATCAAACCTGCAGCAAAATAGCTCCTCACAGTTTATAAACCACATTTCCTAACAACTATTCCATTTGGTCCTTATGACAACTAAGGGTGGAAGGGAATCTAATAGGCTTAGGTGCTTTACATGCTGTCTCATCTAATTCTGAAGTCTTGTAAGGTAGGATTTTTAAATCCTCATTTTACATATGAAGATCCAAGGCAACAAGAACCAAAACACTTGCTCAATGTCTGCTTGAACTGAGTAGCAAAAAGCTAGTGGGACAGGGGTTAATCTTGGGTCCAAGTATAACATGATCTCATTATTTAGGGCCACACCTTCTGAGGACTTACTTCATACTAAGCATTTATTTCTACATGTTATTGAATCTTTAAACCATCTTGTGAGGTAGATATTACTATCCTAGTTTTACAGATTTGGTCATTCAGTTAACATTTATTGAGTGCTCACTCTATGCCAAACACTGTTTTAGGCGCTGGATATTCACCTTCGAATGAGACAAGCATAGTTCTTCCTCTATGAACCTTAACATTCTAATAGGAGGAGACAATAAACAAATATAAAGGCTCTACTTTAGATTGGGTGATCATGGAAGGACTCTAAGGATGAAATATTAAATTTTTTAAAGAATGTTTTTGGAGGAGAGAGGTTATGAGGTTTATTTATTTGTTTATTTTTAATGGAGTTACTGGGGATTGAACCCAAGACCTTGTGCATGCTAAACATTCACTCTACCACTTGAGCTATACACTCCCCCTGAAACATTTAAATTAAGACCCAGTCTTATGTCTTAAGTCAAATATCAAAAAAGACCCAGTCTTAGAAAGATCTAAAGGATTATTATTACAAGCAGAGAGAAGAGCAAATAAATAGACACTAAGGAGAAAAATCAGCTTTGTGCCTTTCAGAAAAAAGAATATGTGAAAATGGTGGGAGAGTAGTGAATGATGGGAAGAGAGGACTGAAATGAGGTTGCAAAGTTAGGGAAAGGCCAGATCTCATAGTCCTTATGATTTGGGTTTTATTGAACAGGTGATAGGAAGCCACCAAAGGATTTAAGGCTGAAGAATAACACAATTTACTTATGTTTACAAAAAGTCACCCTGGCCAGTATAAGGAGAATGAATTATATACAGGAAAGATTGAAAGACTAGTTAGGAGATAACTGCAGTGGTCCAAATAAGAGATGGTGGTGGCTTGGATAAGCATGGTAATAACAGAGGTAGAGAGAAGTAAGCAGATTTTGGGTATATTTTGAAGTTGTGTCAACATGACTTGTTTATGTGTGGTTTGAGAGGAAGAGAGGAATCAAAGACTTCTAGGCTTTTGACCTGAGCAACTGAGTGAATGGAAGGGTCATTTACTGAAATGAGGAAAGCTGAGAGCAGAGCCTAATTTGGTAGTGAAATATCAAAAGTTCTGTTTTGGCCACATTGCTTGAGATGCTTTAGACAATAAAGTGTATAGGTCAAACAGGCAGTTGAATATATGTCTGGAAATCAGAGGCTATTTACATTCAGAGATCAAATGGCTTGCCAAATGTAACACAGAATAATTGATAGAGCTAGTTTGTTTGACAGAAGCTCCAACCTTTACCTAGCCCCAATCTGGAATCAACTATCAGTTGGACATAAAACCAAACTCAGTAACAAAATCTACCTGTGGTAGGAATTTTCTTTTGCCATATTTCACTAGCATCCCTTGGATCCCTCTTTGTCCCTATATACATGGTTAGATATTGAGTTATTTTAACAATTTCTGTAGCTGCCAGGCTTGCTATGTTGCCAAGGAGTTAGTGGGGAAACAATGAGCTTAATTCCCAAGGGGAGTCACCTGAGGCCTTGAATGTTCCACTTACTATATATAATGTTGAAGAACACAGGCTTCAGATTCAGCCCACGAGTTTCCTGGCCATGGCATCTTTATCAAATCTTAACTCAAAACTCTCTTCACCTGTTTCCTCATTTATCAAGTTGTAATACTAACACTTGGATTAACTGGGAGAGCCTATGTAGTGATTAGTGTGCTTAGAGTAGCCATTTGGAAAGTATGGATGCTAACTATCTTTAATAGTAATAATTATGATAGTAGTATTTTGTAGTCACCTTTTAGGTTAAATCTTTAAGTATGATTTATTGAAGTGAGATTAATGAGTCAAAGGGTATGACTATTTTCAAGGATATAAATAGTCAAAGCACCCTCCAAAATTTTATTTTGAGAAAAGAAAAGAGGTAGCTTGATATAGTAGAAGAGGACTAGACCCAGAATCACACAAAACTGGACTTGAGTTCTGGTTTTACCTCTATTCCTCTTCACTTATTTGTGCCTCAGTTTCCTTATCTATGTACTTAAGTAACAGTGCTCACCATGCCTGCTTGCATGCTTACTGCATAGACTTCTGAGTATAGAGAGGAAATAATGTGTATGAAAGTACTTTGAAAACTCTAATAGCCTGTGCAAAATTTCAAGGATGATTATAATCATAATGATTAGTTATGGATAACCAATCAACAGATGGTAATGTCTAGGCAGAATTTAGCCTAGACTTACTTTGCCAATTTCACTATATCCTGACCCCAGGCTCACTGCTGAAAACTGCATCTGCCCTCACTCAGTCTGGGTGGCCTGTGGGAATACAGGCTTGACCAAAATTCTCTGGGCCAGATTTTATGATAGTTATTTTTAAATGAACTCCAACGAATTTAAACAGTAGTATTGGTCCAACTGGATTGAGTTGGCCATGGCCAAACTAAACTAGGAAGTTTGGCCTGAGTCCCATCTCTAATCTTGCCCATAAAGTGTTTCTGGTCTTGAAAACCTCAGTCTTTAATTTCAATTTTTTTAAAAAGGACTTTAGGTACACTGAATTAGATTAATCACAATTCTTGTTTCATATATGCTATCATTATTGGACTATGTAAGGCCCTTTTATTTTATTCTTTACTTATCCTTTTTATTAATATAATGAATACTCAAAAACCCACTATCCGATGGAAGGAAAGAAATATGAATAACTTATATATTCCTTTTGCCTCTCGTTCCTGTGCCTTCATCTCAAGGATAATTAATGTCCTGAATTTTATGTTTTTAAAATAGTTTTATCAAATACATATGTGTAGTTAATATATTATTTATTTTTCATTGTTTTGGACCTTCACAAAAGGAATATAATGTAGCAGATGGTCTTCTGAGACTGCTTTTTACATTTGATGATATGTTACTAAGATTTATTCATGTTATTGGCTTTTACTCTTTATTTATTTATTTATTTTCGCTACTGTGTATTATTTCACAGTAAGAATAGGCTATGCTGGTGTTTCATTTAAAATCCTTGGACCAATATGCACGAGTGAAATGGATTAGTAATTTCCCTCTTCCCTATTGTCCTTTGGTTTTGGCATCAGATTTATATAAGCTTTATGAAATAATGAGTCAGGGGATATTTACCTTTTCCTGTTCTCTGGAGGAGTTTGTTCCCTCAAAATTGGTTAGAACGCACCTATAAAATAATCTAGCCTGGTATTCTATTTGATGGAAGATTTTTAATTCCTTCCTCATTTTCTTAAAGTTATTTATTTAGGCTTCCTATTTTTTTTAACTCCATTTTGATTACTTATGTATATTTTAAGGAATTTATCCATTTCATCAATCAATGTTGTCAGTCAGAAATATCACCATTCCATACTGAAAAATTCTCATCTATAAGACTTGCCTTCATAATTGCATAAGTGGACATTTTCAAAAGGGCACTCAAACACAGTCAAGAGGGAGGAAGAGAACCAACCAACTAATCAATTAACTCCTTCTCTCCCTCCTTACCTTCCCTTGCCCCCTCTTTTCATTGCTTGTTATATACTAGATGCTTCATATGTGTTCTCTCATTTAATTTATACCACACCCCTGACAGCAGATGTTGTGTTTTCCTGTTTACACTGAAGAAACTAGAGCTCAGAGAGGGTATGTAGCAAGGAAGTGGTCAATTTGAAAGCATGTTTAATTGATCCTAAAGCTTGGGCTCCTTTAGTATACCACTCGTCTCAATCTGAGTAATTGCCTGCCTTTTCTACTTCCATGGGTTCTCAAGCTTTAATGTACATAGGAGTTGCCTAAGATGCCTGGTTAAAAAATGATTTCTGGGGCTCACCAGAGATATTTAGTCATATTTACTAGGTCTCTAGTAGGACCTCGAAATCTGCATTTGAGAAAAGCACCCCTCATACTTTTGATGCCGTTGGTCCTTCATATCAAACTCTGAAGAACCCTCAACTAGATTATGAATTCCTTGAGTATGGGAATGGTGTCCTACATATCTCATTTCTGTAGGAGGAAGAACTCAACAATTTGCTGGAGAAATGAGTGAATAAACAAAATAATGAATGAATAAATGAATTATATATATATAATTATATATAAATGAATGAATTAACTAATTATACTTAGGTGTTGAAGACTTATTCTCTCTAATTGAAAAGAACTTCTTTGACCTGGTTACCAGTCTCTGGTATTTATGTTTCCTGCTCTACTTGGGCTTATGCTCCCTGGGGTGAATAGCCTTTCCCTGCTTCCTGTACATCAGATTCAGCTCTCAGAGGGAAAAAGATTTCCTGTCATTTTAAATGTCATCCATCATTCTATTTGCATGTTTCACACTGAGAATTGTGAGAAGGCTTCTGGGTAGGAGGGCACAAGGATAGAGAGATGACCAAATGGAACCTTGCCAAATCTGCTCTCCCTTTGCTAAGTGGAACTGTAGTCTTAGGGTGCAGCCTCTGGGGAAAAAACATGGTAACTGGTCTCAGCTGTAGTCTTGAAACTGAGCTACAAGCTTAACACTTCCACTACTCTTCAGTCCCTGAGCCAATCCTGATCATGCCTAGGGGTCTGTCGTCTAACTCAACCCATCTATACATAATTGGACTCTGAAATCTGTCTTGTTGCCATAAACCTGGTAGGTAGCGTACTTGAATTTCATGGTCAATTTCCCTGCCTAAACTCCTGAGAAGACAATCTTTTTGGGCCTGAAAGGACTAGGTGAGGAGACTTATACCCAGTCCCTTTTTGCCTTTTAAACATTGGTCCTTGGTGAAGGAAGAACTCCGTTCAAATGCCTTTGCTTCACTTCTAAACTTTGCTAATTTCTATTCTGAAATACTACTTTATATTTGTAATAACATTCAGTAGTTTCTCACATTCTGAAAGGGGAAGCCAAAATACCTTTGAATTTTCATTTTCTTAACTTTTCAGATAGAATCATAATATTGACCTGCCTTATAAAGCATTAGGATTAACTAATTAACATTGAATAGTACTTTGGAAATGTTAAATACTATAGAAATGCTAAACAGCTTTATTAGACTTGGAGTCTAAAAGGCAAATGAAACTTCATTTAAATGCTTTTAAATCATGGGCTTTTTTTTTTTTCTCTCAAAAGAGATTTAAATGAGGTTATGTAGCTACATTCCTGGTTCCAAAAAGGAAATGTCACGATGAGTATAAAACATGAATATCTGATTTCTCCACCTTTCCTTTTATTCCCTGTTTCTTCTCGGGATCACCCATTCCTTCAAGAAGTATTTCCTGGTTACCTCCTTGTTGACAAGTAGCAAGCAAGGCATTGCAGATACAGGTATGGTTTCTGACCTGTAGGAGAGATAGATACATCTGTATTCAAGTAAATGTAAAAGAAGACAGATTGAGTGAACTTACAGAGATATAGATCTGAGGGGAGAGAATGATCACATTCCAACTGTCACTGGATAGGAAACTCAGGAAGATTTCGTAAGGCTGGCATTAATGGAGCTATGCTTGAAAGAGTAAACAAATTTTGATAGACAAAGGAAATAGTGTGAGGAAACATCATCTGTGCGTTTTTTATGGGGGAACTATAGTTCAGAGAGATTATATAGCTGATCTGGTGTCACACAATGAGTCAATTCCTGAGACAGATTTAGGACCCAATTTCCCTCATTTCTATTCTGATGTTAGTTCATTGAACTAACCGTGGTCCTTAATAGTAAAGGCCCTTTTACTAAATGCCTATTTATCATAATTTGTAGTGTATTTATTATGGGAAATTGCAATCCTATGGTAAGATGATCCAAGGGGAGAGGACCCTGCATATAGGCAGAACTATTACACACAAAGTAATCCTTGAAATACTAATATGGTTAACAAGAGGGGGTTGGATTGGGTGAATGGCCATCCACTTACCATGAAGTGGGAGATATTGGTGACTAGTTGGAAGTAAAATTAGATAGCACATTGAATTAAGAAGGAAATTGGATGTTAGAATCATGGAGTTTTTGTCACGTTGAGTGTGAGGTATGGCAAAATGACTGAGTAGAAATGACTAGTGGATAGTTGAAGCTACAACTCTATTTGCTAATGAGAGGACAATATAATTTGAGAATTATTAGCGTGCAAGTGATATCAAAGTCATGAAAATGAAGTCTCTGAGGGGAAGACAGAGGACAAGAGCAAAAAAATTCATGATTTGGTAACAGAGTTTATGGCATGTGAGCTCAGTCTGATTCTTGGTTATACATGGGGGAACTGAAGCCCAGAAAGAAGAAGAAACGTGCTTAAAATTAGCCAGTAAATCAGTAGCAGACTTGGAACTAGAGCCCATGTCTCTTTATTCCCACTTGACAGCCTCCCCTTTCTTCTACTAATACTTATTTTAATCAGTTTAGGTGTTCTGCAGTAGAGAAATGTAGTTACTCAGGAGAAACTGAAACTTGAAATGGAAACCAAAATCATGAATAGGAAGAGAATATTGCCTCCTTTATTTTTAATCATTTTCTGCTCAGCAATTCTTAGGTTCATCTTGGAAGGCATGGACTCTGGGGATCAGGGGACTACAGGTTCTCAGGTGGTCACGTATGGATTCATTTCTCTCTCTCTGGTTCCATTCCCTTAGATTTGTTTTTGTTAATTTCCTTTCTTGGGGAATAGTTTGCTGAGAGACATTTGGGCTGTTGCTAGGGAATATTTGACTCCTTTTTCAAATCAGAAATGTCCCTTTCCTCAGCTGCTGGGGAACCCTGCCATGAACACATTCACTACCACCTCTGCCAGGAGACTGCCTTGACATGTGCCCTAATCCACACTTCCCTCCACAAACCCTATGCCACCAGTGGCAGAGAAATAAAAAGTAAACTTTATTAATGATCATCTACCTTGAATCAGGGTTCAATTTAATTTAAATAAATTATTTCAATAGCCTAGTGTAATCAGTATAATTATATCTACCTTACAAATCAGGGAATTGAGACATAGCTTATCTTAATAAGGGGTTATGTGATATGACTATGGTAGACAGAATAAGGACCCTCCAAAAATGTCTATGTCCTACTTCCTGGAACCTCTAAATATGTTATCTTACATAGCAAAATGGACTTTGCAGATGTAATTAAGGATATTGAGATGAGAAGATTATGCTGGATTATCCAAGTAAACCCAGTAAAATCACAAGAGTCTTTACAAGAGGAAGGCTGAAGAGTCGGAGTCAGAGAAGACATGATGATGGAAGCAGAGAAGTCAGAGAGACAGAAAGGGAGAGATTTGAAGATGCTGTGCTCCTAGTCGTAAAGATGGAGGAAGGGGCCACAAGCGAAGGAATATAAGCGACCTCTAGAAGCTGGAAAAGGCAAGGGAATAGATTCTCTTCTTGAGCCTCCAGAAAGGATGTCACACTGCCAGTACCTTGATTTTAGAACTTAGCTCCAAAACTGTAAGATAATAGATTTGTGTTGTTTTAAGCCACTAAGTTTGTGGTAATTTATTACAAAAACAGTAGGAAACTAATGCAGTGAAGTCATACAACAGGTAATCTTTTCTGGTGATTTTCATTTTGCCAGATGTAATGGATAACTTTCTACACTCATGTAACTGAATCCTGCTTTGACACTGTTGACTACTCATTTTTTAGTGACTCTGTTCCCTTCAGTTCTAAAATACTACACACCCTTTCATCTCTTCCTCCTTCTCAGATCATTCTGTCATGGGCTCCACCTCCTCTTTATTGCCTCTAGTTATTTCTCTTTTCTTCCCACCTCTTTTTTCCTTTTCCCTTTCCTTCTCTTCATACTGTTCCTGAATAATTTCATTCTCCCCTCATGACTTCTACTACTCATCTATATGCTAGTGATTTCCAAAGATATATCTCCTCTAAGCCTTAAACTACTTATTCAAATCTACCCTGTAAGAATGAAAACCAAGACAGAGAAAAATCTTAAACACAGCTATAGATAAAAGACCAATAATCTTTAAAAGTGGAATAGATATGACCTTTCAGTAGAGATGGTGAAAGTCAGAAGGTAATAGATTGACATCTTTAACATACTGAAGGGAAAAAAAAAATTAAAGAGTAGAGGTCTACTGTTAATAAAAATATCCTTCAAAAATGGAGGCAAAAAAAAAGTAATCTTAGAAAATTCACTGCTTGTAGACCTGCATAACAAAAAGTACCAATGGAAGTCCTTTGAGCTAAAGAAAAATGATCCAAGATGGTTTTCTGCAGTTTGACAATGAAGTTCCTAAGTGTGATTTTCTTTGTGTTTATCCTGCTTTATTTCAGATTTATTTATTAATCTGAAAATATACTGAGTTTCTTGAATCAGTGAATAAACATCTTTCATAAATTCTCAAAAATTCTCAGAACCATAGGAAGGAATGAAAAGCAATAAAAAGAGTAAATATATGAAGAAAAGTTTATTGATTGTTTAAAATTAAGTGATGATAATTTCTTCTCTGTTTTATAGGTAGAAGTAATGTGTTTGCCAATTGTAGTTTAAAGGTGGGAGACAGTCAAATGGAATTAAATGATATGCATAAGATTTTTGTATTTCTCTTAGGAAGCAGACATATATAAAAATTTAATGAGCTATACACTTAATATTTTTTTGCTTTACTGTGTGCAAGTTATCTTCAATAAAAAAAGTGAAAGTGAAAAAGTGTTGATACAGTATGAGAAAAATTATGGATAAATTTTTTGAGATTATTTGTACATGGGATGCAACTTGACAATATTTCCCCTTTTTCCTCTTTATACACCTAACATAAGTCCTGTAGGACTAGTCATTCATTCATTCAACAAATATTAAGATTCCCGCTTTGTGCCACTCAGTGTGATAGGTACTGGATGCATATAGAGAGATTGAGACTAATGTTAAAAGTGTTCAGAAATGAATAAATAGTGGGGTGTTCAGGAAAGTTTTCTGAGTAGAGGAGAAGCCAATTGGAGGTAAATATTAGGGATTTCTGTAACAAACATCTTGGTGCATGTAAGGATGGAGGGATAGGGTTCAGATGGTGTGATTTTCTTTTGATTCTATACTGCCTGTTGTCATTGCTATGAGCCCTACTTTTCTATGACTTACTTTAGTTTATGGAGACAAATTTAGTACTTTCTAATGCCCTTCAAATATGGATATTTGGAAAGTCCTCCAGACAACCTTGGTGCTGAGAGGAAAGGAATGGTTGGTATAATCTCTTTCTCTTTCTCCCTCAAATAATGTAAACAAAAGTGGCTCCACTTTATCAGAATACAAGTTGGGGCAGGCTGCTGGAGAGATTGCCAAGCTCTGTTGGAGAGTGACTCAGGAAGCCATTAGAGTACTTGTCGCTGAACTCAACCCGGTGCAATGGGTATAGGATCATCATGCCAAGAGGTGAGATGAGTTTTCTGTTGTTAAACCAAAGCTGCAGTTAGTTTCTCATTTTTCTTTTGTCATGATACCGAAGTTAAGAAGGTGTTCTCTGAAGATTCATGTTGTTAGTGAGAAATCACTTTTGGAGACTGTTTGAGTTAATTACTTTCCTGCAGACCTCTTCCTTAAATTAACAATAGCTTATAATGTTTGAAACATACAGACCTTCAGAGTTAGAAGCACTGCATTATGAAATAAAGGCATTCATTTATCTAGTTAGTATTCACTGGGTTCCTAAACTGTATCAGGCACTGTGTTAGTTCTTGAGGATATAAATATAATTAATTGTAGTTTTGACTAACTCTACATTTATAATCAAAGACAGACAAAGAAAAGTCATTTAAAACGAAGTGACAAGTGTAAGAATTCATTGTGAACCAAATGCAACCAGGATACAAAGGAGGAGCTAATTAATTCTGAAGAATCAGAGAAGGTTTCATTAACCAATGTCATTTGAACTGGATCTAGAAGAAGTAGGAATTCCCCAGGCCTTAGTGACCTTTCTAAGTGAAGGAAGTGACAGGAGCAGAGACATGAAGACTTAAAAATTTCTTGTCTGGCAAACTATAGGTAGTCGAGAACATGGAGTGTATATCAGGAAGGTGTAAGATATAAGAATTAAGACTATGAAATGAGATGGCAGTCAATTTTCAAGGGCCTTGAAAGTCACTGTAATAGTGGACTCTCTGTAAAGACCATGTTTACTGAACAACCCCAAATGTTTCTTTCCTTAGGGTTTAAGCATTTACAAAACAGTTAACTGGATAAAGAGAGACAACAAACTATAATTAGTTTAATAATGTAACCCTAGTATAATTAATTTTTAAAATCTTATTGTGAGAAATTTTAAAGATTTAGAAAAAATACAAAGCAACATTGCAAACACTCTTGTTTACCACCCAGAATTAACAGCCATTACTGTTTTGTCATATTTGCTTCCAGTTTTTATGTTTTTTGTTTTTTTGAGAAAGGGTGCCTTGCAGATTGTATTTGTTTTCTCAGACTGCTGCAACAAATTACCACAAACCGGGGGAAAAAATGTATTGTCTCATAGTTTTAGAAGTCAGAATTCTAAAATTAAGATGAAATCAATGGCCATTAATGCAATCCTTACCAAATTACCCATGACATTTTTAACAGAACTAGAACAAACAATCCTAAAATTTATATGGAATCACAAAAGACCCAGAATTGCCAAAGCAATACTGAAGAAAAAGAATGAAGCTGGAGGAATAGCCCTCCTGGTCTTCAGACAATACTATAGACTACAGTAATTAAAACAGCATGTTACTGGCACAAAAGCAGACATGTAGATCAATGGAACAAAATAGATTGCCCAGAAATAAACCCACAGACCTATGATCAATTAATCTTTGACAAAGGAGGCAAGAATATACAATGGAGAAAAGAGAGTCTCTTCAGCAAGTGGTGTTGGGTAACTGGACAGCCACTTGTAAATCAATGAAGTTGAACTCCCTCATACCATACACAAAAATAAACTCAAAATGGCTTAAAAACTTAAATATAAGACAAGACACTATAAACCTCCTAGAACAAAACATAGGCAAAACATTCTCTGACCTAAATCTTAGCAGTGTTCTCCTAGGGCAGTCTACCCAGGTAATAGAAATAATAGCAAAAATAAACAAATGGGACCTAATTAAACTTAAAAGCTTTTGCACAGCGAAGGAAACCATAAGCAAAACAAAACGATAACAGAATGGGAGAAAATATTTGCAAATGATGAGACTGACAAAGGCTTAATTTCCAGAATATACAAATAGCTCATACAACTTAATAACAAAAAAAAAACCCAATCAAAAAATGGGCAGAAGACCTAAATAAGCAATTCTGCAGTGAAGACATACAAATGACCAATAGGCACATGAAAAAGAATGCTCAGTATCACTAATTATCCGAGAAATGCAAATCAAAACTACCATGAGGTATCACCTCACACCAGTCAGAATGTCCATCATTCAAAAGTCCACAAATAATAAATGCTGGAGAGGGTGTAGAGAAAAGGTTACCCTCCTACACTGTTCATGGGAATGTAGTTGGTGCAGCCATTAAGGAAAACAGTATGGGAATTCCTCAAAAAACTAAAATAGACTTACCATATAATCTAGTAATCCCACACCTGGGTATATATCTGGAGGGAATTCTAATTTGAAAAGATACATACACCCCAATGTTCATAGCAGCACTATTTACAATAGCCAAGACATGGAAGCAACCTAAATGTCCATCAACAGATGACTGGATAAAGGAGCTGTGGTATATTTATACAATAAAATACTACTCACTTATAAAAAAGAATCAAATAATGCCATTTGCAGCAACATGGATGGACCTGGAGATGGTCATTCTAAGTGAAGTAAGCCAGAAAGAGAAAGAAAAATGCCATATGATATCACTCATATGTGGAATCTAAAAAAAAAAGAAAAAGAAAAAGGAGGACACTAATGAACTCAGCTACAAAACAGAAACAGACTCACAGACATAGTAAACAATCTTATGGTTACTAAGGGGTGGGGAGGGATAAATTTGGAAGTTTGAGATTTACAAATGTTAACCACTATATATAAAAATAGATAAAAAGCAATTTTTTTCTGTATAGCACAGGGAACTATATTCAATATCTTGTAATAACCTTTAATGAAAAAGAATATGAAAGTGAATATATGTATATATACGTATGACTGGGAGATTATGGTATACATCCAAAATTGACACATTGTAACTGACTGTGTTTCAATTTAAAAAAAAATGATGTGATCAAACATTTTTCTTCTCCACCTGTAAAATTTTTTCCAAAGAATTCTAGTAAATATAAAATAGGGAAAAATAAATCAGTTTCCACGCTCATTCCGAAGGCTTGAGGCAAGCATCCTTCTCTGCCTCTTCCAGCTTCTTGCATCTCCAGGAATTCTGTGGCTTCTTTAACTGGTGACTGTATCTCTCCAGTCTCTGTCTGCATCTTCACCTCACCTTCTCTTTTGTGTGTGGCTGGCTTCTCCTCTTCTGTTTCTTATAAAGACACTTATGAGATTTAGGGCCCATTGGGTAATCCCAATTATTTCATCTCATGATTGTTAACTTAATTACATCTGCAAAGGCTGTTTTTGCAAATAAGGTCGTATTCTTAGGTTCCAGGGATTTGGATGAGAACATAAATTCTGGGGGAACACCATTCAAGGTACTACATAGATAAAGCGGAAATCTATTTTATTCTGAAAAGTAAATCTCATTTCTCATCCCCACTCACTAAACATAGTATGTTACCTTCTTGACCATTTTGTATTATTTTACATCATTTCTTTTCATTCATATAAAACCATCTAGTATTTTTTTTCTATGTGTGTTTGGTTTTGGATTTACAAAGCTATCATTAGGTACAAATTATTCTGAAACTTGCCGTTTTATCTCAATGTTATATTTTTGACAATTGGGTAGTTTGAGGAACTAAAATTAACCATGCTCTAGTCTATTCCACTTAATTATTTTTTATTAGTTAGGATAAGCTACATCCCCAAAATCTCAATTAAACTAACACAGGAAATTCTCATTTTTCACTCCTGCTATACAGTTAGCATGGGTCAGGGGCAGGTTCTGCTCTACAGACTCACTCAGGGCTCTGGCTGATAAGGTTTCACCATCTTGGCAGTACACATTCTGAAAATCAAGGCTTCCTCAGTTACATAGTAGGAGCAAAGAAAGCTGTATGATTTCACACCAGTAATTAAATGCTTCAATGAAGAAGTGACATTTCCATTCATAAGTTATCGGCCAGAAATAACCACATAACCCCACACCTCAATACTTCTTCTAAATACTTCTACACCTAAAGAAGGTGTGGAAGTATGTCCAGAAGGAAAGAATTAGATACAGGAAACAACAGAATTCTCAACCACTTTGCTATTATCCTGTCATATGAATATATCACATTATAAACCTGTTTTCCTACTGATAGATGTTAAGAGGGTTTCTAGGTTTTTGACATTGCAAATAATGCTGCACTAGGCATTTGTATGTGGTAATTTTTGTCCTTATGTGAATATTTCTCCAAGTCATATACCTAGAAGTGGCATTGTTGGGTCATAAATTATGCACATTATTTGATTAGTCGAGGCTGCCATATTGTTTCCAAGCTGGATTATTAGTTTACATTCTCATTCAGCAATATATGAGAGTACCATTTTCCCTACATTTTTACCAGGCTTTAACATTGTCATGTCTTTAAATTTTCATCAACTTTAGAGGTAGAAAGGGCATCTCATTGTTATTTAAATCATAGTTCCCTGATTACTAGTTTTAACATCTAAAAGAGAGGGAGAGAGAGCGAGCGCTATTTTTTGATTTAACTTGGTCAACAGATATTTATTGTGCACTTTATTATATACCAAAAGCAGTGCTAAGGACTAGGGATATAGCATTAATCCCCAATTTTACACGATAAATCTGATCCTGGGCTGTGGTAGAAGACAGGAGGGATCAAGTAGGTTCTTCAGGTCCTGACAGATTCAAAGTGGAGATTACCTCAGAGACAGCACTAGTGAGTAAGATTGTGCCATCGTCCTAGGGTAGAAGTTGTGTGCTATCAGCCACTCCCTTCCCAAAAGCATTTTTATAAACCAGATGATAGATGTGTATTGAGGGGAGGGAGTTGTAAGCTCTCAGCATGTTAAGAGCTAGCTAAGGATGATTTAGATTCCTGTTCCACAGCCTGTGGAAGTCTAAGAATCTCACAAGATTTGTGTGCAGTTTTCTTGGGAAAGATCTCACTTTTTCATGGTCACCTCTGTGTCAGGGTTCTTACCTGTGTATACTACCTCTGTTTCACACTGCATTGAATCACATGTAAAATTTCCTTTCTGTCTTTACAGACCATGGGAGAGATTGCTAGTTGCCTGCTTCACTATTCATTCTCTTCCCCTTCTTCCTTAATAGTGAAATCTCTGATTTTATCTGTGCACGTATCTCCCTGGGAAAACTGCATTCTCCATATCTTCATATAGCTAGAGAAATGTAAGCAGAGTGTGCATCATTTGGAAAGCAAGCATCCTTAAAGGAGGAGTCATAAAATGAAATACCATGTTTTGTTTTCTCTTTCCTGAAGGCTGGAATATGAACATATTGGCTGGAGTTTGAATAAGTCATCTTGAACCGTGAGCTAGCACGCTAAAGGTGATGGGTAGCAAAATAGAAAATCTCTAGGTTCTAATAATGGTAGAGTCACCATGCCATTTCTGGAGCACCTAATTCGAGACTTCTTTCATGTGAAAGAAAAGTAAACTTTTATTGTGTTTAAGACATTGTAATTATTTTTCTGTTTCTAATAGCCATGCCTTTTTAAACTGATATATACACATACACATTACATAAAACTAACACCACAATTCTCCTGAAGTATTAAGTGTTTTAGAGTTCGTTGAAGTTGGAAGTATTGGAGAAAAGATTTATATCCCCCCAAATGAAAACCAAACAGCTTCTTATCTTGAAATATTCTTTAATCACCCCACCATAAGGGAATTTTTATTAGCCTCTTAACTGCATGCAGTCATACTTATCTTTACTTACCACCACGACTATAGTTTTTTTCTATCTACTTGGGTGCAAAACTCAAATTCCTCTCATTTGCTGATGTTGAACCTTACTATCTGCTTATATCGCTGGGCGTTTGCCAATTAGGCTTTACACATACCCAGATTTATTTATTTTTTCAAGTATGAAATCTGATACCAGCTTAACAATGTAATAGATAATTTTTTAATCTCATTGTACTTTAATTATAATAATAACAACTAACTTTTATTGAGTTCCTACTATGTGATAAGCACCATGTTATATTCTTTACATTTCCCTTTTTCACTTTTAAAAACAGCTATATTGAGGTATCATTGACAAAATAAACCACACACTGTTAAAGTATACAATTTGATGTTTTGACGTGTGCTCATATTCACAAAACCATCTCCTCCCCAGGCAACTACTAACCTTTAACTTTAATTAGTAGTTAACTCTTAACTTCTAATTCTTTAAACTATAAGGCAGCTTTTTTTGTACTCTATAGTTTTACATAAAGGGAATCATACACTATGTGCTCTTCTTTATTTGGCTTCTTTCAGCATAATCATGTTAAGATTAATCAATGTTATGTGTATCAGTGTTTCATTCTCTTTTTATTTTATACATGTCTTCCATAATGTAGACATAACAGTTTATCTTTTCATCTGTTGATAGACATTGGAGAGCCCCCAACCAGATGTTAGTTATTTCAAATAAGGCTGCTATGAACATTCATGTCCAATCTTCGTGTGTATATAAACTTGGTCTTGGGTAAATACCCAGAAGAATCATTGGGTCAAATGTTGGGTGAATGTTTGTTTAAGAAACTACCAAAATGTTTTCTAAAACAGTTGTACCATTTACATTTCTGTGTAGACTATACTTTGTTGCCTGACTTCCACTGTCTTGAAAACTATTGTTTCATATATTTTGTCTTGTGTTTTAGTTTTTTTCAAGCAGGAGTATAAATTTGGTTACTTCAACTTGGACTGAAGCAGAAATCCTTTTCTGCCTCATTTAGTGGTTAAAATCACCATCTAATGTAGGCAGTCTTGTTCTCCCCACATTAGAGATAAAGAAACTGCTTTTTTCAAGCACATGTTTGCGTTCCTACTATTCCTTTTCATTTGTTCATCTCGTCAGTCAATATTTCAATCACTGTTGTACCAAACACTGTGATTAGGATTTGACAATTTGGAAGGATGGAAAGAAATTTTCATTTTAGGAGTATTACTCTGGTATCAGGACGAATTAGAAATTATGAGAGAAGTGGCAGGTGCAATAATCCATTAAAAGAATTGGTGCAAAGAACTAGTGGCAATGGCAACAGGATGGAAATAAGTCTTCAGCTGTATTTATATATTCAGGAAATAGTACATAGATTTATGAAGTAACAGCTACTTGCCATGCATGGACTTAAAACTTGTGTTTTAATTAACTGGGCAACTTCTTGGTTGACTGGAGATGGATGATACTCCACACTCATTCGTTCCTTCAGCTGGCCATTGCAGGGAAAATGCTTAAAAACGCAACCTGTTTGCCAGTAGGTGAAGTAAACCTGGTGTCTGTGGTTCTGCCTTAGTCTGGAACAGGTTTCTCTGCGTATTCCTCACTTTCTTTAGGTCACTACTATTAGACCACTTACATCCAGGGTGTAGCCTAGTATCAGAAAGAGAATGAAAAAGATATTTTGGAAGAGTATAAAGTAGCATGACAAAATATTTTGTATTTTTATTAGGTGACAAAGGTGTTCATCTTTGGGGAAAAACATATATATATATATGTTCTGTTGAAGTGTTAAGTGTTTCTTTTTAGTTATTTGGAGCATATTTCATTTTTTAAAATTTTCTACTTTGTGTTTTACTATTTTGTTTGGCTTTGTTTCTTTATTTACAGTAAACATAGAATTTTGTAGTAAAAAATGAAATTAGTGCAAGATTAGGCATGGACAAATCATTTCTGACTTCTAATTTGGGTTTCCAAAACTCCTGGGTTTTATGCCACTTTTAAACATTTCCCACCTCTATGTAGATCTAAATATAATAGATCCTTGTTATTCTAGATCTCTGTGGTCATTGCCCTCTTTAATCAGCTTTCTAGTCCTGGCTTACCATATCTAGCTCTATCTCAAATCCCAGTTGACTTGGTGTGGTAATGGAGCAGGGTAATGTTTAAGAACGTCTGGGTCAAAGAGAATTGCATTCATATCCTCATTCTGACATTTAGTAACTCGGCAGGTTTGGACAAGTTAGTTAACCTCTCTAGGCCTCAGTTTTCCCATCTGTAACATGGGCTAGAAATATTGATGTTATTGGATTGTCATGAGAATTAAATGAGATTATATATATATATAATATATATATAAAGTACCTCGCATAATCCACACATATTTCATAAATAAAAATTAATGATTTTTTTTAATAATTAGGGAAAATCTAACCTAAATGAAGTCTTGCAGGTATGGTATTGAGATACCCTTTGAAGGCAATAAGAACTCAACTCTCCTTCTTCTTTCTTCTCCCTTCCTAGATCTTGATTCATGAATACTAAGCAAAATCGAAAAAGTAGGCAGACTCACATATCACAAGGAAAAATTAATTTTCTGCAAGCAAGACAATTCTAAAATAATGCATTTCCAAATTGCTCACAACCATATGTCCATATATGGGATCAGACCAATTGTAACGGAGTGGCTCTATGGTCTTATGATTAAGAATACCAACCCTGGAGCCAGACTACCTGCCTTTCAATCTGGCCCACCACTTACTAACTTGTAAAAATTATCTAAACTTTTTGTGCCTTGATTTCCTGTTGTTTGGGTCGTTGAGAAGATTAAATTAGTTTATGTGTATATAGTGTTTAGAATTTTGCTTGGAACTTAATAAACTCCATGTGTTTACTATCATCATCATCATCATCTGTATTTGCATTTAAACATCCCAGATTTTGTACATCTATCAATAAACTAATTTATTTATTTTTTTTGTCCAAATATTAATACTGAGATGAATATAAGCTTTATTCCTATTTTACAGTTGAGGGAATTGAGGCTCAGGAAGACAAACAACTTGCCCAATATTAGATAGCTATGTAAAGGTATACAAAAGAGGGCCTTACATATAATAAGCTCCCAATAAATATTATTATGTGAAAACTGGAGTTTGTTCCTAGGTCTCCATAACTTCAAAAAGCACTTTTTTCATCACTTCAGAAAGTTAATCAACCAGCTCTATTTTATTGACTTATCTACTCTCTTGCATTTTTCCCAATAGCATTGAGTAGTTGCACATCTGAAAATGCAAGAAAATATATCATTATAGTTAAACAATTAAATAGTTGACTAGTTTTGGTGATGTGGTTTTAATTTTTTTTGAAATAAAGAATTAGAAGATGAAATAAAATTATATCCACATGAGAATCTTCATAAGAGCAACGCATATACGGTAATTATATTATTAGGTAAAGCTGACATCTTTACAAAGTTCAGTGTTATTTTATCCTATATTAAGGATGTTAGATTTTAAAGTGGGTGTTTGAAATGTCTGCTCTTAATTACTGCTGTGTAACTGAAGCAACATGCGAACTCCTGCCTGTTCTTTCATGTCTGTTTTAGCCTTATTTGGAGCTTGTTTTCTTAATTTGCACTGAGACATTTATGTTCACAGATTCAGAAGCCCAAGCAGACTAGCCATTGTCTTACTGTATAACTGTAGAGATCTCTAAGCCTATTTTCCACCTCCTTTCAGTCCTTGATATTATATCTCTGATGAGGTAAATGGTTTTATTTTTGTCCCTTAATTTTCAGCTCCCTTTATAAGGCTGATGATAATACATTATTAATATTTATTGATTCCTTATTATGGGACTAGCACTATATTAAATACTTAACAGTAATTATCACATTTATTCCTCAAAATATCTAATATTCTCATTCTACAGCTTGCAAAGGGAATCTTTGAAAGGAAACAGAACTAGCTCAAAGTATAGCCAGGATGACTCTGGAACCTTTCCTCTTAACCACTGTATCATATTTTTTCTTATTATAAATGCATTGTATATTACTTGTGGATATTATAGAAAATATAGATAATTGAAATGAAGAAAATAAATGCTCATAACCCAATTAAAAAGAAATAACCACTGTTTGCATGTTGGCATAATTTTACTTTTTTGTTTGCCTTCATAGCTAACTTACAGAGAGACAAAAAAGTAAAATTGTGTATTTTTTTCTTAAAAATTAGATAACATGAAACTATTTTGCAAACCTGCTTTATCATCTATTTGGCAATATGGTTAAATATTTTCCACACATTAAATATTTTTGTATAATGTTCTTTTAAAGAAATCTTAGGAAATCACTGTTTGGCTGCCTCATAATTCATTTTATCAATCCCCTGGCATTGCACAATTAAGTTCTATAATAAACAATTTGGAGTTCACTATGGTTATTTAGTTAGGCCAAATTCCCAGATATGGAATTGAGGTTATGTATATTTAAAACATTTTTGAACAATATTAATAAAATACCCTCTAAGTTATTCCATTTTATACCCACTCCAGCAGTGTATATGTGTAATCAGTGTCAACCTGATTACTATCAAAACTGAAAAGCCATTTCTTAATGATAAAACTTTCTTTACTGGTTAGGTTAAACATTTTAAGTAAGACTAATGGCAATCTATAGTTTTCTTTTGATTTTTTCTCTTTTGCAACTCTCCTTTTCATGCCCCCCATACCCTGACTCACCCTTCTGTCTCTCTCATAATTGTGATGATTTTTCTTGATTGTGAGAGCTTTTTAAAAAAACATTAATAGACTTATTTGAGCAGTTTTAGGTTTACAAAAAAATAATTAAACAAATAGTACAGAGATTTACCACATACCACCTTACCATTCTCTGAACTTCCCCTATTATGTAACATCTTGCATGAGTGTAGCATGTTTATTACACTTGATGGGTCAATATTGATTAAAAAATACTAAGAAAACCTCTGAAGTCTCTAGTTTATATTAGGGTACACTCTTTGTGTTGTACAGTCTATGGATTTTGACAAATGTACAATGATATATGTCCATCATTACAGTTTCATATGGAATAATAGTTTCACTACCCTAAAAATCCACTGTGCTCCATCTACTCATCCCTCTCTCCTTCCCTTCTCCCAATTTCCTCACCCCCAGCAACCACTGATCTTTTATTGTCTTCATAGTTTTGCCCTTTTCAGAATGTCATATAATTGCAATCACACAGTATGTAGTCTTTTCAGATTGGCTTCTTTCACACAGTAGTGTACACTTATGTTTTCTTTCTATCTTTTCATGACTTGATATCTCATTTCTTTTTATTGCTGAATAATATTCCATTGTATAAATTACCATAGTTTGTTTATCCATTCACCTATGGAAGGACTTCTTGCTTGCTTCCAAGTTTTGGAAGTTATGAATAAATATGTGTGTGCAGAGTTTTGTGAGCATAAATTTTCAGCTCATTTGAGTAAATACCAGGAATCCCAATTGGTGGATGCTATGGTAAGAATACATTTAGTTTTGTAAGAAACCACCAAAGTGGCTGTAAATTGTGCACTCTCCTCGGCAATGAATGAGAGTTCCTGTTGCTTTATATCTTCAATAGCGTTTGATGCTGTCACTGTTTTGGATTTTGGCCATTCTAATAGATGCATAGGGGTATCTCATCATCATTTATTTTGCAATTCCCTAATGACATTATATATTGAGCATCTTTTAATATGCTTATTTGCCATCGGTATCGTCTTTGGTGAGGAATCTTTTCAGATTTCTAGACCATTTTTTAACTGGATTATTTCCTTATTTTTGAGTTTTAAGAGTTCTTTGTGCATTTTGGATGCCAATCCTTTACTGATATGTATTTTGTAAATATTTTCTCCGAGTCCATGGCATACCTTGTCATTCTCTTAAGTGAAAGTTTTTTATATTGAGTAAATTCACTTTTTCTGTTTTATAGAGTTGAATGTGTTTTCCCACTTTACTATTTCCATTTCAGTTTTCTTCATAGTATTTTTTGATATTAAGAAGTCAAATTGTCAAATCCATACATATTTTTCCTTGGGGCTCATTTCTTTGAGGTTAAACAAAGAAAGGCCCTTTCCTTTCAAAAGTATATAGCTAATTGTTCAGTCATGCTCTATTTAAGGGCTCTATAGCTTGACTTGGCTTTACCTTTCTTCCTCTCCTTGTCTCCCTCCTCCTTCTATATTTAATCTTTAATCTACCTTATTTTGGTTAGTTGGATAGTAAAGTTAGACACAGAGACCTAAATTTACTTCTTTCTCAATGATTTGTCAGTTATTCATCATTATTTGTTGATAAATCTATTCTGTACTATTAGAATATAGTTTTAACACCTGTAAGTTTGTAATATATTTTATTTCTTGAACATATCCCCCTTTATTACTTATTTTTAAAAAAGTGTTCTTGATTATTCGCTTATGTTTTGAAAGATGATTTCTTTTTCTTTTAAAGTTTAACATTTTTTATTGAGTTATAGTCATTTTACAATGTTGTGTCAAATTCCAGGGTAGTACACAATTTTTCAGTTATACGTGAACATACATGCATTCATTGTCACATTCTCTTTTGCTGTGAGCCACCACAAGATCCTGTATATATTTCCCTATGCTACACAGTACAATCTTGTTTATCTATTCTACATTTTGAAATCCCAGTCTGTCCCTTCCCACCCCTCATCCCCCTGGCAACTACAATTTTGTATTCTGTGTCTATGAGTCTGTTTCTATTTTGTATTTATGGTTTTTTTTTTTTTAGATTCCACATATGAGCAACCTCATATGGTATTTTTCTTTCTTCTTCTGGCTTACTTCACTTAGAATGACATTCTCCAGGAACATCCATGTTGCTGCAAATGGCATTAATACAAATGATCAATAGGCACATGAAAAAATGCTTAATATCACTAATTATCAGAGAAATGCAAATCAGAACTATGATGAGGTATCACCTCACACCAGTCAGAATGGCCATCATTCAAAAGTCCACAAATGACAAATGCTGGAGAGGCTGTGGAGAAAAGGGAACCCTCCTACACTGCTGGTGGGAATGCAGTTTGGTGCAGCCACTGTGGAAAACAGTATGGAAATTCCTCAAAAGACTAGGAATAGACTTACCATGTGACCCAGGAATCCCACTCCTGGGCGTACATCCAGAAGGAACCCTACTTTAAAAAGACACCTGCACCCAATGTTCATAGCAGCACTATTTACAATAGCCAAGACATAAAAACAGCCTAAATGTCCATCAACAGATGACTGGATAAAGAAGGTGTATATTTATACAATGGAATACCCCCTATTAAGCCATGAAAGATGATTTTTTTGAATTATTACTCTTCCACATTCTAAAAATATCTTTGGCATTTTCACTGAAGTTGTGTTAAATTTATAGGATAATTTGAGGAGGGTTGGCATATTACAATATTAAGACTTTCTATCTAGAAAATAGTGTGTTTTATCTTTCTCTGTTCATACTAGAGTTTGGGTAACTTTATGCAGGTTCTTCATTTATTGTTAAGTTTATTTGGAGGTAGTATGTATTTTTATTGCTATTGAGCATAAGACTTATTTTTTCTAGTATGTTTTGGAACTGAGTTTTGCTGATATATGGAGAAGCTATTTATTCTTACACGTAGGTTTCATTTAAATCATAGGTTGTTATAAGGCATTAAATAATGTTTCTGGAAACTGTAGGCAGCATTCAGTACCCTTGAATACCTCTGTATCTTTCATCTTTTAGAGGCAATGAGAAGAATTGAAAACAATCTTAAAGACATGAGCTCTGAAATCAAATCCTATTCCTTACTTCTGGGACGTAGCAAAACATTTAAGTGCCCCTGAACCTCAGTTTACTAATATGTAAAATGGGAATGATCATGTGAGAACCCAATAAAAGTAAGGGTCATAATTTTTATCAACTATAATGTCATGTGATAATATTGACAGCTATTATTAATTTGGGTTCTAAATAATCATTCTTATTATACTCACAGCAATCTTACAAAGTAGACACTATTATTCCAATTTCCATACAAGAAAATGGTGGCTTACAGGGTCTTTAGGTCTTTATGTTAGATTGTATAGTCAGATTGTATAGTTAATGAGAGAGTTTTGAAGCCTGGCTGCCTGGTTTAAATTTCAGCTCTCTGACTTACTCGTTATATGAACTCGGACACATTTCTTAACCTCTCTGAGCATCAGTTTCTTTATTCATAATATGGGGAATGGTAATAATAATGTGTACTTACAGAAGTGTAATTGTTTGTTTGTTTTTTTAAGGTGTTTAGAATAGTACCTGACACACAGAAAGTAATGAATAAATATAAGCCAACTTAACAGCTTGTGCTTCCTGTTTTCAGGCCAGAAATTCTGTGATAATCATAAGGTCATGTGTGTTGCAGATCACCTTAATGGCTTAAAGGAATGCCACAGGATTAGAATCTCTCTCTTCTAATCAAATTCTGCTTATCCTTCAAAGTTTACTTTATGTAAACGGATTAAAGAGAGGCTTATATGATTCCATTGATCATGACCACAATTTAGACAGCATTTTCCGATCAGTTCCAAGGCCTGAACAGCAGCCCTATATCTCTTAAATTCTTGCCTCCCACATCTAATCTTTTAGAAAAATCCAATTGGCTTTTCCAGCAATACTGCTCTAGTCTGAACCACTATCACCTCTCTCTTGGATTACTGCAACAGTTTCATAATTGGTCTTTCTGCTCCTATTTTCCCCTCCCTACAGTCTATTGCTAAAACATTAGCCAGGGCTATTCTTTTATATAAGTCAGATCACGTCATGTCTTTTGCTCAAAACTCTCCAATAACTTCCCACTTTACTCAGAGTAAAAGGATCTTAAAATTATTTAGAACAAACTACTTAATCTGTCACTCCCACCCCTGTCCTCTCTGACCTCATCTCTTACTATTTTGTCCCTCACTCATCCTGTTCCTGCCACACTGATCACTTGCTCTTCTTTGAGTATCCCAGACATCCTCCTATCTTGTTTCCTCTGGCTGAATACTCTTTTCTCAGATATGTGTTTGGCTAACTCCATTCCCTCATTTAAATAATCTTTGCTGAAAATCAACCTCCTCCTAGTGAGTATTTCTTTGACTTCTGTGTTAAATAAAGGAAACTTTCCTACTCCCACCTCATTGGCCACACTCATTCCCTGTGCCCTTTACTTTTTTTTTTTTAATATCACTTAATTTTATAAATCTGTTTTGTTCACTGACACAATATATGGTGTGTGTAGTTACTTAACATTTAATATCGGTTTTGGTGGTGCATTTGTTTGACTTATATAATAATACAACTGGATTTGATAGTCACACAGAGATCATCTAATACAAACTTTATGTTCCAGAAAAGTTCAGCAACCATGTAAGTTTTATTATTCATGTTTACCACTTCTGGAAAGAATGTAAGGTCCTTACATTAAAAAATAATGAAAAACTGACATTGATAAGGTCTTTTTCAGTTAGAACATCTTGAGAGCACACCTTCTTTTGCATTTTGTCTCTTTCCAGAACTCTCTGATGACTCTGTTATAGTGAAGTTTATCATTTATTATGTAAACATTAAATGCTATTTAGCTGCACTGTTTTTGTCCCATTAAGTGGCCTAAGCATAGTAATATTAAAAGTAATGTTAGTTGTGTATATGTCCTCTCGCAAGTATGTCAGCATAGATGATGTGTCTCATCAGACTGAGGAACTCTTTCTTAAATTCATTTCCTTTATCTACTGGAGAATCCCCAGGAGGAGTGAAAGTAACACTGTATCTCTTGCAAACAGAATGGCTGGCTGCAGGGGCATGTATGCATCTCTGAAGCATGAAAGCAACGTATACAGAAAGTTCAAAACATTGTTAAGCTAGTAGGCTAGCACTAGTAGCCACTCACCGAATAAATTTGGAAAATGTAAGTGAATTTATATGATTTATTATTCCAAGCCTTATACTTGTAATATCTCTGATCTGCACATTAACTCTGTTAGGTTGGGATCATTCATTGCTCTTATTTTATAAATGAGGAATCAGAAGCCAAACAAATTATACCTGGTGAAGCCAGAATTCTGACCGAGGTCTGTTTCTATCCAGACTGCTTTTTTTCACCTCATCAGATGATTTTGGAGTTTATCAAATAGACAAAGCTGTATCTCCTAGTTGAGGGCCAGAGTGTTCAGTAGGAGTGGTCAGTGGCAAAGTCAGTGGTTTCTGGATGAGCTATTAAAAAAGTAACAGACTTGCCATAAAGAAAATTTCTATTTGTCACAAGAGAATATATCACAAGATGGCCAGGTTCAAGAGTACATGAGAGTCTCTTTAAAGATAAATTCTTCTTTTCTTTCCCAGCCTTATCTGGTACTGAATATTTGCATATTCTAAAAATATGAATTTGGAGTATATTCAGAGAGAATAATCTGGCCACACTTGAGACCCATATTTAGTGATGAGAACAGAGGATCTGAGTTCATTTTTCCCTTGTGCAAGTGACCTAAACCTTCTTAGCCTTCACTTTCTCATCAGAAAAATGGGACAAACAGTAAAGGATTACAGTGATGAAAATTGCCGTAGTATCTCCATAAGTTAATCAGTTTGGAAAGATCAGAGGCAGCATGTTCTCAAGACAATTTCAAGCTGAAACAGGAAATAAGCAGTACCGTAAGTTTTCAACAAATAATACTGTATTTGAGATTCCCACCATTTCTTCTTTATCCCCACACACCCTTCTAGAAAAACTTGTGACAACCTAAAAGAGACAAGCTATGTACTATGTGATCTCAGCCCCAGAACAGAGGAATGGTTACCTGGCCTAAGATGAACCAGTCACATTGTCTCTCCCTGAAAATTAGAGGATCATGAGAAAGAGCTAGAAAATCCAGTTAATTGGGGCCTAAGGCCATCATTTTGTAAAGGGTATGATGTCCACATGCAAGTCATTGAATAGAAAAGCCTATTAAAAGGAGTGGAGAATGAAATGAACACAGCAGGAATGAGAGACTGTGAGGTGAGAAAGGGACAGAAACTACCTGACTGGTTTCCAGTAACAATGTAGCCCATATTTTAGGGCCTGCTATTTTTTATCTATCTTAAAATAAGCCCACTTTCCTGAAGGAAGTTTGAGTGGGTTTCTGATCTTTGCAAGGTCTTCTGAAGCTTGTATTTGTTTTCTCTTCACTGCCACTCCTCCCCCTAATTCTGTGTGGCATTAGGGAAGTCACATCCCCCTATTTGGACCTCGATTTCACTGGTACAAAATAAGGGAATCAAACCTAATAATCTCTAAGTTTCCTTCCAACTCTCGCAATGTAATACCTTTTATGTTTCAAAAGTTTCCCCCAAAACATAAAATCTAGATGTTTCAAAACTGTTAAGACATGTGTCAAAAATGATGATACTTTTCAAGTAAAAAGGTGCATTTAAAAGAAAGATAGGAAACACATCATTGTTCATCAATTCCTAGAGTTCTTTCTTTTCAGATGTCAATACAAAGTTAAGTGCTGCAATAATTATAGTGCAGATTTTCTCATTATTACTACTCCTCAGTTGACTTGCTACACAAAGGAGGAAAAGGAGGAGGAAAAAAAAAGAAATGTTCACCTTGCGATGAACAACTAACTGCTTGCTTTTCCTCTCAAGAGGAAATCAGTAGAGGGTCTAATTGTTCCACAGCCAGGAATAATTTGAGGGCCAAATGAAATGATTCTATGAATTGAGAGATATTGATTAACCAGCATCTATATCACAATGGATATTGATACGAAGTCCACTTATGGACCTTTCTTTTCTTACTAGATTAGCAGACGTTATCTGAGCACCTATTATGTACTTACCACAAATGAACAACATACGGTTCTTGCTCTCAAGGAGAAAGAGATTATACCCAGATAGTTAAATCAGTCATTAAAGTTGTGAGAGAGGCAAGCATAGTAAATACATGCACCAAAGAGGGGTTTCCAACTATGACTCAGGGTCAGGAAAGGCTTCCTGGAGGAGGGGCGATACCCCCCAAAATAATTTGCCAGGCACAGAGTTTCAAGAAGGCTTTTTAGCAGATTATGCACAACAGCATAATGACTGAATTAGAGCACGTAAAAGGAAGAGATGAGTCTGAAAAGACAGGCAGGGATGACCGCATAGGGCACCAGCTGTCGTGTTAAAGAACTTGGAATTTGTTCTGAAGATAATGGGAGGCCAATCAAGGAGTTTCAGAAGAGATGAGACATGGTCAGATTTGTGTTTTGGAAAAATGATGTTGGTCCCTGTGTGGTGATATTGGGGCTATTAGTGGAGACTTGTGGGTCTTCTGTTCAAGAAACAGCTATAAAAGCATACCAGCTCATTTCTGGTTTTGTTATCAAATGAGATTTTTGAAATAATGTCACAAAGATATTTTTGTGTCACGGTGTTTTACTGTCATATACCTAGTTTCTGTTCTTGTTTTGTTTTGTATTTTACATTCTCAATATAACATTACAAGGAAGAAGTTATTGTTTCCCACTTTACCAGTTAAGGAATAAGGTCTGCTGAAGTGAAATACTGATTTAGGTCACAGAGTAATGGCAGAATTGGGATTCAAACTCAGGTTTGCGTGACTTCACGGTCCGTAACCTTTCCCTTTACTATGTCTGCAGTTATAGACTAGAGCAGGAACTAAACTTTTCTTTCTAGGGAAGTGCACAAATTACTAAAAGAGAGTAAGGAGAAGAATATTTTTATTATATGATAAAAAGCAAAGTGTCACCAAAACCAGAAAAATGCATTTCAAGAAAGGAAAACTACAAACCAATATCAGTCATGAACATAGATGCAAGAATCCTCAACAATATGTTAGCAAATTGAATCCAACAATGTATAAAAAGAATTATATACCATGACCAAGTGGGATTTATTACGGGTAGGCAAAACTGGTTCAATATTTGAAAATTAATTAATGTAATCTACCACATCAACAGAATAAAGAAAAATTTGACCAGATGCAACACCCATTCTTGATTTTAAAACAAACAAGCAAAAAAAAAACCTCTCAGCAACTAGGACTAGAGGAGAATTCCCTCACCTTCATAAATAACATCTACCAAAAGCCTATAGTTTACATTGTAGTTAATGGTGAGAAATTTGATGCTTTCCTCCTAAGACCAGGAAGAAGGCAAGGGTGTGCCTCTCACAATTCCTATTCAGCATTGTATGTACTGGATGTCCTAGCTAGTGTGAAAAGACAAAAAAAAAAGAAAGAAAGAAAGAGAGAGAGAAAGGAAGGAAGAAGGAAGAAGGAAAGGAAGGAAGGAAGGAAGGAAGGAAGAAAAGGAAGAAAAAGAAAAAGGAAGGAAGGAAGAAAGAAAGGAAGGAAGGAAGGAAGGAAGAAAAAGAAAGAAAGAAGGAAAGAAAGAAAGAAAGAAAGAAAGAAAGTAAGAAAGAAAGAAAGAAAGAAAGGAAGGAAGGAAGAAAGAAAGGAAGGAAGAAAGAAAGAAAGAAAAGAAAGAAAGGAAAGAAAGAAAGAAAAGGTATATGGTTTGGAAAGGAAGAAAAAGCGAGTTGTCTACTAAAATGAATAAAATATGTTGTTACTATGGAAGTAAGTAATATCAAGTCTAACTGACTTCAGATATTGGCTTACCATTTACTATGTGTTTTCATTGACACTATCTTATTTGAGTCATTGAGTTAAATGAGGGATTTTTTTTTTCTATTTCCTAAGGGAGGGTAATAGCTAATTTAATCTCCATTTTGCAGATAAGTTGCAACGGTTAAGAGTAAGGGCTTTGGATTTGCAGCAACATGGGTGGACCTAAAGATTATCATACTAAGTGACATAAGTCAGACAGAGAAAGACAAGTATTGTATGTTATCATTTATATGTGGAATCTAAAATGTGATACAAATGAACTTATTTACAGAACAGAAGCATACTCACAGACATAGAAGACATATTTTTGATTACCAAAGGGGAAATTTGGGGGGAGGGATAAACTAGGAGTTTGGGATTAGCACATATAAACTACTCTATATGAAATATATAAAATAGATAAACAATAAGGTCCTACTGTATAGCACAGGGAAATATATTCAAAATCTTAAAATAACTTACAATGAAAAAGAATATATATATATGTGTATGTATAATTGAATCACTTTGCTGTATACCAGAAACTAACACAACATTGTATATCAGCTCTACTTTAATTTAAAAAAAAAAAGAGTAAGGGCTTTGGAATTAGACAGGTCTTAAACTGAGTTCCAGTCTGCCACGAGCTATTGTGTGCATGTTCCTAAATCTCTGAACATGTTTTCTCATCTATAAAAGAGGGGTAGTAAGACCTAGTTCAGAAAAATTGTTTCAGGTAGTAATGATATTTTGATCCAGGCATCTCACATATTAGCTTTATGGTCTTAGGCAAGGTGCTTACTATCTCTAAGCCTCAGTTTCCTCAAATATGAGCTGGGGATAATAATAGAGCCGACTTCTTGGGTTTTATTTTTACTTTTTTAGAATTAAACTAGAAAATATGTGGAAAGCACTTGTCAGAGATCCTGTTACATAATAAGCACTTAGTAATGGCAATGGCTGTTGTTATTATTCTTTTATCCTCTGCTCGTGTTTGATGATAAGTGAACAAGGGACTGAATGAAGGGTTACAAGCAGGAGAAGGAGAATCAGTTCGGGAGAGAAGGCTGGATATGCACACAAGTAGCTAGATTTGTAGAGGACCATGAATGACGGACTAAGGCAGAGAAGAGATGGAAAGTTAAATCTTTAGAGAAAAGGAGTCAAGGAAAGTTTCTATTGGTGCTATATTCCTCGCTCTCCTGTCAGTAAACATATGAATAGTTTAGGACCCCAATGATAGATTTATTTCTTATAATTTCCCAGGAATTTCTGCCCTCTCCCCCCTCCTTTTTTTAGGCTGCTTATTCAAGGAAGGAAGGTGGAGGGAGGAGAGGTCAGGCATCCCAGTGGTTCAGGGTCATTGGGAGGCAATGCCAGCCCCTGCTGCTGTTCAGGGAGTAGAATGCAACCCTGATTTAGCATGATTGCTGCTGAAGGTCCTTGGAGCCTGGCCAGCCTGCATCTTTCCTGGGGTTCTTATTTTGCAATCTGTTTGCAAATAGGAGGAATGCTGCCAATTCGACTGGGGCATAGAATCCAGCAGAGATGATGATGGTAATAATTCTGCAGTGACTGGGCACTGATGCCATCAGGGAACACAAGGGGAGCAGGGGTCTGTTGCTTTGAATAACAATTCCTGGCCCTATGGCCTTAGAGTGATGGGTGAGACTTTCAGCTCATTCTCCTCCTGGGCCAGCATCTGTTCCTTGGATTAAAGGAAAAGGCTGCCTGTTCTCTTCCAGATATAAATACCCATTTGTTTGGTCTGAGCAAACTTGTGCCTGGCCCAGGTCAACCTCTTCTGACAGGCAAGGAAAAGGTAGAGACGGATAGGCCCCTGAAAGGAATTTATGGAAGTTTGAATTTTGCCAGGTCTGTGTATTACTGCTTGGAAAGGGCTGGCTTGGGGTACCAGGTTAGGCTGGCAAATTCAAAGGCAGACGGTCCTGCCTACACAGCAGCCTCCTGGCCGGAAGTCAGGGGTGGATCCAGATGGGAATCATATGCCTGTGCCATGTGTGTTTGCATTGGAGGGGAAAGAATCTCATGGCTGACAACTTTCTTAGAGCTCTGTGCAGAACTCACAGCATGAGGAGTGAGGAAGCTGCTGGGGTGATTTCTGTACCTTGATTTTTAGAAACCATAGCAGTACAGGACTTGGGTACTTGAACCGAACCTGGCCCTGTCATCTAACTGGATGCCAGACCATAAAGCCTAGATAGCTCCCCAAATCCACTTTTTCTTGTCCCTGGACATCCCATAGGAAACTGTTCAATCCCACTGTCACATGCTTTTTCAGTTCCCATCCTTCCACTCATTCCAGAATTCAGACTCAGTTAATGTTTAAGCACCTACTTAATGCTGGAAACAAAGTGCTGCATGAGGTAGGGCTTGTTATCTCCAGTTTACAGATTAAAGAACCGTGGCTGCTCACACAGCTAGTAGGTGACAGAATCAGAGTTCTCTATTCCACAGCCACTGTCATCCTGTGCTTACCTTTTCAGCTCCATCCCTTGCAACTTCCCAGCATACTCTGCAGCCTAGCCATACTGAGCTGCTCTTAATTTCTTGATCCCTCTTTTTTAACCTTTGTCCTTTGCCCAGACTTTTCTCTTTGTCTGAAGTGTTCTCCTCCTTCCTGGGCTGCCACCACCACCAGCTTCCTTCCCTTTTTTGATAAATCCTACTAATCCTTAAAATCTCAGCATAGCTGTCACTGACTTTGGGGAGCTTGTAGCTAGCACATATTATGAACTCAATGAATGTTTTAAAAACTAAGTAAATGAAGCAAGCGTCTCTTGTCCAGATGTGAGGCAGTGGAACAGAAACGAAGAATCAGACAAAAATAGGAAAAGCCAGAGGGTAGGAGTGAGGGTCTGGATACACTGAGTTAAAGAGATAAGCTGACATGGATTTTTATGGGATGCCTCTGGCCTTATACAAAGGCAGGGAAAGAACCATTAAAAATACTGCCCAGCCTGGATACCTAGGGTAAGATATTGAGTCTTCTGACTCTTAAGACCAGATCTAACGTGGAGTTGAATGTACCACTTGGTTGAAAGGTCCTATCATCTTCTGCAAAACTAACAACTTATTTTTGTTGAGTCTTTGCTGCATTTGTGACATTGACTGAGGTTGCTGCTGACAGTGTTGATGCACGAGAGCCTCCGCCTTAACTAAGTTCATCTCCTAAGGACTTACTGCTTTATTTTTTGGCAGCTAGGTGCCTATTTTCCACTTTGATAAGCCCAGAGAACTCAATTCAATTTCGCTGAGGGTTTTATCCTCCTATCTGCCCACTGCAGGCAACTCACAGGGCCATGACCTTTTCATGGAAAAGTTGTTATATAAGAATATTTAAAAATTTCATAGAGTCGCAGACTGTCAGAACTATTAGAGGCCTTAGAAATCTTTCAGACATACTCCTATGATGAGAATGAGCCACAGAAAAGTAGTAGTTCAATAACAAGGTTCCCTGACTCTTTGTCTGGGTCTTTCTCCATGATCCCACACCATAGTGACTAGATTTGATGGGCAGGGAGAGGTGGAGGGGACCTGCTTAACACAGAATTCCTCAAAGTAAGACTGGCTTTAGAGTCAGACAGACTCATATTTGAATTCTGGCTCCATCTCTACAAGCTTTGTGATCTCAGAAATGTGACTTGATGTCTCTCTGTTTTGTCATTTGTGTAATAGCTATATTGATGTTTACAGAATTGTTAGGTACAATGCTGATGAGCACAGAATACTTAGCACTTAGGAGACATCAGTTACTGTGTATTGCAGTAGATGGACTTTTTTTCTTTTTTTTCAGATACTGTGACAAAATTGGGATAATTGAAACATTTTTGAGGGTCTTGGTTGACAAACCATTTATCTCAAGAATATACAATTATTTTGGCTCCTTTCAGCAACTTGGAGTTGTCACTCTTTAGACAAAGATATGTTGTCAGAAAAATTCATCACTGCGTGACATTTGGGCTTTGTTTACATTGCTTCATTGAATCACTACCAGGACTCCAAGTTGCTATGGAGGTTTGAATACTTTATAGAATTCCAGAAAACTATAGATGTCTTGCTATATGACAGCCTCCGAACTGAGAAGTAAACTGCTAAAATCTCCTTGGGATGTGTTATAACTACTGAGAAATGAGTCCTGGGGGGTGAGGTCTACCAGATAAAGAGACAAAGTGCCACACTTGGACATTTTCCATTGGGAAGTCATAGAAGCTAGTCACATACAATCTAACATTACTATTTTCTAGGATAATGGAAGTAGTACTGGGCTAAGAATTAGGAAACCTGGGCTCTAGTCTCATCTTTTTCACTGATTTGACTCTGATTCTTGGCAGATCACTTCACCTTATGGCCTAGATTGATTCTAGGTTGCTCCCCTGCTCTATACTATTTCACATCTCTATTCCTATGTTCATAGTTTTTTTTCTGTCTGAAATATTTCACATCATCCCAAGTCCCTACCCTTTACCTGGAAATCTTACCTGTCTTTAAAGTCTTAGGTTAGGAAGAGCCTTCTTTAGGAAGATATCTTTGATCAACCAGCCTAGAGTTGGTCCTTTCTCCTATGATCTTCACTCTGCCACTCTGGTCACACTTCATTGTAGACAACTATTTACATCTACCTTTTCCCTAATCTACTGTAAGATCCTTGAGAATTGGAGTATATCTTAATTTTTGTTATATCCTCAATGCTAATACTCTACTATGTAGAAGATGGAACTCTAGCAGGAACTGAATGTAGGATAGGATTTGGGTCATTGGAAGGGAGCAATCCAGGGGAGACAAGTAGTGAGAACAAAGGCATGGAGACTGGAATGAATAAGATCATACATTCAATTACTTATGCATATATTAACTTAAGCACTCATTCATGTATTCATTTATTTAGCACAAACATACAATATAAGCTTACTGAGTGCCAGGATACAAAGAATAAAAAGAAGTTTCATCCTGAAAAATATTCTATTTGACGGGAGGAGAGGTACAGACAAGTAAACAAACATTTAATAGTATAGCATTGCTGTGAAAGGACTTACAGGTTGCAGGGAGAGCATAGAGGAGGTACCTATGTAGGCTTGAGGTTTAAATAAAGCTTCTTGGAGGAAATGACACCTTAGCTGAGTTTCAGAACATGAGTAGGCGTGAACCATGCTGACGGAGGAAGAGAGACATTCTAGAGCTATGTTTGGGGCTGTTGGTGAGCCAGGTCTGGCAGAAATAGAGAGCTTAGTCTGGAGAAGCTGGGGAACATGAGTTTGGAGAGACTTAGTGACATGGAATTCAAAACCATATTTAGATATCAGAAAGTACGGTTAAACTGAAAACTGGGGAGCTGTCGTAGGCGTGCCACAGCTGGCAGCGAGAATCAGTTTGGAAAGGCTTAGCTGATGCTGAATTGGTCTGATCTTGTAGTAGTCCCTTACTTTTCTCTTAGGAAAAATGTAGAGGAAACATTTTCTTTAGGGAGAGTTGTTTTATTTCAGAAAGAGAATGACCTCAGTTTATCTCCCTCAGTTATGTTCCACAAGTATATGCTTAGAATACGACTCTAGCATGTAGTTTCTTTTGCCAGAGGGATCCATGTGTATTTTTAAGTTTTCAAATATTTGAGTTGTTGGTTCAAGAACCTTCAAAAACCAAACTGAAGATAAATACTTCAAAAATCATCTGAGTAAATAAATAATAATGATAATAATTGGTAGTTTTTATATGTACTCTATAGGTATTCCCCTTTTAATATTGGGAGGTATGTATTGTTAATACCAATTTTATACACAAGGGAACAAAATATGGAGCTTTAAATTATTTTTCCAAAATCATACAACCAATAAATGATACAGCCAGGAATAGTATACAATTTTTCACACTCTCAAGTCTGTGCTCTCTCTACTACATCAAAAATTCTATGTCTCTAAATTTCAGGAACTCTGCTGTTGGCATTTCTTTGAAACTGTAGAGGGTAAAACATTCAGCTACATAACTTGACATTTAGATTTAGCTTTCCCCCAGAGCTGAAATATCATATATTTGTCTACCAACTTGGCTTTGTAATATTTCAGCTTTAGTTTTTGTTGGCCCTGATATAAATATATGCTATTATCCTAATTAAAGCACTGGTTTACCTCTTACTACAGAATTTTTCTAGAAAACTGCCAACCATTCAGAATAGTTTGTGGACTTTCAAATATTTTTCTCACTTAAGCTGTTACAACTATTTTTAGTTGTATTCTATATTATCTAAAGCTTTTTAGTGCTTTTTTTTAGTGTTGATCTACTGTTGTTAAGGAGACATAGTAAAGGTTCTAATCAATTTGTAATAGTTGAGGGTAGAGGCAGAGGTCTTAAGAGCTAAAAGAGATATTATCTATCTATATCTAACTATATCAGAATCTCCTTAGGGAGTCATAAATATTACTGGGAAGTTTTTTGGAAACTTTCTACTGAAGATTAGCATACATACAGTCAAATTCTTAAATCTCAAGATTTAAGTGGATTTTTACAAATAAATACACCAGTGTAACCACTTACCCTGATCAAAGTATAGAATTTTTTTGGTGCCTCCTTCCAATCAGTACCCACAAAGGTAACAGATATTCTAATAACTCAGATTAGTTTACTTGTTCTAGAACTCTCTATAAATGGAATCATACTATATATACCATTTAGAATAATCTGTCTTTCATTCAACAATGTATTGTCTATATTATTGTGTTATACCACAACCAATTTGATTTGGTTTGATACCATCAGTTTAGGACTTTTGCATCTATATTCATGAAAGAGATTAGCCTATTAGCTTCCCTTCTAATAATATCCTTACCAGGTTTTGGATTCAAGGTTACGTTAGCCTCATAAAATGATTTGGAGGGAGTTCTCTCTTTTTCTACTCTCTGAAAGGCTTTGCGAAAGAGTCTTCCTAAAATGATTGAATGGATTCTAATACTGAAGCTGTCTGGGCCTAGAGTGTCTTTAAAGGAAGACTTTTAATATGAATTTAATTTCTAATAAATATAATATTTTGGTAGATGTAATTGCTTTTTTTGGTCAATTCTTTCCTCGCCCTACCCCAAAATAAATAATGAATCATGCCCTTTACAGTGTCTCCTTCTAAAGTAAGCAGAATATGTTTCTCTGACCAATTGATGCTGGGCTTAGACATGTGACTGGGTTTAGCCAATGAACTTTTAGAATATGTGACTCAAGCAGAGGCTTTAAGTATGTTTGAGTGGTTTTGTTTGATCTCTTCTGTTACCTATCATGAAAAGAACTTCTCCTCAGTTAACTGATCATCCCAGCTGAGGAAATACATGACAGACCAAACCCAACCCAGATGTCTGGAAGCCAATCCTGGCTAGTCTCGGCCAACCTCAATAGAGCTCTGTTGAGTCAGTCTGTAGATTTGTAAGCAAGGTTGTGAAATGTGTGAGTTGTTTGTTATATGTCATAGTCTTAGCAGAAGACTGACAAATGCAAAAGGTTTTCAGATTTTCTAATTACTTGTTTCAGTAAATTGTGTTTCTGTGTAATTTGACCATTTCATCTAAATTTTGAAATTTGTTGACCAAAGTTTTAATAATGTCATCTTACCCATTTTTAAAAATTTTAGCTTTGTTGAGGTAATGTCATATTATCTTTTTGCATCTTTAGGATCTGTAGTGATTTTCCCTTTTAAAATTTATGATAGTGATAATTTATATATTTTCTCCTCTTTTACTAAACTGCCTTCTAAGGTTTTATTAATTTCATTAAACTTTTCAAAGGAAAATTTTGGCATTTTAAAATTTTTTTCTATTTCTTGTTAATTTTCTGTTTCATTGATTTTCGCTCTTATGTCTACTGTATTATCCCTTCTACTTACTTTGTGTTGTACTTTTTTACTTTGTGTTTCCTTTTTAGCTTCATGAGATAAGCATAGACTTTTGATTTTTAACCTTTATTTTGTTCCTATAAATGCACGTGAGGGCTGCAAACTTTCCTCTAAACACTACTTAACTGCATCCCAAATATTTTAAAATGTATTTTATTATTACTCATTCAGTAAAAATGGTTGATTTACTCATTTAATAAGTACAGAAAAGTGTGCAAATTATAAGTATAAAGTTCAGTGAACTTGTACAAGTGAACACACATATGTAACCACTACTCTTTCTCCAGATCAGCACCTGATCTTTCCATCCTGGCTTGAAACATTATAGATTAGTATTGCTAGCATTGAAACGTTACATAAAAAGGATCATATAACAGGTTTTCTTCTGTGTCTGACCTGTTTTTTTATGCTTAAATTATGTTTCTGAGAATCATGCATATTTTTGCATGAAATTAATTTATTTTCATTACTGTATGGTGTAGGGTGTATATGCCAGACTTATCTACTCTTTTTTTAATGGATACTTGTTTTTTTCTAGTTTTTAGCTATAGAGAATATGATGATCTACTTAGATGTTCTTATACATGTCCTCTGATGCACACAGATAGGCAAATATATTGAGTATGTAGTTAGAAGTGGAACTTCCGAGCTATAGGACATGTGTGTTCAATTTTATTAGACATTATCAAACAGTATTCTAGAGTGACTATTCTATCAGCAGTGCATGAGAGTACCTGAAATTAAAAATATTTTATTTTCACTGTGATCTCTTCTTTGATCCATGGGCTATTTAGAAGTACATTGGTTACTTTCCAAATGTTTGGGGATTTTCTGGTTGTCCTTTTATTGATTTTTAACTTAATTCCATTATGATCAGAAAATATACTCTGTATGATTTCAGATCTTTGGAATTTGTTGAAAGTTGCTTATGATGTAGCATGTGCTCTACTTGGGTAAATGTTCCACACACACTAGAATTAGGTAGTGTATTTTGCAGTTGTTGAACGTTATGTTCTATATAGATTAATTAGATCAATTTTATTAATGAGTTCATTCAGATCTTCTATATACTCATTGAGACTTTTATCTGCTTATTCTATTACTTGCCGAGCAGTAAGTTAAATTTTCCAGCTATGATTATGGATTTAATTCCTCTTTTAATTCAGTAATTTTTGTGTTTTAGGCAATGGTTTTAGGTGTGTTTAATTTTAGGATTACTATATATACCTCTCAAATTATTTTTTATTGCTATTAAATTTATCTCTTCATCTCTAATTTTATTTCTTGCCTTAGAGTCTAACTGCTTGATATTAGTATAGCTATATCAACTTTCTTTTGTTTAGTATTTTCTATCCTATTCACTTTCAACCTTTCTATTTACTTATATTTAAAATAGTTTCTTTCAAGCAGCATATAATTTTTGAAAATCCAATCTGATAGTCTTATTTTTTTCATTTTTTATAATTGAAATATAGTCAGTTTACAATGTTGTGTCAATTTTTGGTATACAGCATAATGAGTCTTATTATTTTAACTGGAGCATTTAATCTGTCTATATATCATGTAATTATTGACACACTGCAGTTAAGTTTACTGTCTTACTGCTTGTCTCCTATTTATTCCTTTTTTTCTTTGTTCATTTGTTTCTCCTTTCTTGGACATAGCTTTTTAAAATTAATCAATGTATTATTGTTATTATTAATTACTATTACCATCATTGTTATTATTATTATTTTAATGCATTTACAATTTTACTACAACTTTTCTTAATAGCCTGCTAGGAATTATTTCTGTCAATAAAGATTGAATTATTGAAAAGCATATTAATTATTCTTATACTATTTTCTTAATCATCTTTAGTCTCTGTTCAGATATTACATTTATCCAAACTTTTCTTTTTTCATTGAGATATAATTGAAATATAACATTGCATTAGTTTTAGTTGTACAATATAATGATTTGACATATGTATCTATTGCAAAATGATTACCACAATCAGTTTAGTTAACATCCATCACCACACATATGTAGAAACTTTTTTTCCTTGTGATGAGAAATTTTAAGATCTACTCTCTTAGCAACTTTCAAATATATAATACTGTATTTTTAACTATAGTCACCATGCTGTACATTACATTCCCCCGGACTTATTTACCTTATAACTGGAAGTTTGTACCTTTTAACCAAATGTTTTTACTAATAATCTTATGCTGTCTATTAGCTTCTCATTTCATTCTTTCATTGTTTTTTAGTAGTTACCCTAGAAATTATAGCTTAAATGAATACTTTTACCAATTTTTGGATAATACAAAGTTTGTATAGTATTTTAACTCCATTTCTTGGCTCCTTTAGCCCTTTATGCTTTTGTTTTTTATATATTTTAAGTTAATATGTGTGTATACATAAATGTATATATGTGTTTGTATATGTATATATGTTTATGTATATATGCATATATTTGGTATACATATATTATGTATATGTATGTATGTGTGTGTCCATTTTTAAACTCTTAACTTGTAGACTTATCCACATATCTATCCTTTTTGACACTCTTCATTTCTCCTTACACTGACGTATTTCCCTCTACAAAAATGTTTCTTTTGCATTAAGAACTCCCTTTTTTATTTCATAGCATCCAGATACTATGACAGTGAATGTTTTCTTCCTGAAAATGTGTTATCTTAATTTTTGGAGAATATCTTTGGTTATAGAAGTGTAGGTTAGCAGTTTAATTTTTCTTGCAACACTTGAAAGATGCCTTTCTATCATCTTCAGCTTATGCTTTTGTTGAGAGGTCAACTCTGAATCTTATTGTTGATCCTTTGTAGGTTTAAATAATTTTTCTCCAGCTTCTTATAAGAATTTTTCTTTGTCTTGGTTTCTAGCAGCTTTACTATGATGTGCCTAGATCTGGCTTTCTTTGTATTTTTCCTATTGGGGTGCATATAACTTTTGAATTTGTGGTTTGATGTCTTTTGTCAGTTTTGGAAAATTCTCAGTTAGTATTTCGTCAAATATTGCTTTTGTTCCATTTTTTTTCTTGTCTCCTTCTGGGACACCAGTGACATATATTTAGGGATCTTTTTACCATATCCCATATGAATCGTATTCTTTTTGTATTTTCTATCCTTTCTTCTTTCAGTGCTTTCATGTGGGTATTTTCTACTAACAAATCTTCCATTTCACTATTTCTTTCTTCTTTTGGGTCTAATGTATTATTAAAACCCATCTATGAAAATTTTAATTTCAGCTATTAAATGGATTTCTGGATTACCAATTGCACTTTTATCTATTTTCCAGTTCTCTGGTAAATTTTTTATCTTCTCTCTATTTTCTCAAAAACATTACAGTTGACCCTTAAACAATGTGGGGGATAGTCTGTGTATAATTTACAGTTGGCCCTCTGTATCTGCTATTCTTTCACATTGTGGGTTCAACCAACCACTGGCCATGTCATATTATGGTATTTACTATTGAAAAATATTTACATATTAGTGGACCTGTGCAGTTCAAACCCACATTGTTCAAGGGTCAACTCTAGTTATAATTTTTTTAAAGTCCCTGTTGATACCTAAGCTATTTGGATAATCTGTGGGTCAAGTTCCTTCCTTCCTTCCTTCCTTCCTTCCTTCCTTCCTTCCTTCCTTCCTTCCTTCCTTTCTTTCTTTCTTTCTTTCTTTCTTTCTTTCTTTCTTTCTTTCTTTCTTTCTTTCTTTCTTTCTTTCTTTCTTTCTCTTTCTTTCTTTCCTCTATTATCATTTATTTGTTTCTATTTCTTGACATGTCTGGTAAATTTGGTTCATGCAGGATATGGTATTTGAAAAATGTGTATGCTTTTATTAACATTATTTTCCTCTGAAGGCATTTAATTTTCTTCTGATAGACAGACTTTTGGGAAGATCATCTTTATCCAGTCAAGGCTGAATTTCAGGTATATAAATTCATGTATATGTTTGGCCTGCCTTATTCCAAGGGCATAGCCCTTCTGGTATCTCAGACAGTATGGAGTATTTATCAAAGTTTTCCAACTTGGTGGACTCTGGAATAAAAACTTTTCTGTAGCACTATGAAACCCTGTTGAAATCGTTTCTTAGCATTTTACCTTCCTTGATGTTGGTCTCTACTTTGTTTATTAGCATCTCATCCTGTATATGAGCAGCTTAGAATTTTGCAAATGACTTGAAGAGAAATCACACATAGAATTTTGGTCTCACTTTTCTATGGCTTCTCTAATTCCCAAATGCCTTGGCAGCCCTGAAAGCCAATTTTTATTTTGCCAAGCTCAGATTCACCAGATTCAGCAAATGCTCTCTGTTGGATCTAGAATTCACTTAAATTTTGGCCTGATAATCCCATAATATTTTGTTAGTTCTCCCATAATGTTGAGCATTTAAATTTGTTCTATGAAGTAGGGTCAGTCCAGGCACCCACCATCATATCATCTCTCTCATGTCTTTTGCATAGTACCATACCCATACTCCTTTTTTGAGACTTGTCTCCCCAAGCCCATTGAAGGGAAGTGATAAAATCTTATCATTTGAGTTACCACAGTGTAAAATTTAAAAGACATGGACTTTGGAACTTGATAAATTCAGACCTGAGTTGCATTCATTCTGTCTCTGCTACATAAGCTGTATCATCTTAGGAAAGTATATTAAACATCTGACTCCATTTTTGATGTTTGGTTGCTAACATCTTTCAAGATTCACCTTTTCTTTGTCTTCTGTCCCACATCTGGGTAAGCTGATAAGAAAGCACAGATGCCACCTCCTTTAGCTCTGGCATGAAGTTCAAACTACACAGGCCCTTGTTTGTGCACCTGTCCCTTACCCCAACCTACCATAAAACTCCAAGCAAGCCTCCTTTCCTGCTTTCTCAAACCATTTCAGGCCAGTCTGGGGGACTATTCTACCCTTGCCATAATTCCTCACTACCTGAGTAATAAACATTTTTATATCTTCTTCATGCATATATGGCATCATTCTCAGCATCTGAACCAAATTTGGGGTTGGAGAGTCCGTTCCATTTCTGAAGGGTAACCAAACAGAAAGTTACTTGATCATTCAGTTTTCTTCATATTATTTTCCTAACCTGTAAAATGACAAATAACATTTCCAAGGATTTTAAATAACATGTTAAATGAGTGCCTAACCATTTCTGTGGAACTTAACAGGTGTTCCACAAATTATATATAAAATTATAATAATTTTAAGCCAACCAGACCATAGACTATCTTCCATTCTGTCCCCTGACCTTTTATTATTTTATCTTTCTTCATAGTTCTTATTACTACCTGATATTGCATTGTGCATTTATTTACACATTCATTAATTTACTTGTGTGTTTTTTGTCTCCCTCACTAAAAGGTGGGTTACATGAAGGCAGGAACTATGTATGTCTTGTTTATTTGTGTATTTCCAGGACAAAATATAGTTTTGGGTATGTAGGTAGAGTTCAGTAAGTGTTTCTTGAAAAAATAATAAAGGAATGAATCAATCAGATATAGGTGTAGAATCTAGAATCTCCCTTTTCACTCTTAACTTGATTTAACTGTTACTGTGTCCAGACTCCTCAGTCCATAGCTCTGGACCCTAAACAATGATCTCTATTGTAGAAATGGGAAAATAGAGGATCAGAGATAGGAAGTAACCTTCCCAGAGTCAAATAACAAGTCAGTGGCATAAGCCAGGAAGAGAAGACATACCTCCTCTCTCAGTCCAAATTTCTTTCCATTCTACCTCCTCCCACCCCGACACAAAGATAGGTATTTCCCCAAAGTGCTTTCTCTATTTGTTTCCAAAATCCACCAAATGGTGTTCAATAAAGCAAACAGTACTTTTTAGCACAAGTCAACCTTTTCCTAATTGATTTTTCTCATTTTTCAACAGATTGGTAATTGTCAATTTACTTGCTGAGTTAAGGTGGCACCTGGGTTTGTCATTCTAACCCTTGGAGTAATTTAACTCTACCTTGTAAGACAGGTCTCTATGCTTGTATCATTCTCTGTTGGCACTGTCTTTTCAATCAATTAGTCATGAAAAATTCATGCCCAAGGTAAAGCCCTAGTGAAACACTCTGAGAAAAACGTGATTATCTTTAAACAAAGGGGAAATCTTAGTGTTCTCTGAAATTCATTGGAGAGAGCAGACTTTAATAAGGAAACATTTCATCTGCTGTTTGCTATCCACAAGGTACTCCACTTTTTCCATTTAAAATTGATCTCTTCCGATTCTCAGGTTTTCAAAACTGCTATAAGGTGAAGCTCCACAAATGTAGATTCTAATAATTTGAAGTTTGTAAAAGCTCAGTATGAGCCTTCCATGAATGATGAAAAATGTGTCAGCTAAACATGGCAGGGTGATGGTGTAAATACGATTAATATAATGTTGCACTGACTTTTCAGAACATGTTTATTTCATGTTGCAATTATAAAATATTTTGATCTATTTATTGGATTGTCCTTTAATTGTGAAGAGTAACTGATTCCTTCTTCAGAGGGACTAAAACCTAACTGTGGCTCCAGGCTGAATCCTTATATTGGTTCTAGCCCTGACATCGACCATGAAATGGAATGTGGGCCTGGATATAGCTCTCATACTGTCTGGAGACTAGACCTAGACCTCCATCTCATCAGTAGTTAATAAGCAGTTGCCATTGGCATCAGGGGATCAGAAGGAAAGACTTTGTTTGGCTTGATGTAACCCTTCCTTCTGCTGGCAAACAACCTCAGGCACCTGGTCTGATAGCAGTTAGTGGCTTTACCTCTGCCCTGGAAAGCATCACCATAAAGCTATGCTGTAGAATAGACATCCGATAATTCCTAGGTGCTTTGGGAAAAGGAAAGGCCCTTTTTCTAAGCAAGTGCTGCTCTCTCTTTCTTACAATTATTGCTCTACAGTTTGCTACCCATCATGAGCTTTTTATAAAAAAAAAAAATCTTTGTGTTCAGAGGCAAATTAAAAGCATGCATCTTCTAGTATTTCCTTTTAACTTGCAACATGATTTTACATGGGAGGAGAGAAGTTTACTATTTCTTGGCTTAGCCTAGATTATCCAGAACTGAGCACAGGGATGTATTTTTTTTATTACATAGATCTCCACCTTTTGAGTCAGATCAGCCTGATTTTGAATCCTGGTCCTACCACTTGTTAGCACTGTGCCACTGGGCATGTTACTTAACATCTGTGAAACTTCATTTTCCTCATGGGCAAAATGGGAATATTAAGAATTTATTCACAATTTTTGTCAGGATTATAAAATGAAATTTTGCACCTTATAGATCACAAATATTTAATAAAAATAGAAACCTATATCTTGGAGCTGAAAGAACCCTCAGAAGAATATTTACTTGCCTTCAGACAGGTAAAGTATTATTATGCTTTTATGGATGGGTCAGCTGAGATAGGATAAAACACACTGAAGTTTACAAAGATAGTAATAGTAAAATAATAAGTAAATAGTAATAGTAAAATTTTGATAGCGGCAGGATTTGAATTCAGGTTTCAGCCTCCTAAGACTATAATCTTATCCAAACTTTTCTTTTTACAGATAAGTCAAAAGAAAGAAACAGACATTACTTTGTAACATAACCAGGTCCTTTCCCATGAACCTAGGCAAAAGGCAAAATTCTCAAGGGCAAGAACTGATTTTTTTTTCCCCCACTAAAGTTGGAGAATAAAAATTTAGAGAAACATTGATCAAAAGTACATATTAGTATGATCAAGTTTAAATAGCATTTTAAATATAAGTGGATAATATTTAAAGAAGAATAAACTTGTATCAAAAGCAATTACAAAGATAGTGAAGAAAAAATCAATTTAATACAGATTGTATGATAATGAACTACAATGTGAAGTAAATGACTGATCTTTTTTACTTTTTTCTTTTATTTTCTTTTCCTTATTTTTAAAATATTTCCAGATTTATTGACATGTAATTGACATATAACATAGTATAAGTTAAAAGTGTACAAAGTACTAATTTGATACATTTACATATTGCAAAATGATTATCACCATAGCATTATCTAACACCTCCGTACATCTCATAATTCTTTTTTGTAGTGAGAACATTTACGATTTACTGTCTTAGCAACTCTCAAGTATATAACACAGTACTATTAACTATAATCACTATGCTGTACATTAGATCCCCAGAACTTATTCATCTTACAGGTGGAAGTTTGTATTCTTTGACCAACATCTCCCCGTTCTGCCCACATCATCCCTAGCCTCTGTTAACCACCATTATGATCTCTGGCTTATGTGAGTTCAACTTTTTAAATTCTACATATAAGTGATTTCTTTCCTTTCTTTTTAATTTTTCCTTTTTTTTTTTTGCTGTCTTTTTTTGCATAGTTTTGATTACTGAAGCATTATATAGTGTATCTTTTCGCTATTGCAAAATTACAAAGCACCCCAAATTAAGTGACTTATAGGAATAAGAATTTATTAATGCTCATGAGTCAGCTGAGGGGGAGTTCTTCTGTATTGGTGGTCAGCTCTGGATTAGGTAGATTTTGGAGAGGTGCTCTCTGATTTGGACTAGGTTCTCTCATGTTTGCAAGTCAGCTGCCTGTAGGCTGGTTTACGATGGCTTTAGCTTGAACAACTGGGCTCTCCTCAGTGTTGTTTTATCCTCTGTCAACCTACTCCAGATATGATCAAACGTTGGTGGTAAGATTTCAAGAGTGAGCATGGGACTACACAAAGCTTCTTGTGGTCATGGCTCAAAACTGGTATACTCTTACTTGTGCCAGTTGCTATTGACCAAAGCCATCACAGGTCAGCCCAGCTTCAAGAAGCTCACCTTTTAATAGGAGGAACAGCAAAATCATAGTTCAGTGGATGCAAAAGGGAAAGAATTATGAAAAATGTTGCAATCAGTCTGCCACATATATTTATTTGTATGCATTGTAAGAAAATAGACAAGTATTGTGTCTCATCAAGGAAAGGTGCTGACATTACACAAGGTAACTTAGGAATCAAAATCATTTCCCATATTATAATAAAATGATAATACAAGCAAATAGAGTACAAAGCTAATAGAGACCAGAAGTGGATAGCACTGTGGGACAACCCCGGGGATGGTAAGTTCACATTAAAAGAGGTGCTGAATGAACAAAAAAGGAGGGATTTTCAGTTTTGCCTAAGTATGGAAACCTATGCATTCCAGTTTGAGAATTTCAGAGGCACTGAAAAAAACCTGTGCCTTCTTCCCCTGTGCCTTATGAGTAGCCCATTTAATAAATTAAACATGTGTATACACCTGTTGCCTCATCCTCTTAACTCTGTAGCACCTCTGGGCAAGGGAACACAGAGTGGGTAAATGTAGAGATTTGCTCTGTTGGCACCTACAGGTTGGCCTAGGTTTGGAGCCATCTAGGTAGCTGGTAATATATTCATTCTCCTTGACCTTTTCATCATCCTGGAAGGAGAACAGGCAGTCAATTTTGGGGTTCTCTTTTAAACATGTAGATTTGAACCTTTTGCACCTGCACTTAAGCTCTTCAGTAGCCCCTTCATGTTGCTTTTAGTAAAAGTTAAAACTCCTTAACGTGGTCAATGCGTCTTTTAATGCCGTGGTCTCATCTCTTACCCTAGAATTCTTTGCTCTAGCCATGGGAAACAGCTTGTAACTCCACAATCACTCAATCTTTGTTCTTGTTTTTCCTTCCAACTGGGATGGATTCCACATTTTACTTCTTGCCTGGCCAGTTTGTATTCATCAGTAAAGATACAATTTTCTTCCACTAGTCTGTTATGGATGCTACCTCAGCATTTTATGTGTGTGTGTGTGTGTGTGTGTGTGTGTGTGTGTGTGTGTGTGTGTGTGTGTGTGTGTGTGTGTGTTACGTGTTTATTTCCCCCAATAGGTAGTTCCTTAAGTACAAAGGATGTTACTCATTTCTATAATCCCAGCACATAGCAGAAGTCCTGTAACTGTTTATTAAATGAAATGATTAAATGAATATTTCTTGAATGAATGAATGAATGAAACTTACAACAGAGCTTTCTGTAGGAAATGCTGTCAGACTGAGGAAAAGAAAGACTTTTTTTTGTCTGTATGCTGGTGAATATTTGTTCTGATTTATAGGGAAAAGAAAGAGCCTCCCTGAAAGATCTTACTTTTCTTCTGTCATGATGCTAATGCCCTTGTTTGATATGCTAAACTCCCCTTGATGAGAATGTTTTGCTCCATTTCCCTTTTACTTCTTTTGGCTGCCTTCTCACAAGCCTTCAGTGAAAAAGAATCTTCTAATGTGCAAACCTGTAAGCCATTTCTTTATTATCTCTATCAGACGGCAGTATCTGTGTGAAGATTTTGACAGTTTCCAGTTAAAAAGTCACAGGTGCAGCTGATTAACAAACTGTTGGTTCCCTGTGACTCCTCAACATCAGCTTATAATAGATAAGGATTCGTTTTTCACATAGTGATTATCTATATGCCAGACTTCAAGCTTTTGATATATCAGGTTCACACACTTGGGTAGTAACCTGTAGATTCTTCATGGGCAGGAAGCTCAACCTAATTATATACATATATAATTACGTGATATATATCACATGTGTATAGTCTTTATTGTTTCCTGACCACATTTTCTTAGCAATTATAGCTAATCCTGTCAAAAACTCTGCTAGATAGATATGATTTTCCTCTTTGCAGATGAGGAAAACAAGGCTCAGGAGGATGATAAATCATGGTCAAATTTACGCAGAAAGAGGTAGGCTTAGAACTTCAACATTTCTTTTTACAATGCTGGAAAGCAGATACGGCTCAGAGTAGGTAATATAAAAACCAGAAATATAGCTCTGAAAGAGAGTAGCTGATTGGTTGAAAAAATAGAGCTCTAGATTTTATCCACAACTTGGCCCCCACTTTACCTATACCTCTGATGCATCATAACACCAAGGCAAAGTCACCCTAACCTGTGCAGTCCTGTCCAGGTCACACTTACCTGGCGACATGGTGGCACATGACTAGACATGTAACCAGATGTAGGCCAAAGCAGCTTTCTCCCATTGTGTTGTAGATTTCTCTGACTGTCAGGTGTTTACTTCAAAAAGGATTACTGATACAACTTATAGGGAAACTATTTATGCCTAACTTATAGAATCAAATTCATTTTTTAATTTAAATATGACCATTGGTAGAATAAAACTACCATGAATGGTTTGCAAATTACTAAAGAAAGAAGGAAAAGCATAGGAAGATTTCAAGGAATTTTTGTGAAATATAACACATTATATTTATTTGTTTATTTAGGGAGTATTTCTTTGCTTACTTTGTAAACATTCACAATACTTTTAGTTTAGAATTGAGGTGCACAAAGCATACTTTAAAAAAAATTCAGTGGCATTTAATACATTCATAATGCTGTACAACCTTTACTTCCAACTACTTCCAAGATATTTTCATCACCCCAAAAGGAGACCCCATGGCCGTAACAATTTTTTAAAGTGTAAACAAGCATAAACAAAATAAATAAAATTAATTGTGAAAAAAATAAATAGAAGATTGTAAAAAGTGTGGTGTGAAGCCAAGAAAAGGGTAAATAGAGAATATTGACTAGAGATTTGTCCTAATACAAATTAAAATGTATCATAGAACTACAATTATCAAAACAATGATTGGTTATCATTAAAATAAACACAATATCAGTGAAACAGAAATAGAAGTCCAGAAATAAACCCAAACATTTAAAAACCTATTTTATGAAAAAGGTGGCATTTGAAATTAGAAGGGAAAGGGATGAATTATAAGATGTTGGAACAACTTGTTAACCATTTGGAAAAAATAAGTTATGCTGCTTCTTCATATTTTATTCAGAAATTCCTGATGAAGTAAAGGTATTTAAACTTTTGAAATTTAAATTAGGGATAATTTCAAATACACATATAAAAACACCCAAGGATCCACTAGTAAGATGAAGCAGATGCTAAAATTTTGTTATCCTTTAGATTCTGCTTTCTTCTATTGATTTTAATAAATAGAACATTAGAGTTACAGCTTTCCGTCTTACTTTACTTTCTCCCAGAAGTATCCATAGTTGTGAAATTAGTGTGTGTCACTCCATGTGTGATTTTATAATTATACATGTGCTTATTACATTAAAATATGCTGTATGCTTGCCATATATGATGCTTGTTTTTTCACTAAGCATAGTTCTGGAGGTCTATCTGTGTTGATAAATGTAGCTCTAGTTCATTCATTTTAAATGATAAATACTACTCTGTTGTATTAATGAAGCACAATTTATGCATTTGTATTCTGAGTTAAATAGTTTAGTTGTTTGTTTTGCTATTACAAAGGAGTAGTGCTGCACTGAACATTGATGTGTATATCTCCTGTGTAATGTACAAAAATTGTCTTAGGAAAACATATAGACATGGAATTGCTGGATTATAGGTTATAAGCATCTTTATCTTTATTGTCAAGTTACCCTCTAAAGAGACGGTTCTATTTTATACACCCACCAGTGGTGTTAAAAGCCAGTTTTTTACATAATTACCAACACTTGGTATTTTCAGATTTCCTAATTTTTTTTTCCAATCTGAGGGTAAAAAATGCGTTTCATTATTTTCTTAACTTGTATTTCCTCAATTACTAGTGGCGTGATCATGTTTTTATGTATTTGTAAACTGTTCATTTCTTCTTTTGTAACTTGTCTGATTATATCCTTGGCCTGTTTTCTATTGGATGGTTGGTCTTTTATATTTTTATTTATAGGAGTTCTTTATCAGTTTGTGTATTAATCCTTTTCCATTATAAGCATTACACACATGACTTCTTTAATCATTGGCTTATGTTTTCATTTATTTATGGTATATTTTAATATAATAACTTTTTGTAAAGCAGTCAAATATATTTATCTTTTCCTTCAGGGCTTATGCTTCTGGTGCTTTGTCTAAAAAGTCCTTACATATCATGAGATCATAAAATAATCTGCTATGTTTCACTCTGTATATTTTTTCCTTAATCCATTTGCAATTTATTTTTGTATTTGGTGTGAGGTACGGATATAACTTCATGCTTTTTCCATATGGGTGACCCAATGGCCCAATACCATTCATTGACAGTTCAACTTTTCAATCTCATCTGCAGTGTCATCTCTGATATAACTGATTTTGTTCCTAGGCCATCTTTTGATCCATTAAGTCTATCTGTATAGATCAGAAACAATGTAAGCCATATTGTTTTAATGTCTATAACTTTATAGTGAGTCTTGTTATCTGTTGAGACCGTCTTTGTTATTTTTTGCCCTTTGTGTTCCCATATAAATTTTATAATCAGCTTATCAGTTTTAAACACACACACACACACACCCCCACACACACACACATCTGCTGGGATATAGTCAATTACATTGGCTGATCATGAATTTTCAATCTGTGACTGTAATAGACTCCTCTATTTAGTAAGCCTCTTTGATTTGTCTCAATAATGTTTTAGAGTTTTATGTGTAGAGGTCTGATACTTTTATTACATTTGTTTATAGGTACTTGATATTTTTGACACTATCATAATTGATATCATTTTAAATTCTATTTTCTAATTGTTTATTGCTAGTATCTAGATATATAATTTTTTATATATACTGACTTTATATCAATGAATTTTAACAGTTGTAGATTCTTTTGGGGTATTCTACATACACAATCATATTGGCTATATGGATAATAAAAGTTTAATTTCCCTTTCCAACCCATTTCTATTTATGTATGTATGTATGTATGTATGTATGTATGTATGTATGTATGTATGTATTTATTTATTTTTGCCTTTTTGAAGTGACTAGGAACTTCAGCGCATGTTTGAACAGGATCGGCAATAGCAGTAATTCTTTTCTTGTTCCTAAATTCAGTGGAAATGCTTTAAAGTTTTAATGATTAAAATGTATTGTTGCTATTGGTTTCTTCCTTTTTTTCTTTCTACTGGTAGATATCTTTTATCAGATTAAGATCTTTTCTGTAATCAGTTTTCAATTTCTAAGAATTAATTATCATTAAAGAGTGTTTATGTGTTATCAAATGCTTTTTCTTCACCTTTGAGAGAAGCTTCTTTGTAAATATGGTATATTACAATGATTAATTTTAAAATTATAATACAACCATGATATAATGTAAATATAAATTTAATACAATATTCTTAGAGTAAATTCAAATTTACCATGATTTATTCCCCCCACCCACTGGATTTAATTTGATAAGTTTTTGTTTAGGTGTTTGGGAAGGAGATTATCTTGAAGTATCCCTTTTGGATTTTTTTATCCAGCTTATGTTGGTTGCATAAAACAAGTTGGAGAATGTTCCCTCACATTCAGTTATCTGGAATAATTTGTGTAAGATTGGTGTTTTGGATTCCTTGAATGTCTGAAAGACTTCACCAGTGAAGCTGTCTGGGCCTGGCATTTACCTTGAACAAATGTTTTTAATACTATATTTATGCCAGGGCAGTACTAGAGAAAAAGAACAAAGCTGGAGGCATAACCCTTCCAGACTTCAGACAATACTGCAAAGGTACGATAATCAAAACAGCATGGTATTGGCACAAAAACAGACATATGGATCAATGGAACAGAATAGGGAGCCCAGAAATAAACCCACACACCTACAGTCAATTGATCTTTGACAAAGGAGGCAAGAATATACAATGGAGAAGAGTCTGTTCGGCAGGTGGTGTTGGGAAAGCTGGATAGCTACATGTAAATCAGTGAAGTTAAAACACTGTCTCACACCATGTACAAAAATAAACTCAAATTGGCTTAAAAACTTATCAATATAAGACATAACACCATAAAGCTCCTAGAAGATAACATAGTCAAAACATTCTCTGACATAAATTGTAGCAATATTTCCCTAGGCCAGTTTACTAAGACAATAGAAATAAAAGCAAAAATAAACAAATGGGACCTAATTACACTTAAAAGCTTTTGCACAGCAAAAGTAACCATATACAACATGAAAAGACAACCTGTGGAATGGGAGAAAATATTTGCAAACAATGTGACTGACAAGGGCTTAACTTCTAGAATATACAAACAGCTCATACAACTCAATAACAAAAAACAAACAAATCAATAAAAAAATGGGCAGAAGACCTAAACAGACATTTCTCCAATGAAGACATACAGATGCTCAATCTTGCTAATTATCAGAGAAATACAAATCAAAACTACAATGAGGTATCACCTCACACTGGTCAGAATGGCCATCATTAAAAAGTTCACAAATGATAAATGCTGGAGAGAGTGTAGAGAAAAGGGAACCATCCTACACTGTTAGTGGGAATGTAATTTCATGCAGCTGCTATGGGAAACTGTATAGAGATGCCTCAGAATCTAAACAGACTTACCATATGTTCCAGCAGTCCCAATCCTGGGCATGTATCTGGAGAGAACTCTAATTCAAAAAGATACATGCACCCCAATGTTCATAGTAGCACTGTTTACAATAGCCAAGACTTGGAAGCCACCAAAATGTCCATTGACAGATAATTGGATCAGAAGTCGTGGTATATATATATAGTCATAAAAAAGAATAGAATAATGCCATTTGCTGCAACATGGATGGACCTAGACATTATCATACTGAGTGAAGTAAGTCAGACAGAGAAAGACAAATAGCAAGATAGCACCTACATGTGGAATTCTAAAAAATGACACCAACTTATTTACAAAACATAAAGAGACTCACAGACATAGAAAACAGACTTATGGTTACCAAAGGGGAAAGGGCAGGGGGAGGGGTAAATTGGGAATTTGGGATTAGCAGATAGAAACTACTGTATACAGAACAGATAAACAGCAGGGTCCTACTGTATCACACAGGGAACTATATTCAATAGCTTATAATAACCTATAATGAAAAAAGATTATGAAAAGTGTATATATGTAATATGTACAAGTGAATCACTCTGATGTATACCATAAAAGGAGTTGGGTAGCTTTCTATCTTTTTATTTGTTTCACTTAATTTTAATTTTTATGAAAATTAAATATGTGTATGTCATTTAAAAAGTCAAACGCTACTGCAAAGGCCAAAAAGAAAATAGTCCTCTATTTTTTTGCCCAAGTTTTTGATTCCTGATTCCTAAAGCAAAAATGAGCAAACTTCTGTGAAGAACAGAATAGTAAATAATTTAAGCTTTGTGAGCCAACAGGTCTCTTGTGACAACTACTTAGCTATGCTATTATCTGGCAAAATCACCCATAGACAACATGTAATGAATGAGCATGGGCTTTTTTTTTTTTTTTTAATCTTTATACAAAAATAGGCAGCACACAGAATTTGGCCTTTGCTCTCCTGCTCTTGAGGCAGTCACATATTTCTTTTCATTGTGTCTTCTTCTTCTTCTTTTTTTTTTTAATGTTTTATTGAAGTACAGTCAGTTACGATGTGTCAATCTTTTCCTTGTGTCTTCTGATATTACTTCTGTATTTCTAAATAAAATTTCTATACTGCTATTCTCTGTTCATTTTGGTTTCAGGTAGTATTTATCAAATTTGTATTGTGAAGATGATGATTTCATTCTTTAACAGTTCTGCTGCAAAATACAAGCTTCTCCTTCCCCCATTTTATGTTACTATTTTGGTTAAATTTATATTTAGGCTTTTCTTTATTATGAACAGGTAAATATTAATACAGATGAGTCTTGTGCTACATGATCAAGCTTTTCTCTTCTGCAACTATTCCCTGTCTGCCTCTCGCCTTCCATTAGTAATTGCTTCTTTTTCTATTAAATTGGTTTTCAAGACACATATTGTAAATTGCCTTGTTTTCCCCAAGTTCTTCCCTGACCCCCACCATACCTTCGCTTGGCTGCTTTAGTCTCTGCTTCTGTTGATGTCTTTCATGATTAAGAGATTGGCATTAAATTTTGAAACAGAGGTTCTAAATGCATGTATGGACCATGCTGATTCATTTCATTGTGGGTGTCATATTTATATTTGAAAAATTTTTATCTTTGATTAAGAGTTTGTTTTACCACAGAAGAATTTTTCAAACTCTTGACTATAGAGATCAGCTTGACTACCAGTATTCTGGATATTGAGTCCAGTATCTCTGTGACTCACCCACTCCAGGCAATGAGCCTCTAGTACTTATCATGATGGACAAAAAGTCACTTGGGTGCTTGGTGTGAGGGAAAGAATCTCAGGACTTAATTTCTCTTTACAAGGGCTGTGAACCAAGCTCTGCCTGGTACACCAGGTGCTTCTGGTGTTTTGTATTTTTGACATTCTTTATGTATGTATGAATTATTTTTCTATTTCTTAACTTTTTAAGTTGAATACTTGGCACTTTCTTTTCCAATCTTTTTTCTTTTCTAGTATTTGTACATATGGCTAAAATTTAATTTCTCTATATACTATTTTCTGTTGCATGCCACATGCTCTGATGTGTAGTGTTGAATTAATCATTGAATTCTAAATACTTTCTAATTTCTATCATTTCTTCTTTAATATATGAAAAATTAAGAAGAACATAAAATTTTCAAAATACGAGAAAGGTTTTTGCCAACTTTTTATAATATATTTATGACTTTATGACTTGATAGTGAGAGATTGTGATTAGAAGAATACTGGTTCTGTGATATTTGTTGAGATTTGTCTTGTGAACACACATACAAGGTAATCTTTTATAAATACCCCTATCTACTTGAAGAAAAGTTTATTCCCTGATTGTGTATGTGGAGAGCATTGTAGGTTTTAATATGTGGTCTCTTGATTGAGCTTATCAGTTGGAAAGTTCTAATTTTCTATGTCCTTCTGAATTTTTGTCTACTCTATCAGTTACTAAGATTAATCATTGTGGATTAATCAGTTTCAGTTTTTACTTGTGATATTGTTAATTTTTGTTTTATATATTTTATGCTCTTTAAATATTTAAAGTTGTTATATTTTCCTGCAGAATAATTGCTTTTATGTGGTGATTCTATCCTTAACTTTACTTTTTTTCCTGAGTACGTTTTGTCTGATATTGCCATAGCTAAAACAGCTTTCCTTTAGTGAGTATTTCCATATTATATCTTTTTCTGTCCTTTTACTTTCGAATTTTCTGTGTCATGTTTTAGGTACATCTCCAAGAAAGATGATAAATGTGGATTTTGTATCCTAATCAGTTTGGGACTTTCTAAAAACAGATAAACTAGTCAATTTCCAGTATTTGTGATTATTGATATTTGGAATTATTTCTACTATCTTATTTGTGCTTTCACTAAAAAAGAAAAAATCTTTTTCTTTGCTTTGTATCCTATCATCCTTTCTATTATATTTGTCATGTGTTCCTTATTTTTTTTCCTTTTACTTATTTGGAATTTATAAATCCTGTTTCTATTATTGTAATGACTACTCTTGAACTGCCACATGCTTATTTTATAACACTTAAGTTAATTAGCTTCCCTGGCCTCCTTTGAAATCATACAAGGACCTTAGAATACCTTAACGCTGACCTTTCCTCCCTCCACTTCACCATAGTCCCAAACACATCTGCTTTGTTTACCAATGTTTTGGTGCAAACTTTTTAACATCCCTAACATTTAATGTTGTTATGATAATAATTTTCTACAGTCACTTCTTATTCAGATTTACTTGTTTCTCTGCTTATTTCTTCTTGCCAGTCTTACCTTTTGTGTTTCTTTCTCTGAAGTTCATCCTTTAGTAGCTCCTTCACTGAGAATCCGAAACTGCTAAACTTCTTAGGCTTTGTTTGAAAATTTATTGTACCCTCATTCTTGGGTGATATTTTTCCATTATCTTCTGGTCTCTATTGATGTTGGTGTTACGTCTGCTTAAGTCTAACTTCTGTGTCTTTGTAGGTAATTTTTGGTTTTCTCTGGTTTGCTTTGAAAACATGCTCTTCATTTTTGGTGTTTTGTGGTTTCACTAAGATGTGTCTGTATCTAGATTTTTAAAAAATCCTGCTTTAGATTTATTTGTGATTCATGAGTCCAAATAGTCATGTCTTTCATCAATTCAGGAACATATTCAACCTTTTCCTCTTTAGATTTTGCCTCTCCAAATTTCTCTTGTCTCTCTTTCTAGAACTCTTATTAGATGTGTACTTTTGTTTATTTCGTCTGTGCCCCTTGTTATATTTTCTATCTTAGTAATTCTCTGTGCTGAATTTTGGAAAATTTCATCAATTCTGCAGTTTAACCTGTCTGCTGAAATTTTTTCTGATTTTTTAAGTTTAATTTTTTTTTTTTTTTTTTTTTTTACTATTTCTAAAAGCTCTTTTTTTTTAGAGACTATTTCTGGCCTTTAAAATATTTATTTTGTTTTGTTCTGTTCTCATGTGTTTGAAACATTCTTTTAATTTTTTAGTCATTTTAAAAATGCTTTCTTTATAGTTCACCAGATAGTTTTTGACTTGAACTTCTTTGTGGTCTAATTCAGTTATTTATTTCTCTGGCTGATTCTCACTTTTAGTGTGGATTGTTTTCTTATGTGTTTTGTTAATTTATGTGAAAATTTGATCTCTACAAGACTTTATTTATGGAAATCCTATGTACCTGTGCTGAAAATATGTGCATTCAAAGCAATTTTTTATTGTTTTTACCAGGTTCCCCAGGGATATCTGCCTGTAACAAAATTTATTATAAATGCTTGACCTGTGTTTTAAGACCAAGCTAGTAGTATAAATTCAAACCTAAACCTAAAAATGTTCTCACCCATGTTTAAAAATTATTTTTTCCTCCCAAAATCCAGGAATAGGTAAATATGCTTCTTTGTCATCTCCCACTGCTAATGAATGATTTCTTTCTAGACCACTGTTTCACTAATACTGTTGTCATTTTGAGGGTCCTAGATATGTGAAGGTATCACATTTCAAACATCCTGTCTCATGCAAATTCAAGGCCTCATTTGCTATCTTTGCATGGATGTCAAAATCTAAGTTCTTAGATACCAAGACCAATAGCTGCCTTTTGCACCTCTATATTTTTCTGGCATCTGTGGATTTCTTTTTATTTACTAGGAGTTCTTCATGTAAAGAATGTTCTTAAATATTCCTGTGGTTTCTAGGAATTTGCAGAAGGTTATCCAGAACAGTATTCTCCAACCATTTTTATACTTAGGCACACAGAGAAAATAATATTTATGCACATAGGGAAGATGATATCTATGCAGAATGTTGGAGTACCTGGGGAATATTTGAAGGATGACCATACGAAGCTTAGTGAAAAAAATAACACATAATTTAAGAGTAGAACAAAAAATACACAGAGGATATCAAATGCTAAGTTTGTTTTTTAATCTTCAGTTTTTTAACTGAAACACTTAAGTTTTTTGTCTGTGAACATTCCATTTTTATGTGAGGTTTTGATTTCTGAAGTGAATTACATGCAATTCCTGATCAATTTCAATGATGATCTCTTCAAATTCTTAATAGTCAGCCATTAATGTGAAACTGTTCACACAATAAAGTGATGAAATCTTTTAAAATGTTCAATATTTAATCCATATGAAATTATATTTAAGGCATATAACAATTCTCCTTTCACTCATAAGTGCAATGTTGAAATTTCTTGTGAAAATCCAATGACTTTAAAATCTAATCAAATTTCTTGTTAAATGATTTAAGAGAAAGAAATATTTTAAAATAATGATGACCCTTTAATTTGCAGAATGCGCAAACCTATTTAGAATAGTCCTTGGGTTTAGCTTGGACATCATTAAGTGGGAAGTTTACTAATGATTGGACAAAAGTATTGGATATATGGGAAGACAGAGAATCAAGGCCACTGTCTGGGACTGCATGCAGACTCCTCACTACACCATCAGCAACATTGGTCCACTCCTTCGCCTACATCTGGAAGGAAGCTCATACTCCTCCATAGCATAATGCCCCTTAGTCAGGATGGGCACAGCTCCATGCCTCGCACATGGCTACCTCGAGAGCCTGTGCTGCAGGTCACAATTGCAAAGCTCTGATCGAGAGTACCATATTACTGAAACAGATTGGATTAAAATTTTTTAATATAAAAAGAGACAGAAAGAAATAATGGTAGGAATGAAGAAAGGAAGGAAGATATGAAATTGTAGTAAATAAAAGATCTGTTTTCATTGAAGATAAGGGAGGAAAGCTCAATAAATATTTAATACCTTATCTTGGCTAGGTGCAGTATGCCAGGTGATTACTTATGTAATTTCACAGATCCTCACAACAGCTTTGTTAGGATTGTATTATCATCTCAATTCCAGATTGATTGTTTAAATCAATAACCAAAAACAATAATCATCTTGCCTGTGCTCACAGAACTAGTGGGGAACTGAATTTTAGTCTCAGGTGTTATGTCTGGAAAGTCCATGATCTTATTTTCTTGAGTCAATGGGCGTGGTAAAATTCTAGGTCTGCTGCTTACTAGTTATGTACTTTTCATTTACTTAATCTCAATACCACTTGCTTCATCCATAAATAAGAGGTAATAAATAGTCCCTGTCTCAAAAAGTTTATTATTCACAAAACAAATGAGATAATGCATGAGATATTAGATTGGGATGAGGCCCAAGCATCAATAATTTTTAAAAGCTACCTGGGTGATTCTAATATACAGCCAGGTAATTTGAATGCACAAAACACTGAAATAATGAATACTTAACTTAGAATATGATGCATAGAAATTCTCAGAAGTTGTTAGTTATTATTATAGTTGTTGATGTTACAGTTACCTCATGGATGTAGTTTCTTCTGATGTATTTTGAGTAAATAGCTAACAATTAATCATAAAATATGGAAAGCCAAGATTTCCTGTACTGCTTACTTCCAAATATCTTTGGTTCTCATAACCACATGCTGCATTGCTAAACAGGCTAGATAAACATTAAAAAAATGCACAGGGTGGGGAATAGTAAAAGATGGTGTTCTTTTTGCATGTGGTGTCATGAGAAAGTATGATCTTATTGTCAGAACACCTAAGATTTAAGTTCTAGCTCTATCAGTTAGTAGTTCTGGGATTTGGTGGTCAGGGGGCAAGCCAGTTAGTTTTTATTAGCTTCAGTTTCCTCTTGTCTAAAATTGGGCTAAAATAAACAACATTTGCTTATGAATGGAGAAGCTAAATAATATAGATCATTTTAAACACCTGGGAAAATTTCTGGCACATAGTAGGATATTAAAGATCAATAAATAGTCCATTTTTTCATTTCTTCATTACAGATTCACATACGTACATTATTTCCACATTAGATTTTCCCCTGCATTTAGCATTAATCTAGATCTTGAAAGCACAGTGTGGCTTCCAGGTTCACTGGAAATGGATCTGGCACCTGGAATCCCAGAAGAAAAAAGGGGGATTAAGCCCTGTGAGGTTCAAAGGCCATTTGTTCCCTTGATATTGATTTTCTTAAATCAGACAGTAGCCAAGACCCTGGGAGAAATAATTGAACTGACAACAGGCAGGTCCAGGTTATTAATAATGGAAGAGCTTTGGAGATTCTTGATGACTTAATTTAGTGACAGAAGGGAGGTCTGAAACTGAAATGCCTGGAGATGGGGTCAGTGGCTAGGTCTCTGAGGAGAAAGGAAAACATGCATTATTCCTAAGAGCTTATTTTATATAACAAAACATTTTATGGTAGTCCAAACATGAGGCCAGAGGAAGCGGTTTTGATTTTCTCTTTTTAAAGAAAAACAAAATTTTAAAGGCTTGAAAAATTGCCACTATATTTATGTTTACTTTTGCCCTCATTTTGGAAAACAGACTTGCTTAGAGTTAGGGAATTTTGGAACCTTAGTGAGTATCTCAAGGGTAGAAATCTTGGAGGTCTTACTTAACTTTTTTATCCCTTGGATCCAGTATCAATTCTCCTATTAATTACATGACTTTCTACAAGTTAGTTAACATCTCTGAGCCTTAATTTCCGCATCTGTAAAATGGAGATGTTAATATTTTTATTACAATTATAAGAGAATATTTTTAAAAATTTAAAAAGTATATAAAATTTCTGGCACTTTTACATTAATATCTCTCACACAGTAAATATTTGTTCATATGAACTAATAAATCAATTTTGATGCTTCTTTCCTCTTGCACTTCCTCTGGATAGAAAAGCTAGCCTATGGTAACCTCTTGAAAGCTTTTAATTTTCTCTTGACAGTAGTCAAGAATATAGGCTGCCTTTTCCCTGGTTCTCATCCTCTCTCCTTTGGACTATTTCAGTGGTCATTTAATGTCTTTTAACTCCAGTTCTCTTTTCTTTCTCCATCTCTCCTCCCTACTTGTGACAAAGTTGTTTATTAAAACAAAGGCCTGATCTTTTTTAACTGTACTACCCCTCTGGAAGTGTTTTAGTCATTGAAAACACCCCACTCCCCAGTTTTACATCCCAGAGAGGGAAAGGAATTACCCAAGTGTCTGTGCTCCTATAAATTGATGCTGAGATCAGGGTTGAGCCCAGTACCCTTCGCCCCTAGCAGAGGATAACAAATGGGGAGCAGACATATATCCTCTAGTTTTAGTCAAAAGAGTGCTGAGCAGTTGCAGAATTTTTAAATTTCAATTTTGAACTCAGTTATTTTCTTTAGTTTTGTTGAACTTCAAACGCACTATTGTCACTCTAATGATAATATTCATTTCCATGAAAATTCTAGGTCAGCCTAGAGAGAGGGTGCAATTATTTTTTTCACAATTATAAATATTAATTAAAACTTATATAGCATTCACTATGCACCAAGCATGGTTTCAAATACTATACGTGCATTAATTTATTTAATTCTCATCAGCAACCCTACATACCATCATTATCCCCACTTTTCAGATAAGGAAACTGAGGCACAGAAAAGTTTAGTAGCTTGGCAAGGTCACACAATTTAAGAATGGTTGAGTGAGATTAAAACGCAGGCTTCCAGATTCCAGAGTGTGTTCTTAACCACTATGCTGAGATAGCAGAAACACACTGAATTTCTGTGGGCACCATTTATCCTCTCTGTGTTAGCAGCTAATCCATATGGCTCCCTTTAACCCTGCTTATTATTTCCAGTCCTAATAATCAGGAAATGGCAACTTCAGTAGCATAGTCTTCTGATAAACTTTTCCCTCTTTCTTTTTCAGAGAGTCATTTTCAACATTGTTAACTTCAGCAAAACCAAAAGTCTTTATAGAGATGGGATGGCCCCTATGGTGAAATCTACTAGCAGACCAAAATGGTAAGTGACCCACATAATGGGGCCTCTTTCTGGTTGTAGATTTTGACCCAAGTTTCTCTGCTGTATGGCTAGGGCTTAGCCTCACTGGCACTAAGAAGAGTTAGATGAGTCTGGACGGCCGTTGTCTGGGTTCTAGGTACTGCTCTTTGAGAATGCTGGAATAGGGGGCATAGTCCCATGTTTGGAGTCACTAGCATTCTATTATGAGGGAAGGTACAGTTTGTTATTTGATAAACTTTCTGTCCTGTTTGCCTTTTATCATGATATCTTTGGAAGCATGATTAAAGTTGATTCTGGTCTCTTTTTTTCTAGCCTGAGCATATATATTGTACAATAACATAGGAGGACATTGAGAACTACAGTTTAGTAGATTTCCCTTGCTTTGCTTGTTTGTTGTGGTGTCTTTGTATAGATGTTATGTGGTTATTTTGGATGTTAAAGTTCTATTTGTCCCATTGCTATGGTGACAAGGATGAGGAAAGTTGGATACGATTAATAATAGTAACAATGATAATTAATAATAGTAATGATGATGATGATGATGATAATGACAATGATAATTTTAATAATAACTACTCTCACTTACAGAGAAAGCCGATTCTTTGTCAGGTGTTTTACAGTTGCTGTCACTAGTCTCACAACATGTTGCAAGGGAGATTTTAAATATTCCTGTGTTACAGATAAAGAAATTGAGCCTAGGAGAGGTTAAGTACCTTCTCATGACCATATAGTAAACGGAGGAGCTTGTGTTATTTTTATTAACCCACACTGACATTCAAAGCAATTAACTTATTCATCTATCCATTCATTTATTCATTCAATAAACACTGACTGAATGTATCAAAATGGATGTAACAGAGTTTTTAAAAACAGAAACCAGTGTTATTCATCTATCACACAGTAGGTGTTAAATGAATGCTTATTGAACCGAACTGAATTCATGATGAGAATTTACATGTAAAGTGCCTGGCACTTGCTAAGTGCTCAATAAATGTCATCTATTATTAATAGTACTATGTAGAACACAATACAAATGCAAGGGATTGTTAATATTATTCTAACTTTGATTCCTATTCAAATTTTAATAACTAGTGAGAAGATCATCTCCAAATGTCTATATTTATAGATAGCTAGCAATTCATAAATATTGAATTGTGCATTTATCTACAACTGATACTTGGCAATTTTCTATAAATGCTGGGCTGAAAAGCTCAGGTTTGTAAAAATGTAGGCATTTGATGATGATAATCAAAACTGTTTATTGAAAGATAAAAATATCTTCCTGGGCTTTTTTTTTTTTTTTTAACTTTACTGCATCAAGTTAACCATACTGCTGTTCCTCAATTTCCTTTTGACAATGGGAGCTGAGCAAGGAGTAGGCCTTTGCTTTGAGTCTCTGAATTCAGCCTGAGTGGATAATAACAGAGCATTTCTCTCTGTAACAGACATATGTGTAGATGCGTACTTCAAATCTTGCCAACAAAGGACATCACTGTTCATTTGCTCACAAGGGCCTTAAAATAACATTGTACTTCCTTTACCAGGCTCTGTGTTGGGGATCTTAGGACGTTGCAACAATAATCACCATTTCATTTCCCCAAGTGTTCACTTCTGGAGTCTTCTCTTTGTGTGTGCTTTTGAAAATCCTTACACCTTAGTTATTTCATTTTGTTGGGTTTGTTTTTTCATGAACTATTCTCTCTGTCAGGACTCCTGACAAGATTTTGAAATATTAATATGTTATAATGCCTTTGAATTAAGTTAGTGTTCTTATCCAATGTTGGTAGGCTCTCAGCAGTATCCATTATCCAGATTGGGCTTCCCTGATGGTCTGAAAGAGTTTAAAGTTTCAGAACCAAGTTTGTTACAGTTGAAACCAGTAAGGCACAAGGTACCAGACTAAATCAAGTTGCTGATATGTCTAATCTCTCCTCTTTTTCACTTTACTATCCTCAAACCTTGGATGAAATGTATTTCACGTGAACTTCTTTCACACTCCCCTTTCCTCAAGCCAGACACTTGGCTATTTCTTTACTTATTAGGACTTTATTGAGCTTCTTAATGTACCAGGCTCTATTCTAGATACTGGGGATGAAGTATGAATATGACAGAAATGATCTGCTCCCAAAGGCAACTTTCACTTCGGAATTTTATTAACTGATCTCCACAGGTCATAATTGTTACTGTCCTTTCTACTGGTTTGTTCTGAAGATTCTTTCTGACCCTTTGGTACTTTCTACCTAAGACTTTCTTCCACTCCGTGTGTGAATTACCGGTACTAGAACCTATCTTCCAGTAAGCATTATCCTAAATGTTCCCAGGGTAACATAAAGAAGTGCATGTGACTGTTTGACTCTTACATTATTAGGTTTTACTGGTCTTATGGAATTCCACAATTTAGGATTCTAAACAATGTCCCGACTCAAGGCTGTCAAATGCCGTACAGATTTCAATATTAGACTATCTGCTCTAGTGTCTCCCTAATTTTAGTTTCCTCAATACCAGGGCAACCACCACAACAAAAGGAGAAGTAGCTGATCCTTTTCTTGTCTAGGGACTTTACCTCCTTTAATATTACAAATAGGCCTTGGAAATATTCTCACCTCATGACAAACATTAAAAACTCTAAATTTCCTGGATGGAATGTATGCCTAATTGGGAAAAAAAAAAAACCTTTCTTCCCATTTTCAAGGTGAAATAAACATTCTTCTTCACCTGTCATAGGGAGCTGTAACTGATTCCAAACAAAGATGCCTTCACGCCTTAGCATAGGTCTGGTAATGAATTAGTTATAGAAAGCAAATGAGCAAAAAAAAAAAAAAAAAAAAAAGCAACTAAAAAGCCATTATGCAAATAAATATATGGCCACTCAAGGTTGCTGTGCTTTGAGGAGATGGAGTCAGCATACCTAGCAGCAAAATTGAGAAGTTGGAAGATTCAGGATTATTCTGCCTATTTTAGTTCACTCTAATTCTGTTTACATATTAGACTTCTAAGGATTGTTGGTTGTTAGGACTCTGTACCATCAAGTTTTTGCCACCAAAGCTCATTAATTTTTTTTAATATTGTCAAAGGCTGAAATTGCTATGTGCTAGACCCCACTAGAAACTGGCATTACAGAACAGCAGATAATATGTACTCTTGCCTACGCAGAAACTAAGCCTAGGGTATTTACACAGCTAGTAAGTGGTGGCATTAGCCAGAGACCTCAGGAGTCCACCGTTACTGGTTCTGCCATATCCCATGCATGGGAAGAGGGGAGAAAGGGGCATGCAGCTGTGGCCTTTGGTAGATATGAAATAACTTCTCTGACTGACTTCTCCATTATAGTGGATTGAGGGGATTGAACTAAATCTTACGGGTAGCTTTCATTTAACACATTTTTATTGAGCGTCTAACTTTGTGCTAGGTACTGGGGTGATAAATATGAATCTGACTTGGATTATATCTTTAAAATTTTGTTTTTTAGAGGTTTAAGTGAAACACAAACATAAATAAGTACAATGTAGGTAGCACTGTACTAGAAACTATTAGGGTGGTATATAAAGTGTGCCATGGATTAGAGATGAAGAATAAAACAATACTATTAGGACTGTGGGGAGGAAGGGAGAACCTTTGGAGGCAGGCGGTATTTCAGTTAGACCTTGAGGGAATGGGACAAGAACAAAATTAAGGAAATGGATTCCAAATAGAAAATATAACATGATGAGCCATGATACCTCTTATATGAGCCTCATTGTAAAAAGTGCATAATAATACCGTCTCATAGAGTTATTACGAGAAATACATGTAAAATGGATGTGTAAATACTTTTTAAAGTCTTGAGGATCTTATTAATTCAATAAATTTTTTGACACTTTTCTATTCCTCTGACTCACCCAAGACTGACTGGAGAACTTTATTCCTTCCTTCCGTTCCTTCCTTCCTTTCTTTCTTCTTTTCTTCTTTCCTTCAGCATGTCATTAAATGCTTAGTGAGTAGTTACAGTGGACCAGGAATTATGTTAAGGTATTGGAATTAAACAAGAGAGATATGATTACTGTTCTCATAGAGCTCACTCACAGTCTACTGGGCTAGACGCTAAATATGTAACTTTAGATAATATGGTAACTATTGCAACAGGGGGAATTCATCATGCTATGGAAACTATTCAGCATGCTATATAGCATTTAAGATTTAGTCTTCTTCAAGGATAAGAGACCTTCCTTAGTCATATTATTTATGCTGAAAGATGAATAAAAGTTAGATCATAGTGAATGGGGATATGCGAGAAGTAATAGAATGTGTTTGAAGACCAAATGTTGAAAGAGAACATTACATCGTTGATGAGCAAAAGCCAATGTGATTGGAGAATGAAATTCTAAGGAGAAAGACTGGAGAGGTAGGAATGAGTGAAATTGAGGTGAGCCTTGTAAACCAAGGTAAAGAGTTGGATTTAATTCTGAGGGCAATATAAAGAAATTGAAAGTATTAACCTGGAGCAGGACATGATTGGTATTTTAGAAAGATTAGTCTTGTTGCTGAATAGAGAATATCTTGGAGAGGAAGACAATTGTTTATAGAGTCTTTGCAATACCTTAGCTTGATGGTGGATTACAGTGGTAACAGTACTGATGAAAGCAAGTGGATAGATTTGAGGGTTAACAGAAGATTAAATAAACTTGACTTTGTAATTGACAAAATGTGTAGGGTAAAAGAGATGGGGGAATCCTACATGACTCCCGGGTTTTCTGGAATGGGCAACAGAAGGGATGTGGTGGAATTTCCTGAAGATAGGGACGATATGACAAGAGATAATTTTCTCAGATTTGTTTTGGTAGGGGAGATAATGAGCTTGTTCTTGGAATTATTCAGCCAGAAGTGCCTGGGAGACATCCAAGCAGAGATGTCAAGTAGGCAATAGGGTATCCTGACAAGAAACTCAGGAGATGAATATGGAGGTGTAGATTCAGTAGTTAGTAGCCTACAGTTGATAATTAGACCAGTGGGAACACATGTGATCCCCCAGGGAGGTCGTTTGGAGTGAAGAGAGAAGATTAGGACAGGGCTCTGAGAAATCCCCATTTAAAGGTCAGGTAGAGGATGAGAAACTCACAGAAGAGGATAAGAGGGACAAGCCAGAGAGTAGGAAGAACACCAAGAGAGCATGGTGTTATGGAACCAAGGAAAGAGACTTTTCCAAAAGGAGAGAGTGGCTAACACTGCCTACTGCTACTGAGAGGTCAAAGATCAACTCTTTAAATGCTCAAGATTGTAGTAACATGGAGATTATTAGATGCTTTGGTGAGTGCACTTTCAGTGATGTGGTGAAAATTCAAGCCAGTTAGGGGACTGAGAAAGTGTGATGAAACAGAGACCATAAATATAGACAGAAGTTTAGCTACAAAAATGGAAGAAAGAGATACAAGCCAATGTGACAGATAGCAAGTAAACAAAGAATTATAATATTGTTTTGAATTAAGTGCAGTGATATAGTTATGTACAAATAAGCAATAGATTCATATTCTCCATATTCTCCATTATTCTTAATATAATGATAATCTTTAGGCTTACTCTTGTCAAAAGATACCTAAAATTTTGAAATCAGTGATTTTTTCCTGAAATAATGGTTGCTTTACACTATTATTACAAAAATAATGTTTTTTGAAAACTTCTAAATTGATGAATTAATATTTTGTAAAACAAGTAAATCATATATTTAAAACTAAATTACATCCCCTCCCCCTTCATAAACCTATCTTCCTTCCCATCTTTATTTTTCTATGTAGCACTTACTTCCATCTAGCAGACTATAATGTATTATTTATTTTATTTGCAGCCTCTCCCTCTATTAGAAAGTAAGCACCATGAGAACAGGAAGTTTTGCCATTTTAAAATTCACTTCTGTATCCATAGCATCTAGAACTGTACCTGGCATATAGTAGGTTCTCAAAAATATTTGTTAAATAAGTGAATTAATCCATTATCCCTGCAATAAACCTAATAATGACTTTTAATTTTACATTTTCCTTTTTAGTTTGTTTCTTCCATGGGCACATTTTTACACAGCAAGAATCAAATATATATGCCTATTTGTAGTCTATTCTTTTCACTTAACATTATATCAAAGCAATTTCTCATGTCTTCTCTTAATGTTCATTATACCATAGTTGGAGAGCTTTTCACCATTTTTATGTATCAAAAATTACTGTATCATATTCCTATTTCTGGACATTTAGATTTTCTATATATTTTTTCTAAAGTAGATACTATTATTTAGATTTAGGTTTATTAAATTATTTTTAGAATCAGTTTCTAAGGGACAGATTGGTTAATTATTATAAGCTTATGCTTCATATGCTTTCAAAAATGTTGTGTCAAATTAAACTATCACTCTATTAGTTCACTGCAATCTATCACTCTGTCAGTTTTACTGCAATCTGGACAGTGTTAAGAATTGACATTGAAGGAAACTGACTAATTTAGGAGTTGTAAAATGGTCCTTGCAGTTGTTTTGTTCTCAATCAAGTTTTAAATTTAAGAACATTGGCATTAATGCAATGCTACAAAGTCATGTTTCCAAAAATAAATATATATGCATTAAAAAGAAAAGGCAAGATATTATAGACGTCTGGTTCTGGAACAAGATGGAGTAGATGCAATTCTCCCTATTTCTCTAAGTATAGCTAAAAATCATATGCATTATTTATGGAACAAACATAGAAGACTCTGAAAGGTGAAGAGAAGAGGGAAGACTGGTTAGATTTCTCAGGACCTGAGAAATGATACAGGATAAGTACCCTGGGTTTTGTTGTTGCTTCATAGGTGCCAAAATGGTTGTGTGAGAAGTCAGCAACCTGGAAATGCCAATGCGCACAGACGAAAACCAAACCTTCCTATAAACCTGTTCTTGCTAAACAAAGGACCAGGAAAAGAGCAGCCTACTAAGATGGAAGACTTTGAGACAATAGTTGCCTATGCTAGCCAAGCACTGTCAAAAAAACCTACAGCCCCATTTTCTTCCTCACCAGAGGGGAGAGCCTAGGCTTCCATTTTTGTTCCAAACCCCTGACCAGTGGTGTCAGAAAAAAATAGGGAACTGGGACTTTCATTCCAGCTGATCAGTAATGATTCCCTTTCTCCTCTCTATGATGTCAGACCACATGAGGAATCTGGATTTCCACCACTCACTTGAGGATGGGAACAGTAGCAGAGTGCAGGGGAAAAAAGAGAAAAGAATCAATGAATGTGAGGATGTAACAATAGAAGTTACCCTTTCTAAACAGAGAAGAAAAATAGAAAAAAAAAAAAAAAAAGAACAGGCCCTCAGGGACCTATGGGATGATAAAGCTAACATTCATGTTATTGGAATTCCAGAAGAAGATGAGAAAGAGAGGACTGAAAAAAGTGTTTTAAATGGTGAGAATCTTCTCAAATTTGACAAAAGACACAAACCTGCAGATTTGAAAGACTGTGTGAACCTCAAACAGGAAATACTGAAGGAAAACTATACCAAGAAATACCATAATCAAACTTCTGAAAACTAAGAGCAAAGAAAGAATCTTGAAAGCAGTGAGAGGAAATAAGCCAGAAGGAAATGGCATAGTGTTTCTCAGATCCTGAAAGAAAAGAATTGTTAACCCAGAATGCTATATCCAGCAAAAATATCTCCGTAGCATGAAGGGGGAAATCAAAACATTCTAGAGAAAGAAAAAACTAAGAGTATTTGTCACCAGCAGACTTAACTCTAAACGAGTGGGTAACGGAAGTTTTTGAAGCAGAAAAAAATAAAGTAAAAGAAGCATTCTTGGAATATCAGAAAGAAAGAAACAACAGAAAAGAGTACAAATATGGGTAAATACAATAAACTTTTCTTTTTCTCTTTTTTATCAAAATTATGTTTGATTTTGAAGCAGAAATTTTAACAGTGTCTGATGTTTCTTATGCATGTGGAGGAACTATTTAACACAATTATATTATATATGGAGAGGTGAAGGGACTTAAAAAGGAAGAAGTGTTTCTACACTCTAACTGGTAAATGTCAACACCAATAGATTGTGGTAAGTTCTGGATGTATATTATAATATGATGGTGAAGGAGAGGGGGTGGGTGTGAACATAAAGAGGTAGTAGCATCAGGGAGGTCTTTGCTGTGATGAGATAATTCTGTATTTTGATTGTGGTGGTGGTTACATGTGATACAGTGGTATAGAACTATACACACACATTGTAGTCATGTAAATTTCCTGATTTGATGCTGTACTATAGTTATGAAAGATGCAGCCTTTGAGGGAAACTAAGTGAAGGGTATATAAGATCTCTCTGTACTGAGAGTTTCACAAATCCATCAGCATCTATAATTACCTCAAAACAAAAAAGTTAAATCTATATTACTTAACTTTCCCCACTCACAAAAAAAAAGTCCCCAAAGTGTTTGAAGTTTGAAGTACAGAAGGATATGAGGCTTCATAGGGTTTGAATGAAGGTCAGGGGAAAACATGGGGAGGGGTCGTTTGAAGCCAGAGATGTAACAAAAGGAAGAAACTCTAAAAGATTAGTCTAAACTGTGACCTGAGAAAATGTGGAATTAGAAATAGGGCAGTGGGGTGAGAGTAACTTGGGACTTGAGTCTTCCATCTCTGGGTCTTCTCCTCTCACATGGAATGAACCAGGAGTAAATCATGTAACCTCTCTGTGCCATTTTCCCACACAGAACCCAGCGAGGTTGTCCACTGTGTGCTGCCTGGAGAAAGTTTTTGCCCAGGTGGGGATAGAACCCAGGCCATTCTCTTTCGTTTTCTCCAGAGCAGTTGTGTTTTTGTCCTCTTCCCTTATCAGTGATCTGAATCAAATTTTGTTTGAAAAGAGAGATACACTAATTTCCCTCCCCTCTCTATATAAAATAGAGATCATTATCCATAGTCTTTCAGATGGGGAAATAGAAACCAGAAGAAGATAGATGACTTACCCCAAATCTTAACAGCAAATAACTCTAAACAGAGCCTGGAGCCCACGTGGAACTGACTTGTAGGCCTATCACTTTCCTCACTGCTGCCTTCAAATATAGCTTAAAGAGAGACGGAGAAGATGGCGGAGTAGAAGGACGCTCGCAGGTCACCCTCTCCCACAAATACACCAAGACCCACATCTACAGACCCACTCAGCCAACCAGAGCACCTGTGGAACTCCGACAGAACATCGCCCTCTTCAAAAGATAAAGACGCCAAAAATCTGGTAGGAGAAAAGGAAAAAAGAAAGAACAAAAGGCAAAGCAGCACGGGACGGGTCCCGCGGGGAGGGAGGGGCAAAGGAGGACTGGCGCTCGCTCGCTGGGTCTCCCCTCTCCAACTGAGAGGCCAGCGGGACACAGGGGGAGCCTCCGAGGCTCGGATCTGTACAGAGCAGCCCTTGACTAACAGAACTAAGTTAAACGGGCATAGAGCGTCCCCCCGACACCCAGCCTGAGACGCGGGCCGGCAGCCACGGGCAGGGCCAGGCTGCACAAGCCAGGCGGAGGACTGAAGTGGCTGCACAGAGGCAGCCCCGGGGGAACGCAAGGGGCTGCGCGCCGTGGCTGTGGGTGCACAGGGCAGAACAACCTGGGCCCTCCATAAAACAGCAAGGTTGATGTGCTCTCGGGGGAAGGGTGCACACCCCCATCTCTGAAAACCCGCGGAAAGTTTTCAGGGGAAGAGAGGCAGGGCTCAGACACAGCCGCCATATCCTCCGCGCTGAGCACTCAGGCGGGGGCGGGGGCGAAACCTGCATCCACACCGAAGGGCTTAGCAGCCTCAAAGGCCAGACTGAGACTGCCCTGCAGCCCGGGGCAGATAGGATCCTTCCATCCTGGTCCCTCAGAGAACTTGCTCCACAAAGACAAACAAGGAGCTGGGTTTTGGCTCGGAGCAGGGACAGGGCTGTCCCTCGGTCTTCCCCGAGACCACCCGCGGAGCGCCGACCAGGGCGGAGCGCGCAGCCGCACAGAGCAGCCGAGCTACCGGCGGCGCAGGGAGAGCGAGAGCGGCCCCCCGCCTTTCGGGCAGGAACACAGCCCCTGACCGAGGTGCTGGGAGGGGGCACGACCCGCCCTCCTACCCGGCCAGTCTGCAACATCTGACTGCGGCATCCAGAGGGGCAGCGACCCGCCCGCCCACAACAGAGGAGAGCTGCACCTGACCCAGTGTTGGGAGGAGGCGCGATCTGCTTGCCGACAGGTGCTGGGAGCAGCACAGAAGAGGGCGCCCACGGAGGGCCTCTGAAAACAGCAAGCTGAGCTTCCAAAACAGGACGAAGACAGAAAGACTTCACATTAAAAGCACACAGACTCCAGGAGAACACGAACACCCCCCCTTTTTTTTTTTTTAAATCTGTTTTTACCTGTTCTATTTTCTATTACTCTCTTAATCTTTACTTCTTAATTCATTTCTATTTCTCTTGGGTTTTGATGTCCTGCTATTGATTAGACACAGGTTTCAAATACATCTATTCATCTCCCCCCCCCCCTTTTTTGTAAAGATTTTAAAAGGACGTCTCAACCCGATTACTACTCTGCTTCAACTCACTCTTCTATTATTCATTATACACTGTTTTCAAACCCTCTTTCTCCCTTCTTTTAAAATTCTTTCTCTCTCTCTCTCTTTTTTTTTGTTCTGTTTTTCGTAAGTTTTATTCCTAAATAGGCACCAGATAGATAAAATCCTTAAGGACCAAAATAAACAACTGATACTCCATAAACCACAATGCCAAAGAGGTATGAGCAAGATGAAGAAGCAGAAAAACCTTTCCCAATTAAAAGAACAAGAGAAATCCCGTGAAAGAAAGATCAACGAAATAGACATCGATAGCCTACTAGATCAAGATTTCAAAAAAGGAGTGATTGAATTGCTGAAGGAATTAAAAGAGATAGTGTTTAGAGATATAAAATATGTCAAAAATGAAATTGAAGCTATAAAGAAGAGCCAAGTAGAATGGGTAAACTCATTGACAGAGATGAGGAATGATCTAATAGCTGTGCAAAGCCGACTAGATAATGCAGAGGAACGAATTAGTGATCTAGAAGACAGGGCAATAGAAAGCACCCATTCAGAAGAACTACAAGAGAAACAAATAAAAAATAATGAAAATAGCATAAGGGACCTATGGGATAATATAAAGCATCCCAATCTTCGCATAATAGGGGTCCCAGAAGGAGAAGAAAGATCAAAGGGGATTGAAAAGGTTTTTGAAGAAATCATGACTGAAAACTTCCCAAACTTAAAGAAGGAATCAGATATCCAAGTACAGGAAGCTCAGAGGATCCCAAACAGGAAGAACCCAAATAGACCCACACCAAGACATATCATAATCAAGATGGCCAGAGTCAAGGATAAAGAAATGATTCTAAAGGCAGCAAGAGAAAAGCAAAGAGTAAGTTACAAGGGAACCCCCATAAGGCTCTCAGCTGACTTCTCTACACAAACACTACAGGCCAGAAGGGAGTGGCAAGATATATTCAAAGCCCTGAATGAAAAAAAGATGCAGCCTAGGATCCTTTATCCAGCAAAGCTGTCCTTGAGGATAGAAGGAGAAATAAAGAGTTTCATAGACAAAAAAAAAAAGCTGCAGGAGTTTAGCAACACTAAACCCATGCTAAAAGAAATATTGAAAGGGCTATTCTAAATAGAAAAGCAGCAGGATGCTACAGAAATGAGAAACACACAACTGGAAAGGTGATAACTCATGAACTACAAATAAAGTAAACATGAAATTATAAAAGAAGACATACAAATCACTGAGAGTGGGAGAGGGAGGCAGGGAAATATAGAATATTTTTTTCTTTCTTTTTAAAATTTTTTTAACAGTAGGATGGGTTTGAGATCATGTTACTATCAGTTTAATAAAAACAGTTATAGTAATGGGTTGACAGATTTACAAAAAAGGATAACCACAAGCCAGAAATTTACAAAGGAGTCACAAAAATTAAATAAAATCCATGATAATACAAAGGAAAATTACCAAACCACAAAAGGAAGAAGAAAAGAACAAAGAGGATATACCAATTCAACTGCAAAGATAAGTTCAAAATGGCAATAAACACACATCTATCATTAATTACTGTAAATGTTAATGGACTAAATGCTCCAGTCAAAAGACACAGAGTGGCAGACTGGATAATAAAGCAAGAACCTTCAATATGCTGCATACAAGAGACCCACTTTAGGGAGAAGGACACATATAGATTGAGAGTGAAAGGATGGAAAAGGATATTCCATGCAAATGGAAAAGCCAAAAAAGCAGGTGTTGCAGTACTGATTTCAGACAAAATAGACTTTAAAACTAAGGCCATAAAGAAAGATAAAGAAGGACATTTTATAATGATTAAAGGAGTGATACAAGATGAAGATATTACACTCGTTAATATATATGCACCCAATATAGGAGTACCTAAGTAGATACAAGAATTACTAACAGAGATAAAGGGGATATTGATGGGAATACAATCATAGTTGGAGATTTTAACACTGCATTAACATCACTAGACAGATCTTCCAGACAGAAAGTAAACAAGGCAACAGAGGAATTAAATAATACAATAGAAAAACTAGATTTGGTGGATATTTTCAGAGCATTACACCCCCCAAAAATAGGATATACATTCTTTTCAAGTGCACATGGAACATTTTCCAGGATCGATCATGTACTTGGGCACAAAAGAAACCTCAACAATTTTAAGAAGATAGAAATTATCTCAAGCATCTTTACTGACCACAATGCCATGAAACTGGAAATCAACAACAGAGAAACAAAGGAGAAAAAAAGGAAAGCATGGAGATTAAGCAATATGTTATTGAAAAAACAATGGATCAATGAGGAAATCAAAGCTGAAATTAAAGAATACCTTGAGACAAATGATAATGAAAGCACAACCACTCAAAACCTATGGGACACAGCAAAGGCAGTGCTAAGAGGGAAGTTTATAGCGATACCGGCCTTCCTCAAAAAAGAAGAACAATCTCAAATAAACAATTTAACCCACCACCTGAATGAATTAGAAAAAGAAGAACAAAAAGCCCCAAAAAGCAGCAGAAGGAAGGAAATAATAAAGATCAGAGAGGAATTAAATACAATAGAGATTAACAAGACCATAGAAAAAATCAACCAAACCAAAAGCTGGTTTTTTGAAAAAGTAAATAAAATCGACAAACCTCTGGCCAAACTCACAAAGAAGAAAAAAGAGAGAGCACAAATTAGCAAAATAAGAAAGGAAAATGGAGAAATTACAACAAACAAAATAGAAATACAGAATATCATACGAGAATATTATGAAAAACTATATGGAACCAAACTAGATAACCTAGAGGAGATGGACAAGTTTCTGGAAACATACTGTCCACCAAAACTGAATCAAGAAGAATCTGAACGCTTGAACAATCCGATCACTAGAAAGGAAATAGAAATAGCAATTAAAAACCTCCCTACAAATAAAAGTCCAGGACCGGACGGCTTCACCGGGGAATTCTACCAAACATACAAAGAAGAACTCATACCAGTCCTTCTCAAACTCTTCCAGACGATTGAAAAGGAGGGAATACTCCTAAACTCATTCTATGAAGCCACCATCACCCTGATACCAAAACCAGTCAAAGACACTACAAAAAAAGAGAATTATAGGCCAATATCACTAATGAACATAGACGCCAAAATCCTCACCAAAATTTTAGCAAATAGAATCCAACAACACATAAAAAAGATTATACATCATGACCAAGTGGGGTTCATCCCAGGGACACAAGGCTGGTTCAACATACGCAAATCAATCAGTGTAATACATCACATCAACAAGACAAAGGACAAAAACCACATGATCATCTCAATGGATGCAGAAAAAGCATTTGATAAAATTCAACACCCATTTATGATAAAAACTCTCGCCAAAGTGCATATAGAGGAAACATATCTCAACATAATAAAAGCTATATATGACAAACCTACAGCCAGCATAGTACTCAACGGTGAAAAACTCAAAAGCTTCCCACTAAAATCTGGGACAAGACAAGGATGCCCACTATCACCACTCCTATTCAACATAGTCCTGGAAGTCCTAGCCACAGCAGTCAGGCAAGAGAAAGAAATAAAAGGGATCCAAACTGGAAAAGAAGAGGTAAAAGTGTCATTATATGCTGATGACATGTTACTATATATAGAAAACCCTAAAAGGTCCACACCGAAGCTACTAGAGCTGATTGAAGAATTCAACAAGGTAGCAGGTTACAAAATTAACGTTCAAAAATCAGTTGCATTTCTTTACACTAATGATAAATCAGCAGAAGAAGAAAGTAAAGAAACAATCCCCTTTAAAATAGCACCCAAAGTAATAAAATATCTGGGAATAAGTCTAACCAAGGAGGTGAAAGAATCATACACAGAAAACTATAAACCATCGATGAAGGAAATTAAAGAAGACTTTAAAAAATGGAAAGATATTCCATGCTCTTGGATTGGAAGAATCAATATTGTTAAAATGGTCACACTGCCCAAGGCAATCTACAGATTTAATGCAATCCCTATCAAATTACCCAGGACATATTTCACAGAACTAGAAGAAATCATAATAAAATGCATATGGAACCATCAAAGACCTAGAATTGCCAAAGCATTACTGAAGAGAAAGAAAGAGGCTGGAGGAACAACTCTCCCAGACTTCAGACAATACTATAGAGCTACAGTCATCAAGACAGCATGGTATTGGTACCAAAACAGACATATAGACCAATGGAACAGAATAGAGAGCCCAGAAATGAACCCACAAACTTTTGGTCAACTCATCTTTGACAAAGGAGGCAAGAATATACATTGGAATAAAGACAGTCTCTTCAGCAAATGGTGTTGGGAAAACTGGACAGCAGCATGTAAAACAATGAATCTAGAATACTCCCTTACACCATATACAAAAATCAACTCAAAATGGATTAAAGACTTAAACATAAGACAAGATAAAATAAACCTCCTAGAGGAAAACATAGGCAAAACATTATCTGACATACATTTAAAAAATTTTCTCCTAGAAGAAATAAAAGCAAGAATAAACAAATGGGACCTAATGAAACTTGCAAGCTTCTGCACAGCAAAGGAAACCAGAAATAAAACAAGAAGAAAACCAACGGAATGGGAGAAAATTTTTGCAAGTGAGACCGACAAAGGCTTGATCTCCAGAATATATAAGCAGCTCATACGACTCAATAAGAAAAAAATAAACAACCCAATCCAAAAATGGGCAGAAGACCTAAACAAGCAATTCTCCAAGGAAGACATACAAATGATCAAAAAGCACATGAAAAAATGCTCAATATCACTAATTATCAGAGAAATGCAAATCAAAACTACAATGAGGTATCACCTCACACCAGTCAGAATGGCCGTCATTCAAAAATCCACAAATGACAAATGCTGGAGAGGCTGTGGAGAAAGGGGAACCCTCCTACACTGCTGGTGGGAATGCAGTTTGGTGCAGCCACTATGGAAAACAGTGTGGAGATTCCTCAAAGACTAGGAATAGACTTACCATATGACCCAGGAATCCCACTCCTGGGCTTGTATCCAGAAGGAAATCTATTTCAGGAGGACACCTGCACCCCAATGTTCATAGCAGCACTATTTACAATAGCCAAAACATGGAAACAGCCTAAATGTCCATCAACAGGTGTCTGGATAAAGAAGAGGTGGTATATTTATACAATGGAATACTACTCAGCCATAAAAACCGACAACATAATGCCATTTGCAGCAACTTGGATGCTCCTGGAGAACGTCATTCTAAGTGAAGTAAGCCAGAAAGAGAAAGAAAAATACCATATGAGATTGCTCATATGTGGAATCTATAAAACAAAAACAAAAACAAACAAACAAACAAAAACAAAGCGTAAATAAAGGACAGAAATAGACTCACAGACAGAGAATACAGACTTATGGTTACCAGGGGGGTGGAGGGTGGGAAGGGATATACTGGGATTTCAGAATTGTAGAATAGACTACACTGTATAGCACAGGGAAATATACACAAAATTTTATGATAACTCACAGAGAAAAAAATGTGACAATGAGTGTGTATATGTCCATGAATAACTGAAAAATTGTGCTGAACACTGGAATTTGACACAACGTTGTAAAATGATTATAAATCAATAAAAAATGTTAAAAAAAAATACAGCTTAAAAACTTTGAACTTGGTGACAACTTCTATCAAGTTCCAGCTACTTAGTTTTATACAGTGCATACTTCCAGTAGGAGCTATCCAGCAGTGGTATGTGGTGAGTTATACAGCTGTTTCAGTGAAGCATTCCCTGTCCTAGGAGGGCAGGGCCATTCTATCAGTCTCAGGGTTCCCAATTAAATTATCGGGCATGCTGGCAAAGTATTATTGTTACTAATATTGTTTAATTTCAGAACTCAAATGGAAGGTAGCACAGAAGGGAAGAGGGAAAGAAAGAATCCATGCTACAATCCCAGTCAGGGGATAGTGGGGCAAATGAGGAAATGAATCAGACCCAAAGAGAACTTGCTGATCAGTGAATCAAAGGTCGTGACTTTCAAGATCCCCTCAGCTCAAACTGTGGCCTCAGTTATTAGGATTCTAGGCAGTTTGCGTGGAATTCAATTCAGTTCAAGATAAATGCATATCATTCTTGTGCTGATGTGCACAAGAATTGTGCTAGGTGTTTTGATTCTCTCAGAACTTTGGAAAGGATATCTATCACTTTCTTAATTATACAAATGAGAGTACTGAACTTGGGATGATTAAGTAATTTACTTTTGTAGTTTAGGAAAACTAGTACATGGCAGAGCTGGGATATGAATATAGAGTCGTTAATTTAAATCTGAATCATCTTCTCTATTTTAATATAGTAGTGGTTAAGAGCTTAATTACTCTCTGTAGTGGGAGAATCTGAATTTGAACCTAACTGTTGTGTCTGGCAAGGGGAGGATATGTGACTTGCTCCAGATCATATGTCAAATAAGTACAGTACAGAGCCTGGTGTCCACATGGGACTGACTAGCAGACCCATCACTTTCCTCAGTGCTGCCCCACTGCCCCCTTTTGCTTTCACTCCAGGAAAAAGGGCTGAAATATGGTAGCTTGGAGTAGGGGAAAGAGCACTGGTTTTGCAGTCAAATAGTTGAAACTGAGCTCAAATCTCAGCTCTTGCCTTTGGGCAACACCAATAACAGCTACCATTAATTAGCTTTAAATAATACCTCAAATAAAAAATAACCTCAAATAATGTGCTGCTTGAATGATTTGTCTCACAGCAGACAGGCCAGGACTTGAGTGAGGAGACCCAGTGTTTGTGATATGTGTTGCCAACATCTCAGGAGGAAGGAGTCAGTGACAACCTAGCTAAAAGCCCTCATTTTGCTCACAAAGAAACTAATGGTGAGATAAGTATTTGTTTAAAGATTACAACTACTCTGCAAGAATTAGATCTGAACCCAGTCCTTATAAGTCTTTGGCCACAATATGAAACAGTCTGCACAACATTTTATTGTTACAAAATGATTTTGTATCATGGTATTATCACAATAGCTCCAGGAGGCAGAAAAGTCAGAGGTTATCACCTCCAGGTGAGCACACCTGGGCTAAGAAAAGGGTCTCATAACTACTACTCAAGATCAGAGAGCAAAGCCTCTACCCAAATCTCTGTGACCTTTGGCCATGCTGTTTCCATTATCCACTCCTGACTGGCAGGGTGACAAGCCATCCTGGTTTGCCTGGAAGTATGGGGTTTCCTGGGATGTAGGGATTTAGACTTCAGTTTTAAATTGAGAATTTTGTAGGAAAACCAAGACAAATTGGTCACCCAGCTCCTGAGTGAGGAGGCAGAAATGAAGTCTCAGGGGAGGAAACTAAAGACAGAACAAAATAAAGAGTCTATGTTAATACTGGGAAGATAAAACCAAAGGCCACTGAAACTATTGGCCTAGTCCACTAAAACTCTCACCAGTTTTATCATTAATGCTAATGTTATTACCAATTACCCTTGAACATTTTCCTATAAAATAATACTACCTAAAGCTATATTTGCATTTAGGCTAAGTTTCAAAGTGCCCCCTTTCCACCATAGGTTAAGGATCACTAAGAAAACTGAGCATTTCTATGAAAACTTACAGTGGCATTATATTAAAATGCCCATGTAGTTTAGTATTTTAAGAGCTAGAAAATGTAGTAGAAAGAGATCCAGAATAGCAACCAAAAATCTGAGTCCTAGTCCTGGCAATACTGTTCTGAGATTTAAACAATCAAAAAAGATCTATATTATAGAAAAATCATTGTATGAAAAGGTGTTCATTATAGGGTAGTCAATAATGAGAGAAACTCGAACCAACCTACATGTCCAAAATCAGGAAAATTATTAAGTAAATTGTAGTGTGTCAACTTGAATGTAGTATTATGCAGACATTAAAAATAGTTTCTAAGCATTTGTAATAACATGGGAAAATGCTGATCTTATGTAAAGTAAAAAGTAGACTATAGTACTGTATATAATTGTTATAATAGTATGAAACCTACATCTATATTAAATACACACACATATAATACTGTTAACTGGTGTCTTTGGATGGTAAGATTATGGTGGATTTTTATTTCCTTAGAGATTTTGTACTTTTAGAAATTTTATAGTTTTTTATTTGTGAAAGATTAAAGTAATAGTTAATAAAAATAAAATAATTTGTTAAATGATCTTAAAAATTACTTATACTTTTCCAAGGCTCAGTTTCCTCATCTTAGTAAATGGTTGTAATGTATCCTATCCTTCTGACCTCCCAGGATATTAGTGAGATCAGTAAAGACACTGGGAGTGAGAGAGTAAGAAGCATTTGGAAATATAGGCCATGACCAAAAGTCAAATTCTTATTAAGAGATAAGACAGATGAACATGTAACCCTACCAGTCACCTGTGGCAGTGATGTACCAGAAGTGCACGTGTCAGCTTGCAAAGGCTGATTATTAAGTTTTCAGCAATTTTGTGAGCTGCTTTTAAAACCACTGGTAGCTTGAAACCATCACGTATTTATATCATACAAAATTGGAAAATGTTACAGATCAAGCCTTTACATGACCTTAAGCCAGAAATTCAGATAAATTTATTATAAATTCAACTGTGAAAGAACACATGGAGGAAATCTCTCTGGGTAGACTGAGTAAAAAGCTCTAGACTACCTTCTCAACTCTCTAGTCATGGGGGTCTCTTTGTCAGGACTCATGACCTGGGCCTCAGGAAAATGGGCTGCCTGAAAAACAGGACTCCTAAGGGAGAGAAGCCAGAGGGTGCTGAGAAATCATGCTTCAGGCAGCTAGGACTCACATCTGCTGCAGCTGGAGGGGTTGTGCCACAGTGGCACCGGCACCTCTTGAATGTTGTGAGAGGCTGAAGAAATGAATGAAAATGGAAATTCTTGTGTATTCACGGGACTGTGTCTCATTTAGGTTTCCAAAAGGAATCAGATGACATACCACGTTAGGACAATTTGAGGAAGGTTTATTCATAAAGGGCTATTGTGTTAAGGATGGGTGGTGTAGAAACACAAAAGATAGTGCAAGAACCTGGGCTAGCAGCAGCAGAATTGTCACTACCCTTAGAGGAGGGGAAGATTATTGCAACCTAGAAAGAAGAGTTGTATAGAGTAGGCTGCTTTGAAAGGAGCAGTGGCCTTCTATCAAGAGAAGTAGCCAGTCTTACAGGAAAGCATCCAGGGAAATAAATACCTCTGCCCCTTCCTTCCTCTGATTTCTTGCTAGACGTTCCCCACTGGAAGACCTGAACAGAAGCCAGGAGCACAGAATACAGTTGATGTAATCCATAGAGGTTGGCTATCTTGGGCAGAGAAAAGGATACAGAAGGATGGAAGAGTGTTATAGTGGGGCAAGTGCATACATCCAGCACAGCACAGCTTCAGATTCTAGCTGACACTGACCTGAGTCCTTGTTTTCTTATGTAAAATGTGTGTAATAATACCCTGCTTTTCAGGATGGTTTTGAAGATTTGATACAATGGATGTGAATCACCTGATGTATAGTAATGCGTCCAGAAATAGTGGCAATTATTATTGTACTATATTACATCATATGATTTAGCTTTATTTCTCTTATCAGTAAAATAGAGAAAATACTAATTCTGACCAATGTTTACTATAATTATAAACATTAACCTTTGGATATAAAAGCATTCCATGAAATATGGTGCTTTAAATAATATTAAATATAAGATGGGTTCCATACTCTTGATGAGGGCTGAAAACTCAGCTTTCTGTTCTAGATCCATTGGGTTGGAAGCTTCACAAGTATAGTCTTTGTTTTATTTAATGCTGTACCTCCAGTACCTAGACAGACTTATCACACAGTAGATGCTCAGTAAATAATTGTTAATTAAAAACTCTTTTTAAAAATCTCCTGGTCTTTCTGATTGGACTAATGCTCTGAGAATTCTCCTTGGTGCTGACCCTTCCCTACAGCTGGGACTGCCTTGTTCTTCCAATGGTTACCTTCTGTCTGGTGAGGAAGTCTTAAGCCTACCTATCTACTGACTTTCCTTTCCATGTAATCCAGCACAAAGCCTTGGTTCTGTTCAATCTGATCCCTCTCTTGCCTGCCCCTGTCCCCATTCCAGTCCTCTGGCACAAGTCAGACTCAACCACCCTCTTACACACTGCATTTGTTCTTGCCACTAAGAATGTCTTACCCACTTTGTCTACCTATAGAAATCCTATGCCCCAGTGTCCTTTTTTATACCTCAGACTTTGCACATCCTCTTCCTATGCCTGGAATACTCTTCCTTTTCCCTTTCCTTCTCCTTCTTTTCCTGGGTAACTCCCATATTTGCATCAGCTTAGATGCCATTTCTTTGGGGGAAACTTTATCACTCAAATCACTAGGATGAGATTAAGCACTCATGTACTCATACAGCTTCCTCCTGTTATATACTGTGCCCCACATCCCTGTGAATTTGACTTCCTTCCCCTATAAAACTGTAAGTCTCTTGAGGACATGACAAATTTATCTGTCATGTCACAGTGTCTATATATATTAGGGTAGGCTAACTGTTGTATTAGATCGAAATGTCTAGTGGATCAAGCAAATACTTTTTTTTTTCTTTATCATGAACAAATGGACAAGACATCTCTTTATTAGAGAGTCATTCAGGGACCCAGGGTGACTGTTATCTTCAATGCATAGCTTCCAGGGTTACCTGGGCATCATCTCTGTTCCAGCCAGCTAGATGGAGAAAGAGGTAGGAAGATCTCCCATGGGAGCTTTTCATTAGCAGTCCTGAAAGTGGCTCATATTACTTTCAGTCAAATTCTGCAGGCTGAAATGTAACTTAATGGCCAAATCTGATTGTAAAGAAAGTTGTGAAATGATGTCTAGCTGCGTGTTCAGGAAGAAGTGGTGAGCATGGATTTTGCTCAGTAGCTGGCAGAGTTGGCTCTATTCCCATATATAGGTACTCAAATATTTATTAAATGATTAAATGTATTTCTTCTTAACAGCTCATGTCACACAAGTAAAGACTTTCCTGATTCTATCAAAAAATATTTGTGTTTTCATCACTTTTGTGGCACTTACCTTCCTCTACCTGAATTACAGTTATTTGTGCTCATATCTTACCTGACACCAAAAATTACAAATTCCCTGAGGGTAGCACCTGGCATGTGAAGCGATGCGGTCTGTAGGAAAAGCACTGGCTTTGGAATCACACAGCCTCAGTGTAAGTCCTAGTCCTGCCAGTCATTCTGTGTGTGGTCTGGGTGATTTTCTTGGTCCTCTCAGCCTTAGTTGATGCTGTTGATATTCATGGCCCAGCTTATTTCTTTGGGCCTCTACCGATCTTTTTGGTTGTAAATCAACACCTTGAATTTCCTTTCAGTTTATGTTAACTGATAAGCATCACAATTAGATCAGATTGGATTTATTTGGGGCCATGTGTTTACCTGTTAGGGTAATTAAGTGGTTGGACCAGGAGCAGAGACCAGAGATTTCTAAGGACCTTTCTTTTTCTCTGTGATTAATGAAGTCAAGATATGAGCTGACACTTAACTGCTGCTCAAATGAATTTAGGGATTCAAATTCATGATAATACAAGAAATAAAGATATGCCCAAAGATTTGTTTTTAAGGATGTTCATGGCAGTGTTCATTATAATTGGGAAAAATTATCAATTATCTATATACTCATTGGCAGACATTGCTTAAATATATTTGATATAACATAGAATGAAGTCTTTAAAAACCATGTTGTAAAAGAATGTTTAAAAGAAAGCTAAATATATATACATATAAATGATAAACTAAAATATTCATAATGGTTTATCTGTGTATTTTGGATATTTTCTTTCTTTCTTTTTTTTTTTTTTTTTTGGTCCTTTTTCTGTTGTTTTCCTAATGTTTAAAAATGATTATCATTGCTTTATGATTTAAAATTTATTTATAATTAACAAAACAAAAATTATTATAATTGTGTCCTCCAACTTCCTGTGGCCCTTTTATGCAGATCAAACTCTTCTCGAGTCCAGGATCATTCAGATTATCAATGTTGGGCAGGTCTTTGGATTTAAGATTTGTATTCTTGTGCCAGCTAGATCTGGGTTTGATCAGATCTCTCTTTTATTTTAATCACAGCTTTATTAAGTTATAATACACATGTCATATAGTTCATTTATTTAAAGTTCACTTATTTAAAAATTCAATTTCTTTAGAGTTATGCAACCATTACTGTGATCAATTTTAGAACATTTTCATATTCCCCTGAATAAAAACCTGTACCCATTAGCAGCCACTCTGCTTTCCCCAGTTCCCATTCCTAGGAACCACTAGTCTACTTTTCATCTCTACAGGATTGTCTATTCTGAACATTTCATATAAATGTAATCATACAGTATGTAATATTTATGATTGGCTTTTTTCATTTAGCATGATGTCTTCAAGGTTCATCCATATTGTAGCATGTGTCAGTATTTAATTTTTTATGGTCAAATAATATTCCATTATAAGGATATGACATATTTCTGTCATTAATTGGTTGATGAATGTGTTATTTCCACTCTTGGCTATTATGAACAATGCTGCTACAAGCATTTGTGTACAAGTTTTTGTGTGGACAAATCTTTTCATTTCTCTTGGGTATATAACTAGGAGTGGAATTACTTTATTGTATGTAACTCTATGTAACCTTCTGAGACATTGCCAGACTATTTTCCAAAGTGGCTGCACCATTTTACATTCCCACCAGCAGTGTATGAAGTCAGGTCTCTTTTTGATTACTATATTTTGTTCTCTCATGTTGTGTGTGTGTATGTTGTATGTGGTATGTGTGGGTTTATGCGTGTGTGTGGTATATGTGGTATGTGTGGTTTTATCTGTGTCAGAGGGTGTGGATATGGGTGAGTAATGTGTATATTGTGTGTGTGTGTGTGTATGTGTGTGTATCTGCACACATTTGCCTCTTTTGCATCAGACTTAGGGCTGGTGATACCATTTAGGTACTGCATTTTCTATCCCCTCCCAGAGAAAGGTTTTTTCAAGCCTACCCAAGACAGATCTTGCTTGGTAGCAGCCTGCATCCAACTCCGTATCATAGCAGCCACCAACTAGGCAGATCTACTAGTTGGTCCCAGGGTTTCCAAGCTTTGGAAGGGACAGTATCTTCTGGTCTTTCTAGTAACTACTAGGCAAAGTGTTCTGGAACAGAGTATAGTCTTAGAGTACAGGCTGCCAGAGTCTTTTAAAGTGGTTATTGAGCTGAATTATCATGGAGGATTTGGAAGAAGGCAAGCTCCTTCCCCAGCAATGCACCTTTTCTTCTTGATCCCTCTCTCTGGAACCAAGTTCTAAAAGCCAGGTTCTGCTACTTACTTTGTTGAATGATGATTAAGCAATTTATGTAACCTCTCTAAGCCTCTGTTTCTTCACATATAAAATGGAGCTAATAATATCCATCTTACAATGTAGTTATGAGAATAAAAGCTATGTGACCCCCCAAAATATTGTAGCTATAAGAATTATTGGTTCAATTTGCTCTTTTTTCATAAAAACCCTACATTGTCTCTAGAATTTAATACCTTTCTATGAAAGTTTGCTTTTGTGGTCAGGTCTGTATTTTCAACCCATTCCGAAAAGCTTTATTTGATATAAGAACTTAATAAGGATACTGGGATCATAAGCAGAATACTTATTATTTTTTGGCTTATGATCAAGTATATCAGAAACAATAAAATGATTTAACTTGAACCCAGATGTAGTTTAACATAAGCTAGTTTTAAAAAAAGAAAAATCTCTGCTCACAAAACAGCACATTATAAAACCCCAGTCATTTAAAGAAGATGTAACTGAAATAGAAGGGATTACCTCCCACTCACTCTGGTGAGAAGAAAAGGAACAATTAAAATGAATATATTAGGGAGAATATTATTTTTATTTCAATATTTCCATTATATTTTCTCCAATTACATACTGAATAGAGTTATTTAGTGTAACTGAAACCCCAAGGTAGAGTTTAAAAAGAGTGAATCGTAGAAGACAAAGGCAGCTCTCTTTTGCTAGGTGGAGGGTAGGTTTTTCTGATAAACAAAGATCAGGTGGTAAGTGTAGGGGGAGCTACATAGTTTTGCGTGAATCAACAGTGATAAAGTCCCTGGAGGCTCTACCCTTTGTCAAACTTCTCTCTCCGAACCGGACAGTATAAAAAGATTCCTTATACATCGCTTCTTGAGAGGGCACGTGGGTGTGTGTAGAGGGTGGTGATAGACAGTATAGGGAAAATAGAGAAGAAAGTAGCATCTTTAAAATTCTTACAGGTATCATAGAAGTTCAGAGTTTGAATAAACCTTAAAGATCACCTTGTCCTAATTCTTAATGAACAAATGATAAAAATGAGGCTCAGGGAGGAGGAATTATTTTCCCAGAGAAATGTAGCAAGGGGAACAAAACCAGGTCTGGAACTTGGGTCTCCCCTTTGGCCAGAGCCAGATGCCTAAACTGAGCTCCCAAACAGATAGATTTATTTTATGACTGAAAGATATCTGAAGAAGGACAGATCCAGATGTGAATACAGGGTCTGCCTGGAGACTGTCTGACTCCAGATGAGTTGCTTAGTGACCCTATACCTCAATTTCTGTGTGTATGAAAAACAATTATGCCTAGATTTGGGGGTCGTTATGAGGACTAAGTGGGAGAGGGTGGGCTGAGTTACCCAGTGTAGCACTGGCATCCCCTTTCTCTACCCATTCCCCTTGCACTTAGACTCTACCCTTTACCTGATCAAGGCCTGGCTGGTTTTCCGGAACCTCTCAGCCTCTCCTCAGGCCTGGTCCTCTCTGGCCTCGTGCTGAGTGCCAGCCCAAGATAGTGCTGAGCACCCTCCTCAGCAGAGCTCAGTGCTCACTCTGTTCTGCTCAGCACATTTGTATCCCAGTGACAGCTCAAGAACATCCAAAAGTCAGGGCCCAAACATGGACAAGTCCTTTTTTTGAATGTGATCGAGGAATCCAGCTGCTTGTTCTGATTAGAGGATTTTTATAGGTGACTGTTTCTGGAGCTGAGCATTTGCTGAGAAATGTGCCAGGAACCTGAATGGTTCTTACTCTGCTTGCTCTCAGCTGTCTCTTTAAAAAGGACCATGTGAAGGGTTTTTAGACTCAGTTGACAACCTTTCAAAAGTGGCTTGTGTTAGTTCTTTCCTTCCTCTTTCCCTTTCTTTCCTGTTCTCCCTTCCTTACTTCTTCCCTGTGTTTGGTAAAAATTTAATGAAGGCAAGGACTTTGCTAGATATAGTAGGCGTTGAATAAGTCACAGTACTTGTGTTACAGTCTAACAAGAATCTATTTATAGTACACCTAGATGAGTGGTATGCATAGGATGCTAGGGAAACAAAGAGAAGGGGGACCAATTCTGCACAGGCTGTTATGGAAAACTTCCCTGAAAAGGTGGCATTTGAATTTAATCTTAAAGAAATTGAAGTGTATGAGCTAAACAAGCTGGCTAAATGGGTATCTGGGCTAAAGAAAGAGTACTGCAAAGGCATGAGAAAACACGGGGTGTTTGGGAAATAATGAGCAGTTTGGGCTGGCTGGAGTAGTGTGTGCTGGAAACGGGGAAGATGGGCAGAGCCTGGGTCCTGTGGTAGGTGATGAGACCGGAAAATTAAGTTAGGAGCGTCTTGTTGACTGTGAGCTTCTTGAGGTGGAGACAATATTGTCTTCTTTATACTCTCATAGAATCAGAAACACAGTCGATGCCCTGTGAATGTTGTTGAACTGGTCTGAGCCACCACCATCTTTCTTCTGAATTACTGCAGTGACTTCCTACTGGCCCCCTGCTTTTACCCTTGCACCCCCACAGTCTAGTCTCTACGGAGCCACTGCCATGATCTTTTCAAAACACAAGTCAGATCATGTTACACGTCTGCTCACTTCATTTCTTACTGCTTTTCCCTTGCTCCCAGTGATCACTGGCCTCTTTTCTGTTCCTCAGTTGGGCCAGATACACTCGTGCCTTAGGGCTTTCACTCTAGCTGCTGCCTTTGCCTGGAAAGCTCCTCCTTTGGATACCCATAGAGCCACTCTCTCAACTCCTTCGTCTTTGTTCGGATTTCTCCTCTATGGCATCTATCCTGTTCCTCCTCTTTAAAACTTCAAAGTGCCCCCACCCCAGGGCTCTTGGTCCCTCTTACCCTGCTCAACTTGTTGTCGCCATTACTGTTGTTGTTCATAATCCTAATTGTGTTCTACTAGATTTATATAATTTGTTTTTTTTAATTGTTTGTTGTTTATCTCTGTATTTTCCTGCTAGAATGTGTCACATAGGGATTTTTGCTTTGTTTATTGGTGTATCCCAAGTACTTAGAACAGTGCCTGGCACATACTAGGTGTTCTCAAGATATGTTTTGTATAACTTCAGTGAATATTTACTGAATGCCACCTATGTGCTGGACATTTTATAAACACAAAAATTAATAAGACATTTTCTGTATGCTTATGAAATTTGTAGGCTGTTAAGGGAGTCAGTACTGATACATGTCCCTCTGTTTTAATACAAGGTAGTAAGTATAAAAAGCCAAATGAAAAGATGCTGTGGAGATCACAGGAGAGAGGGGTCACTTTGAATTTGAGGCCTCTCATGTTCTTCTTGAGTGTAAAATAATAGGATGTGAAGAAGAAGCAGGGAACAGTTAATCTACAACGTAGATTGCAGGAGCAAGGACTCTTTCAAGAGGTCATGAGCTCCAGGCTCTTGCCACTGAAGAAGAGGTCACTGCAGCCATGAATGTTAGGTGATTGTTTAAGGTCAGACAGCTAAGTCAGTAGTCTTATCATGGGATCAGAACTCATTTCATATCCAGGAACATACTGATATTATAGTCAAAGTTTTGTGCATATTTCTACATAAACCATATCTTTCAACTGATTCTTAAAAGGATCTGTGACTTCAAGAATTTCAGAATATTAGCAGGTCAACTTGACATCACATATCAGGGTTCTTACTTCATGGTACAGGGTGCTTTCCATTATAAGGTGAGGCTACACCAACTTATAAGCTGTTTGGTTGAGTTGGATCTCACTTGGAGGAAAAAGAAGGGATCAGATATGTACCTGAGAAAGTCCACTGTGGCAGAATGGAGGATGACTTTTTGATGGGCCAATTAAAAGCCAGTGAGGAGACTGTAGCTATTATCCAGGTGAAAAATGATAAGGATGTGAACCAGGTGTCTAACAGCAAGGGTGGCAAAGAAGAAATAGATTTATTCACCCTTTCTACCTGTAGTTATTGAATGCCTACTATCTGTAAAGCATTATTCTTGGTACAGGGGATAAAATGGTAAGAAAAGAGATATTGCTCCTGCTATTACTAAATTAACAGTACAGTGGGGACAGATGTTTGAATAATTATAAAAGTGAATTTTTAAAAATTACAAAAACAAATGTATAAAAACAAAATTTGATAACTACTATAAAGTCAATATACACATTTGAAGGTAGAAATTTGAATTTAAGGAAGGACCTAGTGATTAAAAAAACAGAGCAATGTTTGGGAAGACTGTTAGGTGTTTGTTTAGGGGCACAAACAGAAGATGGTACTAGTCCCAGAGAGAGGTAAAAGGATAAGTAATACTGGAAGAGAAGCAGGCAGGTTTGAGGTAAGGGAAAGCAATAATATGTCCATTTTTGCATAAGGCCCCATGGGACATCCAAGTAAAGAGTTCAGCTGGCAGTTGGACATATAAATTTGAGCTCAAGAGAGATATCAAGGAAGGAGATGGAGGTTTTATTGTTACTAAGACGTGAGTGATGGTTCAGGCCACCTCCAGAGATGTAATATTATGTGGAAAGGGACTCTTCCAGCCTCCCATAGCAGCTCCAACAGGCATAATTATAGATCAGATGATTAAATATTCAACAGAGTCTGCAGTAGTTAAAAGCAATTTTGTCAGATTTCCCTAAATGTTAATATCTTTGTGCACCTTAATCCTTTCATTATCATAAACATTTTTTTTTAAGTTAAATATTAAACATTCTGATTTGTCAAGATTTTGGGGGGAGTTTTCGTATCTGATCTCACTCTATATTAAGGCTGGAAATATGAATGAATTGAAATGTTTGGCAATAACAGACTGCTTTTGCCTACTCTTGTATGACCTGGAGGTTCTGAAAAGGAAAAAGTATGGACATTGTTAACAGATTGACCTGGAATTCATTTCTACCTCTCCTACTTTACAGCTATGATAGACCAGTTGCTTTATCTTTCTAAGCCTTGGTTTTCTCGCCTCTAAACTGTGGTTAAGGTTATCTTGGGAGTTAAAAAGATAATCTAAAACACCTCCTAAGTGCAAGTGCGTAGCACTTAGGAAGTACTCAATGAATGCCCATTTCCTATGAATTCAGTTCTTAAACTGATTGATCTTTTTTGCACAGAGCCTTTCATCACTATCTCTTAGAGACCATTGGCTCTGGATTGGCTGGCAGCACTGTAGAAGAGTCAAATGTGATTCCTGGTGGCCACTAGCCCTCGTAGCTCCAAGGAGACAGAGCATTTGTCTGGGTTCACTCCATAATTCATGGGGATCTAGTTTGCTTACATCACAGATGGCCCACACCAGAGTTTGCTTACTGAAAATGAACTCCCAGTGAAACAAAGTCTGTGAGCCAGGCCAACGTGAGCATGATCCACCGAAGTTAATTTGGTGGCTCCTCTAGTTTCACTCCACCAGAACATCCTGTCCTCATTAAGGTAAGTGGAGTCAGCTTGAAGCAGCCCCACCTTGGCACTAGTGGAAGTCTGTGATCACTCTGCCTGACTGGAAGCCTTCTCTGGCTTCTCTACCTAGTTCTTTGGTATTTTGTTCTGGCAATTATGGAACGAATGAATAGTATATATCTTTGCAGTTGTGACCCTTTCTTTTTTTAAGAATGGGATATCAAACAGAGCTTTCTATGACATACACATGAAGAAAATTTCTACTTCTTCATTATAAGTTCAGTTCCACAAATAATGTCTACTGTAATATGCAGACTAGACAAAGTCTCTGATTTTGAGGCAGTTGCAGTTTAGTGGGCAAGAAAGTAGCTTAAATGATTCCAATATTGAAGGTAGGATTTGTGCCTAAGTCTTCATCTTCATATGCCTTTTGGCACCCAGTGGCTTGCGCATAGCTGGGACCCAGTAAATTCTGGTTGGTGGAGTGAATAAATGAGTGAATGAAAGCAGTCAGTAGTAAGTCTTTAGGGCCTTCCTAATTTTTCTGTTGTTAGCATGTTTCCCATCATCTGTTTTGTTTTCCTTTTCATAACTTTCCCTCTGTTTTCACTTAGAGATTATGCGTAGAGGTATAGGCACACATACATATATGCATTTGTACTCGGGAGCACAACCATATACATACGTACATGCTCAGTGGGTGCTGGATCTATCACAAAGAACTTGTTTAAAGGTTAAATGGTACAACTTCTGATGGTCCCATCCCAAACTGACCTCCTCCTTCTACTCCTCTGCCAAGTGAGCACCCTTTTGGACAGTTAACTTTCAGAGTAGAGACTGTGCCTGATTCCTCTCTGGACCTCCAGTGTCCTGCACGGGGCCTGCTACAGTACCTGCCCTGTGTCAATTTGATTGCACAGCAGAGGGAAACTAAGATTTTTCTTAGTATTGAATTCCAAGGCCATGTGGAACTTGGTATAATCAGGCCAGATGTATAAGCTCTCAGGCTCTTTCTCCACTCTTCTGTTTCCCAGTTTTCTTCTGTTTGCTTAAAGTCCTTTGAATGAGTACACCTTTTTAAAAACAGACTTGCAGGTGAAAAAGAAGAGGACCTAGGCTTTATAAGAAAGTGTCAGTGATATAGATTTATGTTACCTTAGCAGTATTTTCTGAATATATAGTATGTGCAAAGCATATTTGATCCTCACAGTTGGCCTGTGGCATATAGCAAATAACATTCCCATTTTACAGATATGAAAGTTGAGATTCATAAAAGTTAAATGAAGCCCAGGGCCACACAATGATTTAATGGCTGATCCTGTAGCAGAGGTAGAGAAAGACCAGGAAATAACCAGATTAGTGGAAGGGCAGAGAGTTGAAGATTTGATTAAATTCAAAAGACAATCTTCTGATTTGTCCGTTTTCTGATGGATTTCCTTGGGATGGTTCTTCAGTGCCTCCGTTAATTTCAGGAAACACTGATTCTCATTTTTAAGCACAAAATTCTAGCATACCAGCTCAATGAGTGGCTGTGTAAATCCAGGTAACAGCAAGAACCCAGGGCTGGCTTCCAGGCCATGCAATCCATGCAGTTTCATAAGTCCATGAACTTGGAAGAGCCTCATGCTTGGTTTAATGCCCTGTTCTTGCCCTCTGAGAATTCTTAATAATTTTTGAACGAGAGGCCTACATTTTCATTTTGCACTGGGCCTCTCAAACTATGTAGTCAGCCCTGTGAGAAGTCATTTCAAAGGCAAAATAGAGCATCTAAATAAATAAATAAATAAATAAATAAATAAATAAATAAATAAATAAATAAATAAATAAATAAATAAAACAAAATAAAACAAAACAGCTGAGTGGGAGCTAAAATTAGAGAATGACTCCCCTATATAAACTTTTACACTTGATAGAAGGTTTTCACAGGCATATACCTGTGTGGGAAGCTTAGGATACCCAGTGAAGCAGCAGGGCAAGACCATTACTGCTATTTGCACCCAGAAAGTCCTTCCTTTAGGTTAAAAACACAGGAGTTAATTCCCATAACATTATAGCCAGCCCTCCCTATCCACAATTCCACTGCATCTGCATGTTGAACCAACTGCTGACCATATGGTACTGTGGTATTTACTATTAAAAAGCCTCATGTAAGGGGGCCCAGGCAGTTCGAACCTTCATTGTTCAAGGGTCAATATATATATCAAAGGTCATTAGCAGCCAAATGTGATTTCTAGATCCTATCATTTGCCGTCTCACCTTTGAAATATTCTCCATGTGAATGTGGGATGTCCACTGATAGGTGAGACATTTTTAGGTTTCTCGGTCTCTGTAGAGTTTGGTCATACTTGTTTGAACATTTGAGTCTTCCCTCAGACAGAACACACAATGTTTATATTCTAGACCCTTGCCAGAAACTGCACCCTGGACTATTATTAACAAAATGAGTTATTTTGTTAAATGATACTTTGGGATGGTGTGCAGCCTATCCGTTTCTTATAAATTGTAGAACTATTACTGAATCAAGAGTTATCATCAGGAAATCATGTACTTGCACCCGACTGTTCTGAGCTATTTTGTCTGCTATCCAGTTGGCTTTTACTCTCTTAACATTTTATCTGGGACAATACAATCTTATTTTTTAAATTGAGGTATAGTCAATTTACAATGCTGTGTCAATTTCTGGTGTACAGCGTAGTGTTTCAGTCATACATGTACATACATATATTCCTTTTCATTATAGGTTACTACAAGATATTGAATATAGTTCCTTGTGTTATATAGTATAAACATGTTGTTTATTTTATACATAGTAGCAGCCATAAAAAAAGAATAAAATAATGCCATTTGCTGCAACACGGATGGACCTGGAGATTGTCATTGTAAGTGAAGTAAGCCAGAAATAGAAAGAAAAATACTATATGATATCACTCATGTGTGGGATCTTAAAAAAACAAAAAACAAAAAACAAATGACCTTATTTACAAAACAGAAACAGACTCACAGACATAGAAAACAAAATTTTGGGGGGAAGAGAAGGTGGGAAGGGATAAATTGGGAATTTGAGATATGGGACAACACAATCTTAAAAAATGTGAATGTGTTTGTTCTTAGGAACATTACTGAGTTCACTGGTCATGGCTTCTATCAATTTCCCTATTTAAGCCCCCACACAAACTCATTTTGGGGGAAATTTTTTTTTCTCTTCCTTAGATGAGTTAAGATAAGTTTCATACACAGAATATATGTCTTTCTTTTTGCTATGGCTGTCAGAGAACTCAAAGCCAACTTTATGACTTAATAATATCTTATGTATGTATGTGTACAGTTGTGCTCTATTTCCCATGACCTTACCTTTGACCTATTTTCTTAATATTGATTTTTATATTGCATTCTTTTATTTTAAAATTTTATGGTTTATATTTACTTAGATCACTTCAAATCCTTGTGGACTGAGGTGGGGCATAAAGTTATATACACACATATAGACATATATTATATGGGTTTTATATCAGAGATTGCTTATATAGCCCAGAGGAAAATCCAAAGATGGACATTTTAGGCAGTAGAATTGGCTAATATTTCAAATAATATTTGTGGTTGACGGAGTAGTTCTTCCAGTTACATATCTTGGGAGGTTCTAATTCTCCTTTAGAAAGAGCAGTTCTGCCTGCTGAGTCTGGACCAAAGCTGGATGGTGAAAAAGAGCATTACCCAGAACTCAAGACTGAGGAATTCTAGCCCTGACCCTGTCACTCACTCGCTCTGGATTATTGGGTTAAACACTTTATAGATGTCTTAGCCTCTAATATCTCTTTAAAAAAGTATTTTTATGTTAAGATGCATACATTGTACATCACTTTAATAAGGATTATATTGATATATGAAATTTTCAGGGAAGAAAAGAAATACTGTGTTGCTTATAAGACACAATTCCATTTCAAAGGAAATATAAAATGTGAACAAAAATAGATTTTTAAATAATGAAGGTACTCTCCTCATAGAGTTTTTCTGAGGATCATAAATAAGATATTAAATTAAAATGTGCATTGTAAATGGTAAAATGCTACCCAAATGCAGGGAATATTATGCAGGGCAAGGGGGTACACAGTATTGATAATGCCTCTTTCTCTTTTTCCAAATTCTGAATTTTAATTTTACCTCTTGAAGAAATTTAATCTTCCCTTTTAAAGATCTGTCCTGAGGGTGAGGAAGCCACTTAAGTGAATGAAATATAGAGTGCTACCTTGTAGTTACATGAGAGCTTATACTTTCCAGCAGTAAGAAGATTTAGTGAGGACTTGGGTGTCTCTGAAGGCATTGACCACTCTGTCAACTGTAGAGGATGTTATGAAGGGGATTCCATCATTACAGAGTCGGATGTGACCTTCAGACCCTGTTAAAATGCTTAGATTTAATTGCTTTTTTTAGAAACAAAAATATTTTATGAAGCCAGAATAGTTGTCCTTTATGTTTTACTGCACAGTGAAACTCCTTTAGAACTAAAAACACTGTGGGGAGAGGTCTCTAATTGCATTTCCAAGACCCTTGCCCAAGTATACTTTAGTACTTATTTCACTGAACATCTTGTTCCTGACTGTGAGCTTCTGGAGGCCAGGGAACAGGTATTTTGGGTTTTCTTCTTCTTCTTCTTCTTTCTTTCTGCTCTTTGTATTTATTTTAGACTGGACAGACAAAGGAACCCTAATGAATTTTTAGTGATTAATTGTAAAAGCTACAGTTTGCTTGTGATGGGTCAGTTTCTCCATAACATGTTTTCCATTTATTTAACTTTCACAGCACAGCAAACCTATGGCATAGGTAACATTTTTATTTAAAGATGAAGAAATAGTACCTTTGAAAAATTAAGTGATTTGCCTGATTTCACACAACTTGGAGTTGGAGGAGCTGGCATTCAAACCCACATCTTTATGGCTTCAAAAGCCATCCCTCTCTGAGGAGAACTGCAGAGTAGGAGAGAAGAGGGTTCTGTGGGTACCAGGGCACCATATCTGCTGACAATAAACTGGCTCTATTTTTAGAAGAGCCACTTGATGTTGAGGTGGGCAATCTAGTGGGAAAAACAGAAGAAAAGTAATACTTATTAAGCACATGCTATGTGCTAAGAATTGTGTTAAGCTCTGTCATAGATGTTTTCTAATTTAATCTTCCCTATAATCCTCAGCTATAGCTATTCTACTTCCTCTTTTACTAAGGGAGAACTTGAATATCAAAGAGGTTAAGTAACTTACCCAAAGCAAGATAGCTGGCAAGTGGCATAGTTGGGATTCAAAGCAAGTCTTCATGGTTGCAAGGCCCATGCTCATTCCACTACATAATGATGGGAAGGGATTGGAGAAACAAGGAAACTGTTTCACACAGACAAGAGTGACCAGCAAAAGCAAGAAGGAGCAAGCAAGGAAGCATGTTTCAATTCTTGAGAGATTCATTACTTGATTTCCAAGTTCCCTTAAGAACAATGGGTTCTGGACATGAAGACCAAAGCCTGTAGCTATTTGAGGATGTGTCTGGGATGTTGTAATCAAGGTGACCTTCCTGCAGTTTAATTTAAGAGAGAACCAACGAACTCTAATAGTTATGTGTGGGCCAGATATTTATTACCAAGCCTTGCTTCATGCTGATCTAGTTAAGGTTTTTTTTTTTTTTTTTTTTTTTTTTTTTTTTGCCTGCCTAAAAAAGAAAAACAAAACAACTAACTAAAATGCTTTGAAGCTAGTCTTAGATTATGAGACAAGATTCCTTTCCCCTCCTTACCTAAACAGAAATAAATAGTTGCATAGGATTTCAAAGGAAAATAAGGGATTGCTATTAGATTGGCTGATAGGAAGCAACCCAAATGTCTTGCTCAGCACTGTGTCAAAGGAGAATTTCTGGAATCTTTGGCAGCCAAGCCTTCCTGCTGACTGAATGACCCCCAAGAAAGTGATCAACAGTAAGTATATTAAAAATGTTGCCCAGAAATTAACTACTTTTCCAGTGTAGTCACTTCCACTGGCTCTGCTGGGAATAGTAAATATTCTACTCATCTGGGGACTCTGGGCATTACTGTGGGGCAGGAGATCTTCTTTTATGTTTGTGTTGAATCTGTTACGCATAGGAACAATGTAGAAATAATTTGTCCAGGTAAGCCTCACATAGGACATGCATTTCCTTAAATAAATAGTATATTATAGTATATCTTATTCCATTCCTTTCCTGGCAGGCCTAATGAGTATCATGGCTCTAGGTAAAACCATGGCAAAATCCAGAGATTCATACCTCTCCATGATGTTAATTTTCTGTGTGACCTTAGCAAAGTCACCTCTATCTCAACTCATCAACCTTGACAAGAGAATAGTTTGGGAGAAACTTTAGCCATTCTAAAGCCTTAGAGATGACACAGGTGATTGAGTCCACAGGGGCTATTCTCAGGGGCAGTGGCAAGAAATGAAAGGTCATTTGGAATGTATATCATGGAGTAAATTTTGTCACGAGGTCTGTCCGACCTTTATTTTTGTTTTATTTCTTTCATTAAAAGACTAAGATTTCTGTGTGTTATAAAATGAGGAAAATGAAATGTCTCCTAGTAACTTAGAGCAATGGAAATTGGATTTTTCTGAAGTTAAACTTAGCACAAACTGATTGGAGGAGAGACATGAAAAGTGTTTTAAAAAATGTTTTCAGATCCATAAGACTGACTGGCTAACTAATATATTTAAAGAAGAATGTGTTGAACCACAGTGGGTGATAATCCTGTGCATCATAGAAAAGGGAGTTGTGCAGTAGTTCTGGCTGGGCCTTGGCTGCATAAACTCTGACCTGAGTGCTCTTGTGATATAAATCTGTTTTAGGAGCCAGCCATGAAGGCTAGTAGAGGGACCACTCTAATGCGAAGGTTCCAGTAAGTAAATGAAACTCAATCTAATAAGTCATTTTTGAATCATTGCTTTGTGGCTGATACTGAGGGTGAGCTAACAGGGAGATGTTGTGAGATAGTTTAAAGACTATTTGTCCAAAAAACTTGATCCCAGAAGATCTTGTTTTGGGTCAGCCCCTTTCCTATGTATCTGTGTAACTTTGGGCAAGTCACTTCACCTCTCTGACACTCAGTTTTCTGACTGCTTACCCAGCCTACTTTTTCACTCTGTGTTCTATTTTGCACTTTATCCTTCCAGGTTGCTGGACTGCTTTTGTTAACTCCATATAATTGCCTATGCTGTCTCCTTTACCCTCAGCTTAGAGTGCTACCTAGGTTCCCTCTGTTGCCCTCCATCACCAGGTTCCTGGTGCCTTCCAAGGTTAAGCTCACATTTGCCAATCTCTTGGTCAGTGAACCTGACTTCCCCTGCCAGCTGTCTCTGCTATGTGTGGAAGATTCTGAGGTCCAGAATGCCTTGCACAAGTGACTGCTTAATTTCTCAGTCTTTCAACAGATAGCTGGAATGATGTCATTTGAAGGAGGAAATGTAAATAGTACAGTTTGAGAGAACAGGAATAGAATGAGTAGGCAGAAATGTTAGAAAGATAAAGTTTGACATTCCTAATAATTAATATTGTTAAAGAATAATTGAATTCCCTTACAGGGCAGTGAACTTCCTATCACTAGAGGTATCCAATCAGAGAGTGAATTATTTCTGATCACAGAAAGGCGATTTTTGTCCCAGTAGGAAGATGAGATTAGATAACTTTTAAGATATCTTTCAACACTTACATACTGAGCTTTTACAATCATCTCAGTAGATGAGTAGGTTAGAAAGTGACAAATGGCAGGACTGAAAGCTTTAAAACAGTCTCTCAGTTTGAAGTGGACAGTTTCAGAAAAGAATGTCAATGTTGACATATGCAGCCAGATATTATTAATCAAGTATTTGTTTATTTTGTTCATTAAGTCACCTTTTATTGAGTATATATTATGTTTCAGGTATAATTCTGCACACTGGTGAGTCAAGAGAAATAAAATGCAGCCCCAGGCACCAAAAGAGTATAGACCAGTGATGAAGACACATATTTGCAGATACTAACTACTATATCTAAAATAGATAAACAACAGGATCTCACTAGATAGCACAGGGAACTATATTTAATATCTTATAATAACTTATAATGAAAAAATATGAAAAGGAATATATATGTGTGTGTATAACTGAATCACTAATGTACACCAGAAATTAACACAGCATTGTAAATGAACTATACTTAAATTAAAAAAATAAAAGTTAATATAATATAATGAGATCAGTGTTACAAAGGAGGAGCTAATCAAGTGTAGTGGGAACATAGAGGAGAGAGAGGACAGCTTCTTGCACAGGCTGGGAAAAGCATCAGAGAGGAGTTGGATCTTGAAGCATGAGAGAGTTTAGCAGGATAAAAAATGGGAACTGGTCATGTATTTTCCAAGCAGAATAACAGCTGTAGCTAAGATACTGGGATACAAAAGAGCAAAGTATGTTTGGGAAAAATAAGAGAGAAGAAGGTAAGTGGGGTGAAGGAAGAGAAAGGCAGGCACTTAGGCTAAATGAGGTGGGGCAAGATTCTGCCAAAAGCTTTTAAACACCACACTTAATGTAACTTTTATATTATACATTATTTGGCGAGCACAAAAAAGACACTAAAAAAGTGGTAATTCCCTCCCTCTCCACTTCTTCCTTTCCTATGCAGGGATGTCTCAATGGGTTAGAAGGGGGACCAAAGTTTTCTTGTCACTCTCCAAGGTCTAATCAAGGCATGTGCTTACCTGACCTCCACACAAGCATGTTTTACTCTGGCCCCCTAGTTGTCAACAATGCAGACCCCTGTGAAGAGGGATATTGTATCAGAGGAGGTTCTGTACACTGACCAACAGTATTTCTCACAAAGATGGGGGTTCACAAGAACATTGTTCTGTTGTGATTAACAAAATGCAAATTCATTTGAAAACTTCCCTAATTGATTGTAACTTTTTCCCATTGCGTAGTTCCTGGGTAAAAATAACATAGACCATGTGAAAGGTTGAGGAGAGTTTTAACATTTAACAGTTTCTCATCTTTGCAAAAATTGACAACCAATAGTCTAACTGGGAGAGACTTAAGTTCAAACCCTGTCTTTGCCACTCAGCCTTGCACTTTCCACATTGTCTTATAATTTGGTTAGTGTGAGTATCTTCTCTACTGTGGGCTTCTCAGAATCAGATATGGTGAGATACCATGTTCATCGCTGTGCCTCGAGAACCTAGAATTGATAGTGACCAAGTAATAGAAGTAGATACCTACCTGCAGCTGCTAGGTACTGGATCTATTGACCATATGGCCTTGGGCAAATTATGTAAGTGCCCTGAACCTTAGTTTCCTAATAATGAATCTGAGATAATAATACATTATGTTGAAGCATTGCTGTGAGATATAGAGCAATATATAATATATATATATGTATATATATAAACACAACAGGAGCCAGCACAGAGTCTGACAAATTGCAGATGCTCAAAAATGTTGCTATGTTCCCTTTCTCCTCTCCTTAGCATTTGATTAAGGGTAGTTGTGGCATTTTAACCAAGCCACTTACATTTTCATATTTGCACTTTGGAGCCATTATCAATGGAATAGTGAATAAGCAGCTTGGGTTGGGAGGAGGAAAGTTTGGGAAGCAGGGAGAAGAAGAGATAATGGCTACAAAAAGGAAAGTTAAAGGACTGCTTCAGGAATATAGGTGGAGATGATGAAGCTTGGACAAAGGCAGTGGAGGTGAAAATGGAGAAGAAGAGATTAAACCCAGAAAAAGTAATATTTTGGGGTGATTTTTCCTGATAACAGAGCTTCATGGCAGCAGATTATCTTTCCTACTGTTTACATCCAAGGAGCACATTATGTCTGAGGCTGAGCAAAGAGGGGGACTTTTCTGAACAGGCCAAATTGATGGAGGTTCTTCCTTGAAGTTAGATCTGGAGAGGATTCCTGCAAAAGAGTATAGAAAACGCCCAGGAGGAAGGGCCAGAAGCACCATGAACTCTTGGGAATAAAGGGAAATGAATCCTGAGAATGTTTAGGAATCCTGCCAAGGCTTTGGCAGTTTATATACCATCCAATACATTTAGACATAGACATGTACTGTCAACCAGGAAAAAAAAAAACTGTTTATTCTGCAGTTTATCTTTGGGGAATTTCCTCTTACTCTTGTTGCCAGTATAATGGAGACTGCAGAAATTGCCCTAATAGTGGCCATCTGATACGTACAGGAGGAACCTGTCAAAGGTCTTATTCTGGATTGGGTGCCCTTTCACCCAGCCCAGGCCTCCATACTTTCCTTCTTCTTTTCTGCTTTGTGTCTCCATTTGAAAAGTGACTTTGAAAAGTAGCATACAAACTGATCAATCTTGCAAACAAGGCAAAACTCCCACAGAGCACACGAGGAACAGAACAAAGATTATTTTTGTCTGTCTAGTTAGGATTTGCATATGCTGGAATATTTCTGACAGGTTCCTTGTGGCTCTCCTGAGAGGAAAAAAAAAATCACGAATCTACATATAAGTAGAAGATGAAGGAATTTCAGTGGAGAAAAATAGAGTGAAGTTCTTTACTTTCTCAAGTTTCTATTGCAGTGGTTATGTGACACCCAGGTTACAAAATGGCAGTGAAATGATGGTGCCTCTTGCTGATAACTTCAGACAAATGAGGTTAAAAAAAAAAAAAAAGATTCCCCTCTGTCTTGATAGGAAGGAGGCTGAGAATTGCTTTTTCTCAATCTTCAAAAATGCTTGAAATCAAAACAAAAAATTAAAGGAGGGAGGGTATAGGTCAGCAGTAGAGCATGTGTTTAGCATACACGAGGTCCTGGGTTCAATCCCTAGTACCTCCATTAATAAAATAAATAAATAAATCTAATTAACTCCCCCCACAATTTTTAAAAAATGTTTCAACAACAAATATATTTGATATTTATGCCTTTATCCCTTCTCTATGACTTCAGTATCAAGGCTTTCAGGTTAATACCCTATGCCAATCTTATTCCAAACAGGGAGCTTATTACTAGTCTCAGAATTCCAGCATATGGTATCTAAATTAGTCCTCAGTATGTCAGGGCATGAGGGTAGGCGAGTAATCGGACTTCTTCCTCCATTTCATTATCCAGCACCCTAGTTTCCCACTAGAACTGGGTAAGACTAGTGCTCAATTCTGAATCCCAACTTGCTTCACTTGAGTTCTGACACCAAGCTAAGTCAATCCCATTCCCTAGAGAGGCAGTATTCTCTCTGCACTGCCCTGAATGGACTGGTCTCCTAGAATCTTTACTGCCTGCTTGATTTTAGCCTCACCTGCTACTTGGATCCCATATCCATGTCACTCGCTTGCCACTGTGTCCCTGGGACAAAATTCTGCCTCAGTAACCCTGGCCTCATCTTGGCATTGTGTATTGGATGGTAAGTAGGTATGTGAGTTATTCCCCAACCTCTTGCCCTCCTGGTCCCTTCTCCTCTCACTCTCCATTGCCTGGCATCATTCCCTAACAAATTATGAGCCTTACCATGGGCCAGACACTCTGGATATGCCCCTCACTGTAATTTCATACACTGTACTGAATCTGTTTATGTGCTTGTCTGCCCGACTAATCTTCAACTCTGAATAGGGAGTCTTATTTATTTCTGTGCTTCCAGAGGCAGGGCGGGAGCAGGCAGGAATAGGAACTTAATACATGATTGTTAAACTGAGTTGAAATTAGAAGCTTGATTAAAGGTGCTTAGTTTACAAGGTAAATGAAACCCAAGCTCTTGAGGTGCACATTCATATTGGGGACAAAGGACCTGTCCCCTATGGCTGGCTGCATCAAATGTGATCAGAAAGTCTTGTGTCTGATCTGAAGGGAATACCTCAGAATGTAGAGCTAGAGTGATTTGCAGAAGAAAGAGACCTTTCCAAGCAAGTGTGTGCACTGATCTGTCCAGATCTAAAACTTCTTTTTTTTAAATATATTTTTATTGAAGTATAGTCAGTTTACAATGTTGTGTCAATTTCTGGTGTACAGCACAATGCTTCAGTCATACATGAATATACATATATTTGTTTTCATATTCTTTTTCACCATAAGTTACTGTAAGATATTGAATGTAGTTCCCTATGCTATACAGTATAAACTTGTATATCTATTTTATATATATTAGTTAGTACATGCAAATCTCGAATTCTCAATTTATCCCTTCTTACCCTTTCCCCCACCCTGATAACCATAAGTTTATTTTCTATGTCTGTGACTCTGTTTCTGTTTTATAAATAAGTTTGTCTTTTTTCTTTTTTCTTTTTTTTTACATTCCACATATAAGTGATATCATATGGTATTTTTCTTTCTCTTTCTGGCTTACTTCACTTAGAATGATGATCTCCAGGTCCATCCATGTTGCTGTAAGTGGCATTTTATTATTTTTTATGGCTCAGTAGTAGTCCATTGTATAAATATACCACATATTCTTTATCCAGTCCTCTGGCAATGGACATTTAGGTTGTTTCCATGTCCCACTCAAAGCTCCAAGGTACTTGAGTATCTGAGATACATTAATTAAGCACCAGCATTTCTCTGCACATCAAGAAAGCAAGCCTACATACAGTACATGTGGACATGAAGGAACATATTTGATACACATTTTGTGCAGCTTACAAATAATTATAGTAATTATCATATTGTAATACTAGTAGTAATTGCCACATTGTATTTTATCTGTTTACTTTCTTCGACACTACTGTGGGACAGTGTTTAACATAGATAAAGCATAGGATATTTTAAGTGTTTGAAAGAATAAATGATGTTCACACACCAATGGTAAATTTAGGATCTGGAAAAAATGAGACTATATCCTTTACTTTATAAAATAATAAAATAATTATTTAAAATAAATGCTTTGCAGGGGGAGGGTATAGCTCAGTGGTAGAGTGCCTTCTTAGCATGCACAAGGTCCTGGGTTCAATTCCTAGTGCCTCCATTAGGAAATAAATAAATAAACAGACATAATTATGCCCTCCCTAAAATGTGTGGTAAATAAAATAAATGCTTTTGTTTTCCTATCTTAAAAATGGGGCCCTACTAGAAATATGAATAAGGAAAGGAAAAATACTCACCTTACTAATCATAAATAACCTAATTGTAACCTAGTTGCTGTAAATTAATAGAAAAATCACTTATAAGTTTCCTAGACACTAAGGACTAAAGGCAACGTTATAGGCTACATAATTCTTATTGTCAGAAAGGAAGAAACGTGCTGATTTCTCAGGGAGTAAGTATTTTTACCTTGCCAAAATTTCTCATACAGGACTTCCTACCGGGCCAAATTAAGCAACATAATTGTTAACCTAGGGAGCCAACTTTTGGCCAAAAAAAAAAAGAAAAGGGTAAGTGGCCTTCAGTGATCTGAGAGGATGCTGTGGGCCTTCTCTGAACTATCAGGTTCCCATAATAAGGATTCATTCTCCTTGCCTTGATTTAGTTTTCAGTAATATGATTAAGGGTTTTCCTTAGCACTTTCAGCTTTCCTGTCTAAAGGCTAGCAGCTTGTTAAACATTTGGTTTTAGTTGGCAGCCATTCTAAAGTTATCCATTCTGTATCCTGGATGGTCAATGTAATTTCTGAAAGATTAAATGCCCAAAATTGGCAATGTTAATGTTAAAATTCAACTATAGGCCATCTGAGCTGATGCAATAGCTTCTCCAAAGGCCACTTGTTTGTGAAATTTGTCTGTTGATATGCCCTGGCTTTGTTGAATGGCAACTTCTGGGACAAATCTAGAAGGATGACTTCCATATCTAGTATAGAGATCAGAGTATTAGTTGTTAGCCTCTCTTTGAACTATTTATTCAAAGTGGATATATTAGATCACATTGAGAGAAAAAATTTCTTATTCTTCCTAATCCCCAATGTAATTTCCTCTGAGCTGCTTTGTAAACTGAGTGGAGAAAAGACAATGACCTGGAGACAGATTTATTTTCATGTTCAGCCTATATTACTTATCAATTGTGTGACCGGGGCAAGTCGGTGAAACTCAGTGAATCTTAGTTTCACCATCTGTAGAATGGGGATCCAAGTAGCTATTCTGTAGTTTTCTTGTGGTGATTAAGTGACATAATATATGTGAAACTCCCAGCCCAGGACCTGGCATAGTAGTCATCTAGCAAATGGTAGTTGCCAAAGTGGTGATGAGGATGATGATGAGGATGATATAATGAGGATGACGATTTGTAAAACTGGGTATTCAAAGCTGCTTCAAATCATTGTTGTGAGACTATAGCTAGAACTGTAAAATTCTATATACTTATAAGGTATTATTTAAATTGCTACATCTGTATTCATGAAGCAGTTCTTACATACTTACATACTTCTATTATAAGAGTTACTACATTGCTTAGTAGTTAACTGTTTATTTGACTGTCTCCTCCACTACATTGACAGCTTCATCCATAGGGATCTGTGTCAGATTTGATCAGTAAATGTTTGATAAATAAAGATTGAAGGTTTAATGTTTCCCTTAAGATAGCAACAGCAATAACAACTACTACTATTACTACTGTTTATTGATTTTTTTCTAGTTACCAAGAAGTGTGCCAGGCACTTTCACATATTTAATTTTCACAAAAATCTTGTAATATTAACATTATTATCCCTATTTTACAGATAAAGTAAGTACAGAGTTGTAATCTTATAGACACAACTAGTTGACTTAACTCCCTTCACACCCTTTCTATTTCTTATGGCTTTTGATAAAAGTAAACTTTAGTCTATTCCTTCTCTCAGTTCCCCCAAATTCTGAAAATGTGGGTTAGTTGTGGATGAATCAGAACTGTCTTTCTAACTCAACTATTTATTTCTATAACTGAAATATTTTCTCAACACACAAATGGAAAATAAGAGAGACATTTTGAAAAAGGTATGGTCATCCTATGTTAGAAATGGAAGGACTGCTAATAAAAACAATAGCCATTTTAAAAGCAATTACATGGATCAGATGGAATGTTGTTGTTTTTCGTCCCTAAGAGACATCTTACCTGTGTGCTAGGGATACACTTGGGCCATATGCTGGACACCATTTGTCAGGGTACTTTGAAACAATAGGTGGAAAATTCATTTTCTAAAGAGGAAAGGGCAACATCTGGGAGGAAAAGAATATTATGTTACTACTTACCGGGCCCTATTGGAAACAAAGCAGTGTAAAATAGCGTTTCCATGGTGGAAAAGCAATACATTTTCAAATAACTTTAGCAAGAGAAATCTGGAGCAAAGGAAAGGATAGCATTAAAACCAGACAGGACTTGCAGCAAGGCTAGGTAGAGTCTCTTATTTGTTGAAAGTATTTTCTGGGTCCACCTCATGTTCAATATTTGTGTAGGTTCATCCAAAGATATTTCATGAGGGAAGGGGTAGCATTTATATTCATTAAGCCATGCTCAGCAATATGGCTTTTTGCCCATGATTTTGGGGGAGATTTAAAATAATTAATGCATCTTCAAGTAGTTAGGGATGGGGGATTTTCTAAAACATCGTATCTTTATCTAATAAGACCTCCTGAGGATAGAAAAGCTTATTAAAGCGTACAGAAAAAATTGAGGCAGTTTATTAAAAACATATTTGCACAAATTTTCCAAGTGTGCTGCTATTGTCTGTCAAGGCTGTGAGATAGAGGCCTCTTTGAGAATGTGTATGGAAGTGGGGTACATAAAATCCCCTGAAAGGCAAGTGACACATGCTCCTCTGAATATAGTACAACAGTCAGGCTTCAGGGTCAGTCCTGTTATCAAATCCTGGTGTAACTTAGTAGCTACATGACCTGCAGCTGATACTCATGTTGTCCACACATACATTGGGGATAATAATACCTAATCCCTGGGGTCTTTTTTAAAACGAGATTAAATGAGGTCATGTGTGCACAGTAATTGAAGCATATGGGTCTGGACCTGACAAATACTCAATAAAAAGTAGCTTAATCTAGGCCCCTAGCTGGCATAGTCTAAATAATGATCTGGAAAAAAAGTTATCTGGAAACGTATGGATGAATTGGGTCTCATGGCCACAAATCTGACCTCTAGCCAATCTCTCTCTTTCATTCTCCTGGACATAAATGGAGGTCACTTTTTAATTAACAACTGTTTACTGAGCACATCTTGTATTTTAAGTCCTGAGAATACACACAGTAGTGATACACTGGAAGTACCAAGCACTCTCATGAAGTCTATTCTCTCACATGGATTATTGCACCAGCCTTCTGATTGGTTTCCCTACTTTCAGTTTCTCCCCTTAAAATCTGTTTGCCACCTACTGTTAGCATGAGCTATCCAAAACACAAATCATGTCATGTTGATCCCTTTCCAAAACCCAACCAGGTTTTTCTTCACCTGTAGAGCTAACTTTCCTGTTTGTAGACATGACAGTCGAAGCTTTCATCACCTGTTCCCAGCAGACCACTTCTGCTTCATCCCTAACCAGTTCTCACATCACAGTTCTCATTGGGCAACCTGCCCTTCCCTGATCATGCCCTGCCCTGACAATCTTACCTCTGCAGGTTACTCATTATCACACTGGGATAAACTTTGCTGTTTCCCTAACACAGTATTCTTTATTAATACCTCCATTATTAAATACCTTTTGTTATATCAATAGAAATGGATTTTTGAGAATAAAGGAAGGAGAAGAAGATCCTGCTCCACCATCCCCTCGCTGGACTTTGGTATCCATATCTGGACCGTTTGTTGTAAACTTGACGTTGATAGAGGTCCAGCAGAGACTGACCGGAATTGAGAGTAGAAATATTTCCTTTAAGCAAAATATAGTTTAGGAAGAAACAAAATCTGGACAGATAGAAAGTTACTGTTTCATCCATATGGTTGCTTTGCTCCTTGAATGAAAAACATGATCTAAGTTTCATTTCAAACTTATTTACCTGATATGATGTAAAATTGGGGTGATACACATTTCATATCTTAATGAGGTCAGAAATACCTAAAGTTAATTTCATAATTATTTGAGTTGTTCCAAAATATTAAACTAACGAACGTTTTAAATTACTGAAATTACTGGAATATGTGTGTTAGTCGTGCTGGATAAAATGGTTTCCAAGGCCTCAGGCAACTTTCCAAGGTCCCCATGGCTGAGCTTGCTGCGTTTGTTTTTCATATGCCCTGGCACTCCTCCTACTAGGACTGTCTGCTTAGTTATTCCACCCAGCACTGACTCACTCCCTGCTTCTGGTAATGAAGATTCTCTTTATCTGGTTTTCTTGAAAAATAACTTCAGGGTTGGGAGGTGTGTGCATCTGTGTGTGTATATTTGTGAATATGCGTGCCTGCACATATGTGTGGGTCTACCGAGAGCTGAGTTCTGACATATCACGAATAAGTTTTTCTCCTTGGAAACCAAATCAGGCATGACCCTGTTCTAGGCGTCTTTGGAACAGTGACTTGAATTAACTTTATTTTTATAGCTTAAGTAAATCTGCTCGTTACTCATAAAACCAACAGCCCTGTGGGACAAATGCAGTGTGGTCAGATGAGAAAAGAAAGATCTCCAAGATGATGCCAAATTCTCTGACCCCTCCCCACCAGGTTAGGCAGCAAGCAAGAATGAATATTCTCTGAGATGGGCATCCTGTGTCCACAAAAGGGACACTCGTCCTACAAAATCTGTCTTGAATTCCTCTAATTTCTAGCTCTTTGGTTTCTGTTATCTGAGAATGTCTTACAAGGCTGGAGAAGATGAGTGTGGGGAAGTGATGGGGGGTACTATTGATGGGAGAGGATTTCAGGTGTCAGCCAAGACAGACTGAGGAGAATCAAAATCATCAGGATTTTAACTCAGAAGGAGTAAGTCATTAGTGAGCCACAGCTCAGGAGGAAAAACATGGAATTTTAAGTCAGGGAGATGATCATTTGTTTCACCTGGCTCTACCACTTTCTACCTGTGTAATATGGGGCAAGGTAGCAAATCTCCTCTAGACTCAGTTTCCTCATCTGCAAAATAGAGTCAGCGTCAGAATCAATTCATAAGTGCAACATAGTCTAAGAATTACAGATATATATATATATATATATAATTATATATGTAATTACACATATATATTCACTCAGAAGCAGCCATGGAGCAAACTAGATTATCTAAAAATTATACCTGTTATTATCATTAATTATAGTAGTAGAATGAGAAGTGAGAGTTGCATAGAAAAGGATAACACACACTAAAAGAAAACATCAGAGGATGTGTGCCAAAGTCAGTGGCCAAGAGTCAGGAGTAGGAAAGGGCAAGAAGAGACTCAGTGAAGGGTGAGTATATTTGTAAAGTGACTTCTTTTGTGTGATTTCTAGCTCCTCTTTGGAATGCGAGCATGAACCTAATTAATGGAGCACCATCCTGGCTTTTGATCTCCCTCAAAGTAGCATCATTCTGCCTTGCCAGCTCTGTCTGGTCAATCAAATTTGCTAAGTCAGTTGATTATACAGCAAGGGGTTGAGAGAATTTAGATACTGCTGCTCACAGACCCCATTCTAACTGAGTTCAGCTAGAACGGCCCGATGACAAGGTCGTCACCTTAAGCTTGTATTACAACTCATCCCTACCTTGAGTCTCCTGAGACCATTCATAGTCATTTTGCTATTGGGCCTCCTTGGGTAACAATACTTACAGGAGCCATGCCAGAATTTTATTTTCTCCTTGGAATAGTGCATTAATCTTCAGGTCATCAGTCCTCCATGGACTGGGGAGGAGGGATGCAGAAACAATCCATTAAACAGTTTTGTTTACCCAATTCCCTTTCCACCTACCTGGATACTGTTTCCTCCTTTTCCTTTGCAGTCAAAGTCTGATACTCAGAATGTCATTTATGAAATGTTCACCCATTGATCCAAATTCTCCTTTAGGGGCTATTGTTTTTCCAATTCTTTTTACTCTTTGCAGAATGTTTTGGCCTCCAGACCCATCCCCATCCAGGTCATCTCTGTTGGATTATTTCTCAGTGACATGCTTGCAGTGTAGGGCCCAGTTGTTGATGGCAAGGTCTAAAACCTACTCACTGGGGGAAAGGTGGAGCAGAATCTTCATTTTCTTCATTCTAAATAACTCTATTTCTATTAATGCAGCAGAATAATACGCATAACAGAACTGTTGGGGAAGAGGCTGTGTTTGGGAAAAATTAAGCCTTAATAGCAGGGACAAAAAAGACAGAGAAGAGAACAGTTAAGAAAAGTAGGCAGTAGAGGAAGTAATAATAGTAATGATAACAACAATAATAATTGTAATAGGTCTTTCATTCCTAAGGCTTTTCCCTCTCACAGGGCCATCCCAGTGGTCAGAGGTTTTCAAATCTCAGAACCTGTCACTGGAATTCAGTGCATTTATTCTGTTCACCCTTAAGGGAACAAGGCCCAAGGTATAGGGACAGAAAAGCTGATTAAGATTTCTAAAACTTTCTCCTTTCCCCCAAAACATGAAGGTGACCCTCTGTCCAGTCCTCCCTTAATTGCTTCTCTTAACCCAGGTGCAGAAGTGACTTTGAGCACTTTTCTAAATTGGGTCCATTTTCTCCTTCCTTTGGCTAATGCCACAACTGAATTCCTAAATCTTCTTTCCCATTCCCCCTTTCCAAGGCTGAGATGGCCTCCTCATTCTGCCAAATTAATTTTATTTTTCTAGTAGCTTTTCTCCATAGCTGAATCAGAGTAAATACTGAGGGCGAAAAAACTGGTGTTCTATCTTAATATGAAGGTGCAAGTTCCTTGGAAGTTTGTGGAGATACAGGAATTCATTCATAACATCATCAGAGCAATGGGAACATCTGCGAATGGATTTCTCATTTATAAGATACTTTTCCAAAATTTCACTTATTTATTTTACATTGTGCTAGTATTATGCAATGGATGTATAAGCAATGTAACATATAATTTGTGAAAGGAAAATAAAAAGACTTTTGGGGTTACCTAGTACAAACCCCTTTGTTTTTCAGAAAAGGAACCTAAGCCCACAGAGGAACTGTGATTTACCCAAGGTTACACCACTAGGACAAGCTGGAATTGGGGTTTATGCCTGGGTCTCTTCTACCCCCACCTTACTTTTCTGTTGAGACTGATCCTGGGGGCAGGGGCAGGGGCAGGATGGAGTGTTTATACTGCTTGTCTATGGTTTGTTTACCCATGCTATCAGTGGAAGTAGATGTATACTCAGTTTTCACAGAGTCGAAGGGCTTTCCAGAGCCTAAAAGGAACAAAACAGTTAAGCGAGAATCAATAGGAACTAAATATAGATGGACGGAGGTTGTTTAAGGGACACAGGGAACAATGAAGAAGAGGAGCAGCCTTATTAACAAAGGAAAAATTCTATGATGTCCTCCTCTGTGTCCTTGAAAGAGAAAATATAGAACTTCCAAGGAGTCACTTCGGCAACAAATTAAAGCCATGAGGGGAAGCAAGAAGAAAGAAATTTTTCAGGAGGCTAGTCAGTCAAAACCCTCGATCTGTAAGGAGATAAGAGGCACAGGAAAGATAGATTTGGTCTGGCCTATGGTTTGTATCCCAATATCCTGGTGCTCAGAGCACAGAAGAACCAACCAAGACAAAGTCAGTAATCCATTGCTCCATTCTGAGTAGTTGGGCTCACAAAGAAGGAAAAGGTCATGAGATAGAGCATCAGGAAACAATTTCTCTGCCACTTAATAGCTGTGTGAGGCAATCATTTTACCTTTTTAAGTCTATGATGCTATTAGAAAGGCTATGCAGATGTGAGTTCCAGTGGTGAGTTCCCACATCTGAATAGCACTCACCATATACTGTGACATGCCCCTAAGTGTCTGCACAGGAGATTTGGAGGCAGGGGACCTGGAATCACATTTGGTATCTGTCACTAGCTACTAACAACATCATTGTTCTTATCTTTAAAATGCGGAGTTTAGGGAAAATCAAATAAAAAAATATGAAAGTGTGTTGTACATTATGAAGTATCAAATATAAATCCTTAGTGTTAGTATACTCTTATAATAGCTATTATTACCATTTGTGTTCTCTTGGGACAACATTATCCAGAGAAGAAGGTCTTAGTGTATGAAGGCAGACTCCATTTCACAAGGTCCTTGAACCTCTTGAAGTTGTATCTAAAGTTTTAAGTGTAATTATATCAGCATTTCAAAGGAGTCTGTGAGCCAAAAGAAGTTAAGGACTTGATTTATCAGAGATCTGCAGCCTTTTATTCTGACCTTGACACCCAAGGCATGTGATAGCAGTATAAAGGCTCACTACAGCAGCAGAGTTGTGAATGAGGCTTGGGAGAGGCTGTTAGATTATAATCACTAAGAGAAAATGTTATGTGATGTTTGAAAAAGTTTCCCCAAATCTTCAGATAAGTCCCTTCCTTGGTGTCATATTTTCTCTAGCTCTCACCTTGGAAATTACTGAAAAAAACATATGGATCTTGGTTCATCTTTAGTTCAGTCCTCAGTCTACTGAGGCTGTCATTCCTGCATTTCTGCTAAATCTGCTTTTTAAAAGATTACCAAAGACTTCTTATTTGCCAATTTGCCAAATATAAAGGACACTTTCAATTCTCATTTTGTAAAAACTCTAGAATTGGGCACTTTGTCATTTCTCTCTCAACATAGTTTTATAGATGTATAATTGACTTACAATATTGTATTAGTTTCAGGTGTACAACCTGGTGGTTCAATGTTTTTATATATTACAAAGTGATAACCATAAGTCTAGTTACCATCTGTCATGATACAAAGGTATTACATAATTATTGATAATATTCCTCACACTGTACATTTCATACCCTTGTCTAATTTCTTTTGTAACTGAACTTTTATACCTCTTAATGTCTATCATATATTTCTCTCCTGCCTCCACCCACTTCTGCTCTGACAACCATCTGTTTGTTCTCTGTACCTTTGACTCTGTTTCTGTTTAGTTATGTTTGTTCATTTATTGGTTTAGTTTATTAGATTACACAGATAATTGAGATAATATACTATTTCTCTTTCTCAGTCTGACTTATTTCACTTAGCATAATATCTTCTAGGTCCATTCATATTGTCACAAATGGCAAGATTTCATTCTTTTTGTGGCTGAATAATATTCCATTGTATATGTATACCACATCTTTATACATTCATCTGTTGATGGACACTTACATTGCTCCAGTATCATAGCTATTATAAATAATATTGCAGTGAACATAAGGGTGCATACATCTTTTTGAATTAGTGTTTTTGGTTTCTTCAGAAAAAAAAACTCAGAAGTAGAATTGTATTTTTTAAACCACCCCATAGTATTTATTCATACTACCTCCAAGCCAGGTCTCTTACTATCTCTCATCTGAATGTTGAAGTGTTCTCCAAACTGGTTTTTTGTCTTAAGCCCTGTCCTCACATATATATTCCTGTATAATCTCTATAAAACACAAATCTGAGTATGACAACTTTCACTCATACTATGTCTTATTTACAAAAATGTACTTGTGGAATAGTAGTCACACTATTCAAGCTGTTGGCGTTTAATATTGAGGGGGCCCCTTGGTGGAGAGCATTTCCTTGGGGAATTAAGGTGCTACTATGCGCTTCTCTTTGTTGTCACTGGAGTGAATTACTCACTCATTTTATTTTTTTCACTCATTGCTTTTTTTTCAATAGCACGGGATTTTCCATCTCTTCCACCTCTATCTCCTGTGCATTTGCATCCTCTTTGTGGCTGGGAATACAGGAAAATTTCAGAAAACTGTTATCAGAATTAAATTTATCAAGTCTAATCAGCCCTGTGGGAAAGCAGGAAGGAGAGCAAATCCTCAGTGGAAATGCTGAGGATTACTTAATTAAATAGGTTTATAGAATTAGATTCAAATTTATACCAGAAATTTCAAATGAATTTCCTCGGTGATGAAGCTGTAATGACTTCTTGAATGTCATTTTGTTTTTATTTTTTAAAGATCTGGCATGAAATGTCATTGCATTTTGAATAAAACTGAAGAAGTAAATTCTTACTTGTTTGGCACAGATGTCTTTGCATGTTAGTACACTGATATACATTCTAAAAAGTTAGTTAAGCTTTATTTGAGTCTGGGCACTGTGCATTAAAGGGGACTTGGACAAAATGGAACATAATTAGGATAGTAAAATATCTTAAAGCTTTTTGACCTGTCAAAAGTTCAGATTCTAGCACTGTCACTTTAAACTATGTACCCTTGTGCATGTCACTTAAACCTTTCTGACTTGCAATTTTTTATTTATAAATTAGACTAATATGTAAGGTGCTCTGAATATTTTGTTAGAATATGGCCCAGCAAGGAATTAAAGTGAACTCTATCATGGTGTGGCAGTCTTAGAAGGCCAAATTTAGAAGATGGGGTGAGCAGGAAGTTAACAACAGAAGCAGATCAAGAAGGGGAGTAGCTGGGGAAGGGGAGATGGGGAAAGAATAAAGTTTCAACAGTGAGATGGAGATGCTGGGTGTGTGGAACACACCCAACGTAGAGCCCCTTTGTCTAAGGGAATGTATCTGAAATGCATTTGTGGTAGGGAGTGGAGATGGGAGTGGACTAATGTGGAATGAGGGAGAGCAAGGCCCTGAGAAGACAGTTCCAAGGGAGATTAAGTGATGACCAGGCCTAGGCAGAAGGCTGGGGTGATACAGGGCAGCACCCTGCCTGCCTTGTTTCAGTGCCTTTAGCCAGATTAAAAGAATCCCAAATACACAGGCGCTGCAAAGATGACCAGGTCTTTCCCTTGAAATTATCTAGGACACATACATTTTTAGAATTTCACCAGAACCTTTTCACATTTGCCCTCTGGCATCAAATAGTCACACCTGTCCTCGTGACATGGCTATGGGACAGGATGCAGGTCTAAGAAGGCACAGGGCAGACAGAGAGATAGCTGTTCATGACAAAGAACAGGGAAGGGACCAGGACCAAGGCAAAGACTAACTACATAACTAGAATACTGGATAAGAGTGTCTAGTGCAGTTTCTTACACAAAGAGGGCTAGGTCAGGCTTAAAGTTAACCGAGGAGAACTGAACTAGTGAGCCTGGAGATAAGATTCAAGGGAGAGTCTTAGACGTTCTAAACACTTGTCATGGTACCAGGAGACCAAATGTGTTTTGGATGTTTCAGGAGAACAGAACTAGGCTAGTGAGTAGAAGCAGATTTTGATGTCCCATGGGGACAAAAATCAGAGCTATGCAGTCATGAAGAAGGCTGTCTCAACAGGTGACATGAGCATCTTGCTCTCTTGTCCAGAAGCTGTGTGCAGGATCTCTGTATCAAGGGGAAAGTCAAATTAATGTCCCTTTCAGTAATCCCGAGGCTTTTCAACAACTGGAGAGATTCTTCCCATTCTCCTATTTGTATAGATCCTCTTAGTTTGTGATGTACAGATACTTTCTATGGAGAAGAAAAGCAGGTAAACCAAAATAGTCTTGCTCCTGATAATACAGCATTGTAGTTAAAAGTTTGATCTTTGAGGTTAACTGACTAGGTTCATCTCTGTATTCTGTTATTTTTAGCTCTTGTAAGTTGCATAACTTCCCTGTGAATCAGTTTCTTCTTCTGTAAAATGGGCATAGTTTATGGTACCTTTAGTTGTTATGAGGATTAAATGAGATGCGAGATGTTTAGCACAGGTCCTGACCTATAGTAAGCACTTATTGTAGTAATAATGGTAAATGACAGTGATGAAAAGAAGGATGCAGAAGTGGAAGACGAATATGATGTTAACTATGTTGACAGTGGCACAGCTTTCTTTCATTTAAACCAAATTTATTTTTACAAACCTATACCAAGCACATTTGTGCAAATTGGAATTTGTCTCTAGTTGTTTGGCTGCCACCTCAGAAATAGGCGGAAAGGCCCAATCTCTTATAGTAGGAAAAGCCACATAACCAAGGCTGAGGACCTAGAACTATACTTGTAGCCTGTGATAGGATAGGAAGTTGAGAAGAAATGGTCAGATAACTAGAAATGAAACTAGAAGAGAACACTTTCCCAACTGACTTTTTAATAAAGACTTAAAACCACCTTTATTGAGGTACAATTGACATACAATAAACTGCACATATTTAAAGTGTGCAGCTTGGTAAATTTGGACATAGTATACACGCATGAAACTATAGTCACAGTTGAGACAATGAATATATCTCTCTCTTCACACCACTCTTCCCCCTACTCCTAGTTCAGCCCCCAAGCAACCCTTGCCAACTAACTTTTGAAGAGAGTATTTTAAAAGATGCTGCTCAACCAGTTGGAAAGATGCAGAGAAAGTAAATAAAACAAGGATCCTTAAGCATCCTTAAATTGGCCATCAGAAGTCAGTGAGACCAATTTCGTTCATAGAAGCCCTTCTACTGGGAGTTAAAAAGTAAATGAAATGTGAAGAAAGAGAGATAGCAGTGCAGAATACCCCCTGCATCTAGAGATTTTGCAGGTAGAACATTGCAATGAAAGTTAATCCAGAAATTGACACAACATTGTAAACTGACTATATTTCAATAAAAAAAGAAAAAATAATAATAATTAAATAAATAAAATTTTAAAAATTAAATTAATTCATTGGTATTCAAATTTAGATATTTAAATTTAAAATAAAAAACAAATCAATAAAAAAGAACACTTTTATCCTGTTAACCACAATGCCCTGAGGGATCCCATCCAAAGTTGCCACATGCAACCTTTGCTAGTTTGTCCTTCCCTGTGCAATGCTAAAACCTTTATGAAAATAGACAAGAATGGTGAAGGGAGCCTGGGAGATGAAGGGAAGCTACCCTATAATCATGTTTATTGTTTCGTAATAGGTTTATAGAAATTATGAATGCAGCTGTTTTATTAATGGGACTTTTAATTATCCACCATGCTGAAAGATGAGGCAAAATAGCTCTCAGCCCCACTAATTAATATGGGTATTCAATGGCTGTTAATTAAGGACAAAGGGGACCAAAAGAACACAATCCACCTTTGCCTCTGATGAATGCAAAGTCAGACCAATAGCTTATTTCTAAATTAACATGATTGATAAAAAGTCAAGCTCAGACCCAAGCCTTTTCCCCTCAGGGAACCATAATTTTCCTGTTTAGACAATAGAATAAAAGGCTCATCTGTGGACCCAGGAACAAAGCCCAGAGCTGCAATCTCTGTGGAGAGTAGGGAGCTGTGCATAATTTTGTGAGACCTGCCTTTCAATAGGCAGCATTTCATAGGCCTTTTGTAGCCCCTGCTTATTCTAGAGACTCTTTGTGTAGCTTCAGACCCATGGGCAGGCCCAGTATCAGCCACATTGGTCCAGAGGAACCTGCCTTCCCGATCTCAGGTTCACATGCCTGTTTGCCTCTGAAGAATCACATGCTTGCTAGCAAGCTGTCTCTCTTGAAGCACACTGTGTTTATACATGCCATACTCTACAGTGAATATCTTTAGTCTTTGGAGAAAAATAAAAAGAAAGAATGCATTATTGTAGCAGGAGAGTCCTGTTGAATAAAAGGTCATATGGTTTGGAGAAGAAGTATGGATTTTAGAGACTCAGCGATTTTACCCCTTAATAGCTCAGTGACCTTTGGCTTGAGCCTTGGCTTTCTCATCAATAAAATTTGGATATCAAAACCAACTTTGTCAGGTTTTTGTGAGAATGAGCTAAGCTAAAGAATGCAAAGTTCCCAGCAAGCAAAGAATTAGCAAGATATTGCCTTGTACTCAAAACTGTGCTGTTTAGTTTACGATAGTTTGAACCTTACTACAAACCAGTGAAGTAAGCAATCAAGATTTGTTTCTCTCTTTTTTCATTGGAAAGAAAACTTATGCAAATAGGATATGTACAAAATTGGCCACTTAATCTTGGAGACTCAGCTTCCTAATTTTTAAAATAGACATGCCATTGTCCACCTCTCTGGATTGTGGTAAGGATCAAAGGAGCTAATGGATGTGAATGTGCTCTGTAGACTGTTGAGCACCATATCAAATTATAGTTTGATATGTTACATTAAGATCCTGTCCAAGATCATACAGAGAAGAAACAGAAGAGTTATATATTCATTCATTCACTCACTCATTCATCCTACAAACATTATCAACCCTATCCTATGTGCCAGAAGCAAGACATTCATCATCTAGAAGACAAAGATAACATGGCTGGACAACTGTAAGATAAGGCAGATTACTGTAAGTACCTTTAAAGGGAAGGTGGATTCTCTCTAATGGTCCAGTTAGGTTCTCTTCTTTGCTCTTCATCCCATTCCATCCCATTCTGTGCTCCTCCCAGATTTATGCCACTTGTTTACTTAGGAGCTTTCTATGGATACCCATTGTCTATGGGATAGCAAATACTTGGCTACATGTAGTGTATAGCCACTCCCCAGGAGTACTTCTTTCTACCAAATCTGGATTCAATACTCCAGAAAGTAACTGCCAGTTGATTAGAGATAGCCCTCAATGCCATATCCCCTGGAATGGTATCCCACTGTGTTCTTTGTTATTCTATTCCCTGGACATGAAGAGAGAAGTGAAAACTTCAAGCTCTTTCTAAACCAACAGGTGTTAGTATCTTATAAGTTAGAAGAGTAAAGCTTCCAGAGGTTAAGTGGCTTGTTCAAAGCTGCACATTTAGTGAATCCAGGGACTGGGACTCAAATATCAGTATTTTGATTCCAAACTTATATTTGATTCCAATACTGATGTGTCAGGTTGCTTTTTAATTTTATATTCTGCATAATCTGTGTGCTGCTCTGCTCAAATTTCATTTTATGGAACATCGTATCCACACACTTAGTCAATTTTGAATTTGTTCATTGAGAAAGTATCCAGGTGTTAGGGAGTATAGAGATTATTTTTCAAAGGACATGTAATAATTGTCTGTATAATTAGGTTATAAACTGACTGAGGGCTGGGGGGTATTTTTGTACATCATTAAACCCCAGTGCTGACCATAGTCCTGTTATATAGTATTTGTTTAGTCAGTCAATGTACTGTCTGGTAGGTGAACATTCAAGTAAATAGACTATGACGGTAAAATATACAATTGCCTGACATGGTCTCTAGCCTTTTGTAGGCGCACAGTGTTTGCTGTTAACTAACACTAAGCCCAGTGGGGTATGGGGACAGCCAGGAGGGTCCCTTTGTCTAGCAGAAGGAGGAGGAAGTGACACTGGGCTGCATCTGAAAAGGGTCAAAGAATGTTATACACAGAATGAACACTATGTGCAAAGACAGAGAGATTTGTAAGAACAAAACATATTTGGGAGAATGCAAGTAAATAAAATGAAATGAGGCATGCATAAGCCACACAGTGAATATTGTGGCCCTGAAGATTTTTACTTTGTTCTGAAGGGTGTTTTGAATATAGTCAAGAATTTTAAGCAAAGGAATGACATGATGAAATTTGTTTTTTAGGAACGGTTTTTGGAAACATAGCAAAATTTTTTTTAATTAAAAAAATTTTAACACCAACTCAGCAAGAGGTCTTGAACATTTGACTTTCATAAATATTTAACTTTTATTATGGTTCACACTGGAGCCAATAGATGGTTGTGTGTCTCTGCATATGTATATGTATAAAAAGCAATATTAGTAATAACATTTTCCTTAATTAATTTTCCCATGACTGAATTCCTATTTGAATATTCATTCTTACAACATTGCAGTATGTTGTGATGCACTTCGACGAAATTAACTCAACGAGCTCCTCTTTCCAATTTTAATATTCCGTTGGGCTTTCTATTCCCAAAAACTCATTAGTATTGAGTGCAGTGCTGACGAGAAACAAGAGAGAGGCATATTGTGTGAATGTGAGTCAGAGAAAAGAGACAGCTGGCACGAGAATTTTCTAATAAAGCCCAAAAAGGCTGCTGTGTCTTAACAACAACAAAAAAGGGTGCTGTGAGCTTTCCCTTTGTACTAAAATTTCTGAATCTTATTCACACCTTTTATGAATGCTGGCAAAAGCCAAATTGTTCGCACTGAAACCTTCTCATGGATCCGTGACAGAAAAGTGTTGGTATGTTTTCCAAGTTTTCTGATGGTGGTAGGATTTGTGTAAAGGTTCACATCAGTCATTTGTCCACATCAGTGACAGTTTGAATCACCAGCAAAATTACTTTCAGCAATGTATCTCTTGACTACTTTTCCCCCCTCTTCTGCTTCAGTCAACCTGTGTGATGTGACTATCCAATTATGCTCCATATTTTCCTACTTGCATACTTTAACTCATGTTATTATTTCTTCCTAGAATGCTTTCTCCTGTCTTCTTTATATGTTGATAATCTAACCACTTTTCAAAGCTGAGTTCAGGTGCTTTGCCTACCAGATTTCCACAAGCTCTGCAAGTGGACGTGAGTTCTCCTCCTCCTCAGATCTGTGGTACCCATCACATTCCAAGCCCTTTGGCAGCTGTTTGTGCACACACCCTCTTATAATTAAAATAATACCTGTAATGCACTAGTCTTAGTGGTATTGTCACCATCTGGGATTGATTTTATTACACCATTTTATAGATGAGGTAACCAAGGCTCAGAAAAGTTTGTTGAGTTTCCCAAGGACCACAAAGCTAGGGACAACTATGACTACATGACAAAAAAATTACACTCTTTCAACCACACTAGACAGTTTTCCAGCTTTATTTACTCAGTGTTAGAGGACATAGGGAAGGGCATATTTTAGATTAGCCTTGAAGAACAAGTGGATTAGGAGCTCTGAAGGCAAAGGTTAGATGGGACTATTTCAGGTAGAGGGCAGTACTACTGTAGACATGAAGAGATGTGTATGTACAGGAGGGAGCAGAGGGTGTTGGGGAGCATTGGCTTATCAAGTTGGCTAATGCCAAGGCTTTTACGAAGGAGGGGAAAGGGCAGAAGACTGGAAGGGCAAACTATGTCTGGATTGTGACCCACCATGAGTGTGGAGCAGAGGGCACTCTAGTTCCAAAGCCAGGAATGGAGGGAGAAGCTGAAGCTCTGGGTGGAGGCAAGAGTGTGTGGAGAAAACTCATGATATTGCAGGGAAAGTGGTAGGGAGTAGGGCTAGAGAGCCCACAGCTCATTTTTCATTGAATAGTCCCCTGGACATTGCCTGAAGTTGAGACATAGACCAGATAAGTCTGATTAGATGCTGATTTGGCTGAATTGCTGAAGGAAGGATGCTAATATACTTGCAAGAATAAGATTAAGTTGAGGAGTGTCAGTTTTAGGGAGGGAAGAGATGTGAGGGCAGGGAACTAGGCAGGGCATTGCATAAGCCAAGTAAAATCAGCCCCTAAACTGGGTCATGAGGCAGGGAGACGTGAGGGGGAAGCAGCAAGAACTTCCTTCGTGTTTTTAATGTGTTAAGACTGTTTTAGTTCAATGTGAGGCATGATCAGGAAGAACATATGTCCAAGTTTCTCTTGTTTTGAAGTGTTGATTGGTATAACTAAGAGAATGCTAAAATAGCTCTATAGACACATTGAAACATTTCTAAAGTAACATCAGAGCCTGTTCCAAGAGTGGTGAAGGAGAAAGAGGGTTTGTTGTATTCTTGTGGTGACATGTAATGGGCCCTCTGGCACATCACTGACTTTGGACAAGTGGTACCACCTCCAGCCAGATTTTTTGGAATCCCTCTTTAACAGCAGGGGTCTGACACAAGAGCTGTGATGCTTTGCATGTAGCTGGCTCACCTACAATATCTGTGGCAAAGCATCTCTGCCTTCCACAGCTATTTCCTATGCCCTTTTCTGTAGAAACTATTACATAAAGTGGAATTTCTTTGGGGACAGGAACTTGGTCTGTCTTACTTAATGCCATATCCATAGAGCCTGGTATATGAGTATTTGTTGAATGAATAGATGGAGCAGCACGACATGGACTAGGAAAACCTGGATTTAGTTCCCAGTTCACATGATTGTTAACTGGAGGCTTCTAGGCAAATCATGTAGAATTCCTGGGTCTTTATCAAATGGGAAAATAGCATCTGCCCTCTTTGACTCACAGGATTCTTATGAAGATCAAATACCTATGAGAACGCTTGGAGTAATGTTATAATTAGCAGAAGGAACTAAAGGAAGAGATCTATTACGGTGCTGTGCCCTGTACCAGGTGTTTTACCTCCAAAGCTATATTTCAATCTCATGACAGTTTTGACTATTAGAAACACCTCTCTGTGACTGTAAGGAGAATGGATTGTGAGAGGCCCAAAAGGCAGACATACCAGTTGGGAGGCAATTTCAGGAGTTCTCAGTATGAACGTGGCATGTTAATGGGCAATGAAGAGCCAACTGGCTGCAGTAACTGTGATTATGTGCTGATATCAAGGAGAAATAGAAAGGCCAGGCCAGTGGAGTCAACACCAAAGACTCTCAAATAGAACTAGAAGGCAGCAGAACCTTTTCTGATCTCTGATTTGTGTGTAATTACAATTAGAGGTCACTTTTACACATATACTAAGCAAATAACAGTCGCCCCCAAATCCCCTCTGAGATACAGATGGATTTCTGAATTTCTGTGTAATCCTTAGGATTGAACATGGATATTCGTAAAACATCACCTTATGACCAGGAAGCTTCCTGGAGCAAGAGAATCATCCTGTACAGTTGATCATCCTTAAGAGCAGGAATTTGAGGCATTTTAGTAGAAGATATGATGAGAATATGTTTAGAAAGAGATTCTGCACCCCCTGTGGGGATCTTGGTGGTCACTGCCACTTTGTCACTCATTAGCAGAAGTGTACCTTTCATACCACTTCTATTCTCTAACTGCATCTTTCAAACCCCAAAGTGTAAAAAGTGGGGTATCGCAATCCAGAAATATTTACTAAGTATCTGTTATTTCTTGGAAGGCAGCCAGGTCTAGAGAGAAAAAAAAAAAGAACAGAGTTATGAGAATTGAATAAAATTGTATGAGGCATGTAAGGTGCCTAGCATAGTGCCTGGCATAAGGGCAACTCAGCTAATAATGGTCCCCTCCTTCATGCCCCTAGGAGAAAAGGATCCAATGATGAATAAAGAACAGCTTGTACCTGCTGGGATTTATAGCCTCATTTAAATGATGAGATAGAATGAATAAAAATAATCTCTCTAATGCTTCACAGTTTACAAATCACTTTCACATCCACTATTTCATGTCAAGCTTTCAATATCAGTTCAAATAACCAGGGCAAAGTATATTATTAGCTCTATTAAACAGATGAGAAAATTGACATCCGAACATGTTAAGTGGCTGAACAAGACCAGATTGTTATCAGGTGGCAGAGCAGGTCTGCTTGGCTCAAGCATTTCCTCTATGGTAGGTACAAGGTATCATATAAGCTAACTTCTGGCCTGTCAGTAGTAGGATTTGTAGTATATAGTTTTATAGAAGAAGCAAAGTGCTGAGGGAACCTGGAAGAGAAAGAGTTCATTCTGCTTGGAACTCTGCAATCTAGTATTGTTTCCTGATAGTTTTCTGGATTCACTTCCGAGGATGGTCGTTCTTCACCTGGCCTTCCGTCCCTGTCTCACTTAGGGTGGAATTCCAGTAATGCCCTGGGAACTGGTCTAATCTGCTAAGGATTTTTGCCCCATTCTCCTAGTCTCAGTTCTGCTTGATGTAGCTGTCGGGGGCAGGTAACCCTGCGATTCAGCCTCTGGGAGCCACCTGATGTTAAGAACCAAGTACTACTGCCTAGGTCCTGCTGCCTTCAGCCTATTTTGTGATTTGAAATTCCTAGATCCCCTTAGGGGAAGCCACAGCTCCTGTATTCTGTTATTCCTCATCTTTTGTGCAGTCCCCTCTTCAGCCTCTGTTGAACAGAACAGGCCAAGACTAAATTTATTATGGCCATCAGTGGTCTTGAGGGTCTTACTGCCTTAATCTTACATGTGAGAATATTGAGAAAAAGAAGAGAATGCAGCTAACCAGATAGTTTTTCTGAGGAAGAGCTTAACACCTGTTTCACAAAGATAAGACACACTTAGATGTGAGGTCAATAGACAGCACTAGACTCAACCTGAAAAGTGTATCTTGAGTGCTGCTTTCAATGCATTACCTCATTTAGCCTGTGCAATAGTCTTCTGAGTAGGTATTAGTATTTTTATTTTATGAAGGAGGTAACAGAGGCTCAGAGAGATATTTATGACTTGCCTAAGTCCCCACAGCCAGGAAGTAGCAGAGCTGCGGTTGAGGAACTATTGCTTTGACTGAATGTGCTATTCTTTTCTCATACTGGAAAGTTGCCGTAGATGATCAAGTTCTAGATCACGCAGCTCAGATGCCAAGTGTTGTTGAGGGTGGGCTGGGGAGCAGTGTGGGATGCAGCATTTGGGGAAGGTTTCTGAAGAACCTGGGAATTTAAAGATGAGTTTGGAGAGGGAGGAGGACACCCATGGGAACAGAGTGTGCAAGGCTGTGGAGGTGGGAATGAGTTGGGCACAAGTGGAGGTGGTGTGGATCGTGGTCTTACAGGAGCAGAAAGTGAATTCTGAGGAGGACAGCTTGGTTTGTCTGGGAAGAGGACTATCAGCCTAAATATGCCTCTTGCACTCCTCCCCTAATAGCTGTGGGGACCAGCCCTCTGTGAGTATGAGAAAACCCTCTGAAAGCAGGAATTTGGCTCTACCCTGCAGACCATGCTGAGGGGAGGTTTTTCCAAGCCATATTTAAAACCTTGTGTTGAAAAACATCCCTAAATCCTCTAACAGAAGACAGATGTCTGCCTGAACAAATATCAGCTCTCACATAATTTGTTGTTTTTATTTGCCCAGCATTTGCCTATTGAATCTGACAACCTCCTATAATTATCTATTTTCCAGAATGAATTATGGAGTGCATGTCCCATGAATGTGGCTCACGCTGCTTTTGGTTCATGGGTGTGGGTGTAGAGTGCCTCTGTGTAGGGTGCCAGGTTCTGTTTGGCTCCTTAATGCTATTCCCCTTCCCAGGACCCAGTATCTTCACCTGGAAAATCTGATCCTTGTCTTTTGGGTCAGTACCTACAGCACTGAATATGCCAAGGCCAAGGTTCATCCAGAACTAAAAGGAGCCTCAATTTAAATAATTCAGTCAATTTAACAGCATATCATGAGCCTTCAAGTTTAGACAGACCTGGTTTTGAATTTTCTACCTCCTACCTGCAAGTTATTTAACCTCTCTGAGCGTTAATTTCCCCAGCTTTAAGTGATTGTTGAACAGAAACTACTGTATAGCTGGTGTTAAATAAATGACAGTTTTTATTATCATTGTTCTTTTCCTTCTTGCCTAGACCTTATCGTTGGTTGATAGTTGACTGGGCTGGGGGTTGGGGGGGCGGATTAGGACATTTTGCTAGTCATTGTATCATTTAATCCTAACAGCCACCGTATAAGATTGTTACGGTTATTATCCTCACTTACATATAAAGAAACTGAGATTTAAAGATGTTAGATAGCTGCCCAAAGAAGGTCATCCAGCTAGCAGAGGCAGAGCTATGGTTAGAACCTGTGTAGTCTGGCCCAGAGCCTGAACTCATAGCTGCTTCATTGGCTTCATCCTAACCCATAACCATCTCATCTCTCCTTTTCCTAAGACAGCAATAACACCTTATACCCCAAGTCTGACTGTTTCTCTGTGCCCTAGTTCTTCCCTTGATAACCTAGCTACTACTGCCTTGCTCCTGCCAGTCCTACCAATAAACTCCAGCCCAGTGTCTAGAGACCTGAGGCCTCTCCCTGATGGTATTGGTCTCTGAAGATTGTTCCTCCTGCTCTCTGCCTACTTGGCAATAATTTGTTTATTCTTGCAGCAAACTTTCACCAAGCATCTACTATATTCCAGGCCCAATGTAAGGCACAGGCAATATCAAAACAGGGCTGCTGTTAAACAGGGCTACTATTTTGAAGGAAGTTGGTTCTAGTCAGGGAGACAAACAGAAATAGAGGAATGCCATTGGCATTCCTAGCCTATTCATTTCTTTTACCCCCATATATAATTCATCTTATGATCTGTTGATAGACATCTCCTAAATGTCTCTTGAATATGTATATTTTTCACTATCTCCATTGCCATCCTACAGTTTAAGTTACTCTTATTTCTCACTGGGCTACTGCAGTAGCCTCCTCACTGATCTCTTGTACCCAGACTGTGTCTACCTCCAAACTGTTCTCCACACCACGGCAAGATTGATCTTTGAGAAATGTAAACCTGCATAAAATACTTTAATGGCTTCTCATTGTTCTTAGCATTATGGAAACAAAAATAAAACCCCCCATATCTGAGAAAGAACATAAGGGAGTTGTTTCAGCATAAGATGAATGGATGGTCTTTAAAGATCCTTCTAGCTCCAACATATATGATTTGACTTCACCTGGATGATACCATCTCTTAACAAGGCTTATCCGCTAATTACTATTTTTGGTTACCCCAAGCAGATGGATCTTTACCATCTTTAGTGATAGGACCAATTCAAGAAGATTGCTTTCATTTATTTATTCATTCATTTTGCAAACATTCCCTGAGCATCCATTCTGGTTCAGGTCCTGGAGTGCTGGAGATACAGAGTCAGCTCATTCAACTCTAGTAACTGTTCTGGTTACCGTTTCTAGTGTTTCAGCTGTGACCAGCAGGCAGAAGACAGGCATGGTCCCTGCTCTCGTAAAGATTAAATACCAGAATGAGACCTAGTTCCTGCTCTTGGAAAGCTTGTGGTCTATTATGAAAGATATTGCTCATTTATTTAATCAACATTTGAGTACCTACTATGTACCAGATCCTATGGGTACAATGGTAAATGAAATAGACACAGAGTTGTCATAATTATCATATGGAGTGGTAAGTACCAGATTAGAATTCTGTGCAAGGGGCTGTAGGACCCAAAGGAATTCTTCACATGAATTCTATGAACTCTATATACAGGATCAGGGAGGACTTTTTATTGGAAATGACTTGTAGAATTAGGCCTTAAAACATATGCAGGGCTCCATATTAGTGCTAGGTACAATTAATGACAAAATTTTACTTCACATTTCTGCCAGGCTTTTCTTTTTTACAGAGACTGTTACTTCTAGTATTTATAACACTGCATTATATTGATGAGGAAATTAATGTTCAGTGGTGTGAAGGACTTCCCCAAAGTCACAAACTAGTGAGTGACAGCATCAGGATTTCAGCCCAACTATGTTTGACGTCAAAGCTCTCCTCACTCCACCCAGCTAATGCATTGACTTTTTTTAGACCCTATCATTTGGCCTCAGACATATCATAATTTCATTTATAATTTCTGTGTATCATAGCCTTCTAACTGTCATGTTCAGTTTGAAGCTCTCTATGTGAAACTCAGTACAAGCCTGCTCTGGGGCCAGAGTTCTGGAAAAGAGATTTATTGTTTCAGGAAAATTGGCTACCAGTTGACGTTAATTCCTGTCTTATTTCCCGAGCTCTCGTCATCTCAGGGATACCTGAATTTCCCTGGCAAATCTCAGGCTGTCTCTCCAAGTAGCAGCTGCTATTCCCTCCCCATCTTTTAATAAGAAATTCGCCGCTTCAGGGGGACTGTGAAATCAATGGACTGGACTTAACAAACCTCCATAAAAGAGTAGAGCAGGCAGATGGCATGACACTCAGTTCCGCCAAGTGCAGCGCATCATGCTAGGCACTACAGGGAATCAGAAGAAACTGACCATATGAGAGTCAGGGTTACCATTTTAATCTGACTGATAAGTTGCTGTGTTGTTATGAACCTTAGTTTCCTTATCTGTAAAATGAGCATGGTCCTTTCAGTCCTGTCAACCTCACTGGTTTGTGGAGAATCATTCAACATATGGCTATGAAAGTCCTTTAGTAACTGAAGAAGTGTTATTCACATCACATATTGTTTCTTAGGGATCATCATTGTGATCTGATTGTTTAACAGAGCACATAAGAATGATTAGGTGCTAACCATTTGAAACCAGTTTAGTCTGGCTGACCAAGACCAAACACAACTAGTCAAGCACTCATCTGCATTCACACCACAGAGATTGCTCCATCATACCACACTTATAGAGACAGTATTTGTATACATGTGTTTCTGTACTAGATTATGAGGCAAACAGACTTGACTAAGGATGAATCAAGTTCCGTGGTAGAGTTAGAATTAGAATTCAGGAGTTTGGATATTCCAGCACTATTTCCACTCTACCATGTGATCTCCACAAGATGGAGTCTAAATAGGACCTTGAAGCCAGATTGTTTGGATAGGGGTGACCGTTGAAAGACAGGCTAGAGTGTCAAGGAATTGCCACTTGTTACTCTTTCCTGGCCTAGGACCAGGGCAATTCTCTAACTCTCAATGAGCCTTTTCTTTTGTTGTTGAATTTAATATGGAGCAAATCATCATGACACCTTTGTATTCTGGTAGCCCTGTTCCAAATTTCCCCACATACATAATAGGATTTAGCCTCTGTGTGTGTGTGTGTGTGTGTGTGTGTGTGCGAGAGAGAGAGAGAGAGGGAGAGAGAGGGAGAGAGAGAGAGATGAGTGTAGAAAAGAGAGAGAGAGAAGTCTCTAGAAAGTTAAAAGAGACTCTATTTGATAGTACCCAGTAGTGAGCAGGCCATGAAATATAGAATTATATTAGCTAAAATTTTGTACAGGCAATTAAAGTAGGCATTGATGCAACAATGTATTAATTTATCTTGAGAAATGACTGTTACTAGAAGCAGATTACACATGCTCTGTCAGCTGTGTATTGTCTTCTAGAATCAAGCCACATGGGAAGCCAAATCATTATTTCAGGCTTGCTCTGGTGATTGTGTAAGCAAGAGGCACTCATATGCTATTTTGTAACTTGAGGGATTGTCCATTCACAAGATAGCTATACTAATGTGACTGCAGTGCTCTACATGTGTCTTTCCCTTTTTGTGGAGTGTGATGTGCATGTTGGTGCCTATGACTAGGGATGCAGACTCATGTGTTTTGGGAAGTATGTGTATTTGTGTGCATATGTATGCAAATATATGCATATGTCTGGGCTCCTTACTAAGTTTTATTTTTGGAGATTCCACTTCTTTCACCACCTTATCACAACTTGAGACTCATTCTAATGCTCTGTATACAGTTGGTGCTTGACAAATGCCTGCTTACTAATTATTATCTATATAAATGTACAGGCAGGAATAACCTTTGGAGAGAGAAGAGTTAATGGCTCTTGTCCAGCTGATTTAGATCAGGAATAAAATTATGCCCTGCATCCATGACTTGTCACTCATCACTATACCGTCTACTCGGGTAGCCGTCTACTCATTTCATCTTTCTTACAGGTAGCTCACAGCACTTCCCATGTAAACATTTATTTTGTATCTTAACAGATCTATGAGTGGTCTTCGACCCTGATTTGGAGCTCAGGACAGCCTACTGACTTTTCAGCACAATATGTATGATTCCCTACAGACTTTGTCCTGTTGATGGGTATCTTTTGGCCTCACTATATATAGCAAGTCAGTCAAGTAAGATTTTTTTTCTATTTTGGTTTTAGTAATAGAACCAAAGCCTATGGAGCTGGAAAAAAAATCTTAGAGAAACATCTATATCCCAGTGTCCTTGTCACCACTCCTGTCATCATTGTTGGTGATTTCAGCATTCAATATTCTAATGCCTTGGCATCTCAGTTCTTTCATTTTCATCCTCCTCAGAAACTCTGTTCATTGTCATACTCTAGACCTTATAATTAGTACTATGTTTTATAGAATCTAAAATGCCATTGCCTTTCCCTTTTCAGAGGTGATAAAATATGAAAAAAAATCTGCATCGTCTCTTATCTTTTCAGTTCATCCACTTCATACCTCTACTTTTACAATTCTGTAATCCCCATTAGAAACTCAAACCATTGACCCTAATATGGTTTCAATGTTTTCACATCCCTTGAATCTTTATTTCCTTCCTTTTCAGCTTAGAATTCATGGTTTTTCTTTATAATGATTCCTCTGCATACACCTTCAACTATCTTACCCCATTTCCTCTATCTTACTTCCTAGAAAAACTCCAACTCTGGTTAAATCCAACTATATCAGGAAAATGTCTTTTCAGTTGTACCTGAGGAGATGAGTGTATGTGGAGAAAAATATCAAAACCATGATTTTTGATTTCTCTTTAAGTTACCTCAAATCTCAGATAAGTCCATACTATATTTGCAAGTCAATTTACTTTTCCATTCTTTTAGTGAACAGTTTCACATTTTTTTCTCTCTTTAAACTTTCAACATTCCCACTCTCCTCTTTACATTCAGTTAATGATTATGGTGGCTTAAGAGGTCCAAATAGATGTCATCTTTCTTTCCCACCTGAGTTCAAAATCTCTGGAGAGAAAGGCACAAGAGTCAGCAGATGGAGATTAAAGATATCATCTTTATTGCTGATAGAGAAAATGTAGCATGTATCTGCAGATTAGTGAACTTTCAACTGGAGAAAACCAGTCAGCCATAGGTGGCCCTAGAAAACTGCAGGTATACTTCCTTCCCAGAGACAGAGTATTCTCCTAGAAGATGTACAGCAGAGAGGGACAGAATGGAATGCATACACTCTGTTGGTCATTTCTAAACAGTCTCATCCCATTCTTACAAATTTATCAATCAAAACTGGCCCTAATGAGAATGGAATGAATATTCAGAAAAAGGCCACAAGTGTAAAACATGAAATTAGGGTAAAGAAACTTACCTACCAATAATGACTTTGATTTTTATTTCATTGAGGAAATGGAAACAGTCCCTGGAGAACATGCTTCTACCCGCCAATCAGTATATCCATTAATTTATTTCAACTTTGCCATCTTTCTTTCTACAATTGATGTACTCTTTGTGCTCCTATGTATAGCCATTTTAGCCCTGGATCTCAAATCTAGTATGTACCTGCATACTAGAATGTATACAAGATAAATTTCCTTCTCACTCCTCTGTCATTTATTTCTAGTTCTTATTGGATTATTCCCATCAGCATACAAATATAATATATTATTTCAACTTGAAAAAATAAAACAAAGCTTCATCCCCATTTTCCTTCAGCTGCTACCCCAATTCTCTGGCCTTTGATATAGAAAAACTTTTTGAAAGATAGACTGTATTTTTCTGTCTCTTTTTCTCTAACTCTTTCTTAAGCCAATTTCAAGACCTTTCCCCAATAATTTCACTGAAAGTATTATTCAGTGTCATCAGTTACTTCCATGTCACCAACCCATTTACAGACTTTTAAATCATGACTATTCAGCAGCACATGATCACTCTGTTCTTCTTTCTCCCTCTTTAATTTTATTGAGGTATAACTGATACACAAAAAACTGCACATACTTGGTGCACGCAATTTGATGAGTTTGGGCACTTGCAAATACCTGAGATACCATCACCACAGTCAAGATAATTCACCTATCCAACATCTCCAAAAGTTTCCTTGTATCCCTGTTTTTGTTTATTTGCTTGTTTGTTTTACGGTAAGAATATTTAGCATGATACCTACCTTCTCAACAGATTTGAATGCACAATACTATGTTATTAACTATAGGCATTAGTTTGTACAACATATCTTTATACCTTATTCATTTATCATAACTTTACACCCATTGAAAAATTCCCAATTTCCTGTACCTCCAGCTCCTGACAGCTACTATTGTATTCACTTCTCTGAGTTTGAATATTTAATTACTTCATTAGTGGAATCATGCAGTTATTTGTCCTTCTGTGACTAACATTTCATTTAGTATAATATCCTCCAGATTCATCCATGTTGTTGCAAATGGCAGGATTTCTTTCTTTTTTTAAAAAGCTGAATAAAATTCCATTTTGTATATATATCACATTTTCTTTATTCAGTCATCTGTTGATGGACACTTGGGTTGTTTTCATATCTTGGCTATTGTGAATAATGCTGCAGGGAACATGGAAATACAGAAATCTCTTCAAGATTCTGGTTTCAGTTCTTTTGGATATGTATCCAGAAATGGCTGAATCATGTTGTAGTTTTATTTTTAATCTTTTAAGATTAGTTAAAGTTCTGCCCATCATTTAAGTCCCAGTCAAACTACCAAATCCCTGTTCCATAGCTGCTGTGCCACTTTACTTCTCTCCAAAGAATACTTATAAATGGCCAGCAGGTATGTGAAAAGATATTCAACATCACTGATTATCAGGAAAATGTAAATCAAAATTACAGTAAGATATCCCCTACCTCACACCTGTTAGGATGGGTATTACCCAAAACAAAACAAAACAAAACAAAACAACCCCAAACGAAAAACAAAAACAAAACAAAACAAAACAAAAAAAACCATAGCTGGTGTTGGCAAGGATGTGAAGAAATTGGGATCCTTGTACAACACTCCCTCCTTCTTAAACACTTTGCTTGACTTGAAATTCTGTACTCTTCTGATTGTCCTCCTTACTTACCTCTTGACTGTACCTTTTTTGTATATATTCCTCTCCTTCTCAACATGTGAATGTTGGAGTATTCTCTATCTATATTAACTCTTTAAGTGAGTTCATCCAGTCCTGTGGCTTTAAACACCATCTATATGCTGGTGACTTTCAGATTTGTCTTGTATCCAGCTCCAACTTTGCCCCAGTCGTGTATCCCATAGTATTCTATATATATATATATATATATATATATATATATATATATATATATATATATATATATATATTCATAGAACTACCCTTTAACTAGGTGTTCTAGATCAAAGAACTTGTATTACTTTTTGTCTTTTCTTCTTCTTTCACACCCTGTATCCAGTCATTCAGCAAATCCTGTTTTTCTCTGTCTTCACAATTAATCCCAAACATGATCATATCCCAGCTATCACTGCAGTCACCTAGTCTAAGATCATCTCTACCCTAAACTACTCAGTGGTCTCTTAGCTGGTTTTCAGGCTTCTCTTCTTTTTCATATTCTATTCTTAACATAGCAAATCAAATCGTGTTACTCCTCAGCTCAAATGTTCTAATGACTTTCTATCTCAGGGTAAAATTTCTAGTCCTACTTTAACTTCCTACAAGGCCATACATGTTCTACCACCCTGTGACCTCACTGACTTATTCTCTTACCATTCTCCACCTCACTTGCTTGGCTTCACTGGCTGCCTTGCTGTTCCATGAGCATGTAAGTAATCCTCTGCCTAAGGACATTCTTACTCTATTTTCTCTGCCTAGAAACTCTTCTCTAAGAAATCCATGTGCTCTGCCACTTCTTCAAAGTCTCTGTTCAAATGCCACCTGTCCTAACTATGCAATATAAAATTATAACCCCTAAATCCTCAATCTTTATTCTCTTACCTTTTTTTATGATTCTTTATGATAATCCTAACACATTATCTGTTTTTATATTAGTAGAATGTCAGTCTCATCCCACTATAACGTAAGCTCTAAAGTAGGGATTTGCCTATATGGTTCACTATATTCCTAGACACTAGAATGGGGCCTGGCAAAATAGTAGGAGATTAATAAATATTTGTTGCCTGGCTTAATGACTAATAGAATAAATATACAATTGTCAAGTCCTTCTCAGGATTAAAGATAGTATAGTATAGGCATAGAGTGTAGACTCAGGAGTCAGACCTGGGTTCAAATTTTAGCTTTATCACTTTCTATCTTACTAACGATTTGGTTTGGAGGAAGTAAGTTAACTTCTCTGAGCTACTTTCCGACCAGTAGAATAAAGGCATTAATATCCACTTCAAGATATTATTTTTTGGATTAAATTAATAAATATGAACAAAACACCAGCCTTAGACTGTGCATGTAAAAGACATTGAGTATAAGGTTGTTCTCCTTTCCCTTTCTGTCTTAAGGTTTATTTTCCCTTTTCCACCATTATAGACCCTTGAGTATATCAGACTGCTCTATCTAAACCTGATGATGCTCCTGTCCTACTTAAACCCCATGGCTCCTTGGTTCTACAATGATAACATCCAGGTTGCTAACACTGATTTTCAAAGCCTTTAACAATGAACTTGGATGTTTTTTCAGGTATCATCTTTTATTAACTTCTTCCCTGGACCTTGTACTTCACCTACACTTATTATTCAGGGAACACAGGATATAAGGTCCTGCCTCCAAACTTTTACATATTTTGCTCATCTGTTGGACAGTGCCCTTTCCCACCATCTCCCTTGTTAAAGTTCTGCTCGTCATTTAAGTCCCAGTCAAATTACCAAATCCCTTGGCATCCTTTCCCTCAATTCATAAATCACTCTCCTTCTCTTTCCTATAGATTGTTACTGGTCCATAGGCTTGTCATCTCTCACAGTCTTCTCAGGGAAGCCTTCTTTGCAACACACCCTCCTTCCTCTCCCACTCTCAGTTTTTGCAGGGCACACATCTGGCTCTCACCCCATACTTTCTCCTGCCTAGCATTTACCACATTGGAGGGCATTCATTATATATCCACCTGTCTGTCTGCCTCCTAGACTGTAATTTTTTTTAAGGCAAGGTCAATGCCTTAGGCAGTCTGAATTCCCAAGTCTTAATGGGGCTTCTGGAAGATAGTTGATATTCAGCATATCAATGAATGAACAAAATGTCCAACTCTTTTCATCTGGATCTGGAACTATTTTTTATTCATCTATTTTTTTTTCATCCTCTATCTTTGTGCCTGTAATGTCAGAAAAAAATAGATTTTAGTTAGACTAAGATATGTTCTCTAGAATCTGACATCTTAAGTTCAAGTCCCAGCTCTACTATTTACAAGTTATGTGGTTTGGACAATTTACTTACCCTCTCTGTAGTTCAGTTTCTTCATTTCTAAGTTAGAGATAATGAAGGTTGCTATGAGGATTAAATGAAATTAACTGTTGTATAGCATTCATCCCGGTATCTGGCCTACAGGATGTCAATAAACATTAATTGTTATTTTTTAAATGCAATAAATAAGTAGTTCTGGAATTTGCTCATTCAGGAGACTCTTATGAGCACTAACTATACATCGGGAGTGTACTATGAAGTGAGAATATAGGGGTGTATACAACATATCCTAAACTCTTAAGGAGCTCACAGTCTAGTGGCAGAGCAATGTGTTCCTTCAAGTCTCCTTGTAAGTAGATGCCAAGACAGGACTGAAAAATGTAAGAATTTTATTAGGGGAAATACTTGTGAGAGAAAATGAGGAGGAAGCTAAGGAGGCTTGGAAACCTTTATGACTGTGACTCTGACCCCAAGCGAAGGAGGGAAGGACGCTTGGGTGAAAAGTTCAGCAAGATCACTGGGGAGTCCTTGAGCCAAAGTTACATATCAGAGGAGCCTCATGTCTCCCAAGAATGGGTCTACCTTAGTATTCCTACCATGCTCAGTCATGAGGTCTCTGGCCAGGAGCAACATGTGACAAGCGTGGCTTTGGAGCAAATGCAGCAGTGGATTTTAGTCTGTAGGAGCTGGAGTCCTAGGTCAGTTATGCTTCCCTGTAGTTTGAGGTTTGCAAGGTATATGCTCATAGCCACCATAGGAAATTGCATGAGTAACATGGGGGGTGGGCACAGAGGAAAAGGTAACTATCCTCGTGGAAGATACGCAGAGGTACTGGAGAAAGAGATGCCTCAGTGACACAAAGTTAGCCACACACAGCCATTGATCACACTTAAGAACTGGTATATAAGGAGGGAACAAGTCACCCAAGAAAGAATGGTGGTCTGTGGAATGACTATCACATTGTAACTCCTCCACTTCTAATAGTTAGAAACATATGTGAGTTCTGCTCCCACATCACTTATTTCCAGAGTTTATTTCTAGACATATTCTTGCAGAAAAAGTCTTTTTTTAATGTTCATCTGTTTCCACTCTAAACTCATTTAGAACTAGAGTATTTTGGTTGGATCCCAAAATCACTTAAAATATGGGCTGTGATCAAGCCTTTTATGCTGATGACTATAGGTGGTGTGTAATCCACACAGATGGAAACAGTATTCAGACCCCCTATCTGATCCACCCACTGTTGGCACCAGAACAGTGACTTGTGATAACCTGGTTCCTACACTCCAAAGAACACTTGAAGAGGTCCTTATGCTTGGGACTTCACAAAAACAGTAAAGCAATCAGTTAGGAAGAATTAACTTCAGATTATGTTTGATAGATTTTTATAATAATGACCTTCAGTGAAACACAGCTGTTAGATTTCATACTCCTTTGCAGTGTGATATTGACATTTTTCCCGTGAGAGGTGGAGTCTTTCCCCACCCCTTGGGTCTAGACTGGCCTTGTGACTTTGACCACTGCAATGTGGCAGAATGGACACTGTGATTCCTGAAGCTAGGCATTATGAACCTTTGTCTTTTTGCTTTGGTGCCATTAGAATGCTTCTGTCATTATGTGAGGAAGTTATCTAACTTACTAAAAGAATGAGAGGCCACATGAAGGAAAACTGAGGTACCCCAGATAATAGTCACACCAATTGCCAGGCATGTGAGTGAGACCATCTTAGCTCATTGCAGCCCTAGTTGACCATCAGGTGACCCAGCTACATTAGGAATCCCTTGTGAGATGAGCAGAACTGCCCAGCTGAGTCCAGCCCAAATTGTTTATGAACAGTGTTGTAAGCAAATAAATGATCATTGCTTTAACCCACTAAATTATGGAGTGATTTGTTATGTAGCAATAGATAACTGTTATATTATAGAAATTTTAACTATCTAAGATTTAATATCATTATATATCCAAAGATTGTTACTAAATGTTCCCAAAATATAAACAATTTTGAGGCAGGATGGTTTAGTAGAAAGGCCTTAGGGGTTTGTCTTTGAAAATCTGGGTTCTGGTCATCTGAATATCTCATCTAATCTCTCTGTGCCTTAGTTTTCTTATCTGCAGACCAGGAAATACAATTCTGACTGTATAGACTTAGTGTGAGGACTGAATGACTAAAAATTACTAAGTCACATGATGAGTAGCACATGGAATTACTCAATAAATGTGAATTTAAACCCCTCATCCTCCTTCAGCCTTGTATATTGTGGGTTCTTCATAAATAAATGAGCAATGTAATTGAATCTCATTCTCTGGTTGATGTTACTTTAGAAAATTTCTGTCTTGTTTGGTATTTTTGTGTCACTAGAGAAGTATATCAAATTAAGCAATTATTTACCTTTTTGAAACTCATTAAACAAGGATTTGGGAAGAGATAGATAGATATATGTTTTCCTGAATTTATTAGATGAGTATTGGGGGGTGAAGAAAAAGAGTATTAATTTTTAAAAAAAAAAGCATTCCAGGGGAATGCTTAATGAGTATGAGATTTCTTTTGGGGGCGATGAAAATGTTTGGGAACTAGACAGAGGTGGTGGCACAAAACATTGTTAATGTCCTGAATAGTTCACTTTAAAATGGCTCATTTTGTTATATGAATCTTACCTCAATTTTGAAAAAAAGGGTATGTGGTGCATGACAAGGATGATCTGGGTTGGTATTGATGAAGCTGTGAAAAGTGAAATAGAAAAATGGAAGACCCTGTGAGGGAATAAAAAGAAACTGGTGTAATCCATTCAGCAAGGAACAATCCAGTTATATGGATCAAGGGGGTCCTGGGACAGAATATAACAAGCTGTTTGGCTGGTCAGGCAATCTGTGAATTGGAAGAAGAGGGTATATGCTTTGCTGCAAGTGGGCTGAGTTTCTTTCTCCGCTACAAATAGCCACTGCCTCAGTATTTTCTCTTCTATGGTTTCACTCACCTAGAATGCTTACTGGTTTCCCTGGGATGAAAACTTATATGCTAATACTGCTTTTTAATTTGAGAGGAAGGCAGTCTCAGAACCAAGAGTGAGAGGAAAGGGGAATTAATATAGAGAAGGAGGTAGAGTAAATGTATGCAGGTGTGCTTCTGGCTGGCCATAGCTTTGCAACTAACATACTTGGTTTCTCAGTCTCCCTCCTCTCCCATTAGTGAATATGTGCCCACTGAGCATCCGTTCTCCCATACTGCGGGTTGTGTGACCTAGCTGCCAGTGGCTGCTGGGGAAATAAGTTCCAGGACAGCAGCAGCAGATGCATCAGTAGAGTGAGTCACAGGATACAGAATGAGTCACTAAGGAGGTGGGTGATGTGCAAGTCTGCAGCCACATGGGCCTGGGTAGGTGAGCCAGGGTGAGTGTGTGGGCATGACACAGATCATATAGTGCCTTGCATCTCAGCAACAAGGAAGCCCTGGGTGCAGGAGGCAAGAGTTGCATGATGCAAAATGTGAGGCCAGGCTCAGTTGAATTATTCCTGCAACATGGAAATCTAGAACTGCAACCAGTGAGCCTTGATGGATGAATAAGCAGAGTGCCAAGGCAACATGGCCCCCACCATGAAGGTGGTGACAGACCTCAATAAGCCTCACTCCAGTGAAGATAAACCCCTTCTTCTGCAACTTCCAAGAGTGTGGTTGGTTGCTGTCTGATCATCAGTAGCATCAAGGAAAAACCATGTCTGAACAAATCCGGGGAGTTGAATAACTTGGTTGGGAATTCTCATCTTTACTATTTCTTCAATGCTGTCCTCCAGTTCACAGCAATTTGGTATCATCTTGTAAACATTGAACATTTACATACCGTAACACCTAGCAATTCTACTTCTAGATAAATATCTAAAAGAAAATCTTAAAATGTGTACCAAGATACAAGATTGATCATGGAACCCTGGTCATAATGGTAAAAATCTAGAATTTATTGGAAAAATAAACAGAACAAAATAAAGTAAAAGAAGATTATGCCCAGATAACAGTATCTTATGAATCATGGATTATCATTAATTTAAATCTGTATACCCGACATTCTTTAAAACAATTTTTTTTCTCCTTATTCTGAATCTCATTTCATCACAACATAAAGTACTTGGAATTCCTAGAATACAGTGATTTATTTACTTACCACCTTTGTACATCACGTTTCCTTGGCCTGATGTGCTCTTTCCATAGCCACTCCTTCTCATCCTCCAGGCCTCAGCCTAAGTGAGTATCCTTCCTTGGGAAGGAGCAGTGGAACATTTCTAGAGACCAAGACATAGACAGTTGCCTAGTCTGTCTTCCCCTGAGATCAGCCTTCTGTGAGTAGTAATATGGTGATGTGATCACCATGGTTTAGTTGATACCTCAATCATGTGGTAGGTAGAATAGAATCATGGAAATTATAATGAGTTTCCTAGTAGAGTGTACATGTTTTGTTAGATAGAAAACCGGAAATAAGGATGATCAGGCATATGGAAAAGTGTGAGCAAAGACATGAAAGAGGAAAAACATAAAATACATTCCAGGAAGAATGAGAAGTTTGTTTTCTAAGTATAGTATTAGGAAGCTAGAGGCTGATAAGTCCAACATATTGATCTGGGGCTGAAGTTTGAAAGGGCTTGAGTAACTTGTTAAGGAACTTGTACTTTATATGAAAGACTGTGTGAAATCGTTGAATGATTTTTGCAGGAAGAAGATGATCAAATCTCTTTTTAGGAAAACTAGTGGACAATAATGTATCAAAAAGATTGGATGAAAGACATTCAGAATCTCTACAAGGAGCCAGAATATACACATGGAGTGTGAATGTCCAGATTATTTCAGAAACCAAGGGCTGTTAATGTGTTTCTGAAACAAAAAAAAGGAAGCTTGATCCCAAATGGGGGAAAAAGTCATGAAATCAAAACCCATGAGCGTTATCAATAAGCCAAAATGCAAGTCAGTGCAAGATTCTGAGTGTAGCAAAGGTTTAGGACTCCTTCTTTTGTGTGACTATGAAGTAGGGGGCCATGTCAAAAAGCTGAACAGAACTGTGTAGGGCCAGTTTGGAAACTGTGTAAAGTTGACCTGTTTGGAAATGAGAATAATGATTTGACAGGAGAGAGAAAAAATGTAAAGTGGACTGGTGGCCATGGGCTTATATTTTGCCTGTGGGAGTTCATATTATTCTGAATGATACCACTTTACCCCTTTCAAGTCTCTAACCTATACCATGCAAAGATTTCTGCACAGAGACGTTATATACCTAATAGCATACGGGAGCTCTGGTGGAATCAGCCACAGATTACTAGCAAGATAGTTGCACAACCAAGTTAGGTGATAAATTACTCTGGAAAGGTAAGCAGATAGACTTTTGAGTACCTGGCTTGTCTAAGTACCACCTTGGAGCTCTTGGCTTCCTATAAAACATTAACATGACAATTAGAGTTTTGATCATGCCAGATATGATAATATTCATTTGTTTAATTAAACAATTGAGACTGCTCTTAGTGTGGCTCATTTTTTAAAATGTTAAAAATAAAATTAAACACATAATTAAGCTGACAAAAGATAAAGACCCTGATGCTCCAAGTTGAAGTCACTTAATTTATATGGATCTGGCTCCCTGAAGGCACCACAGTTTATTAAAGTTACCAAGCAGGGATGTGATAAAATATTTTATGCAGTTCTTTAAAGGCTAAATTGCTCTGACACTTTTAAAGTTCACAAGATGCAGTCAATTAGGATGCCTTGTTAGCTAGCTATTGTTTCTCTTTTTGAAAGGGTCTAGAACTCAATGCTGGGCCCGCCTTCTTTATTTCTTATGACTAAAAGCATTCATAGACTACCCATGGTTGGTTATATAATCAGAAATTCTCAAGTGGATAGACCCCAAGAGCTTCCTATTATTAACAGTGATGAGTTGAGAGGATCCTTTCTCAGTGAACCAATATTGGACATGACTCAACCATGTATCTCTTTCCTCCTTCCCTTTCTCTCCCCTTTTTAATCTCCCTCTGTTCTTTTGTTCCTCTCCTGCCTTTTTCTTCCTTCCTTTCTTCCTTCCTTCCACTATCCCTTTCTTGCTCCTCCTCTTCCTTCTCTCCTTTCTTCTCTCCTTCCCTCCCTCTCTCCTTCCCCTTTTCCCTTTCTTGTTTGTTTCTCCTCATACCGTTTACCCTCTCTCTCCTTATCACATTATCAAGACCATGCTATTCATTAAATTCTCTTTCAATTTTGGAGTTCATGATTTAATGGCAGTTCCCTATTTGAGGTAGGAATATCCTCTACAACAACTCTCCAGATTGACATTTGGTCTCCACTATTTTTCTTCTAACTATAGTCACTCATCACCTTCCAAGGAAAAGTCTTCCCTAAGGAAAAGTCAGATTTGTCTCCCTGCACTTTCTCATTGGGTGGATGATTCTCTCCACCTACTCTCCTTTTTGATACTTCCAACACAACCTTCTTTCTGAATCTAGAAGTTCTCTTTACTGTCCTATCCATGTGCCATGTCAATTTCTTCCTTCATACCTTTGCTCTTCTGTCCTCCAGAAATTCTTTCCTCTGCCTAATTTTTAAAGTACCATCTACCTTCCTCACTGATGTGACCCTCACTGAACTGTGTTCACCTTTCTGGTTACAATCAATGTAATGTATATGATGCTGACTGGAACATTTCAGGAGTATACATTATACATTGTTCCACTTAGGAGCTGTTTTGAAGTATTGTACTACTGATTGTTATGGAAAGGCAAGAGTAGTAAAGAGTCCTGAGAAGGCACTAGATACCACACAGTGGGGAGCTGAGAAAGCTTCATGTGCTGAGAAGATCTTAGTTGCTCAAAATGTATAGAATCCCCTGATCACATTCAGTTAAATAATCAACTGTGCAAGGGGAAGTTGAAAACTGTGAACTGTCCCACAGGTCAATGGGGCACAGTGACTGAAGATAAAAGGCAGCTGATATTTAACCAAAATTTAAGTAAGCAGACATAATTTTGGTGGGCCTATCAGTAGACAACAGGTGACAAAATGAATTCCAGGAATGTTAGGTGACATTCCAGAAGTTATACCTTTACTAAGTAGCAGGCTTGGACATGAATAAAGAGCAAAGCAGTCCTAGGAAGATGAGATTACAAATCACGCCATCAGAACCAGTGCTCTGGACCTTTGACCTCTCTTAGCACTTTGGCTACTACACCTTTGTCACTTATCATAGTTTGTCTAATATCATGGTTGCTTGTGTGCCTCTTTGTCTCCTCCTTGGGCTAAAAAGCTCTCTGAAAGCAGAGTCTGGACCTGATTCACTTTTTATTGCATAAACATAAAAATCCTGATCTTGGGCCATTGGGTGATAAAGGCTTTAATGAATTGCCTCTGAGCACACTGGGGAGGTATGTTGCCATATAACACCTGGTGTCCCAGAGCTGAGGCAACTGAGCTGGTGTTTTTCCTGTAAGTGCCTGGGGCTCTTACCCCACTATTCTAACCTAAATTCCCTTCCTCTAGACTCCTAATTGGTCTCTCCACTGGCATGCTTGCATTCTCACTCCCACACTACTCCCACATCTATGTGCAATCGATATGTTCCTAGAACTATTTTCTTGAGTAACTTTATCCTCCTAAAATATATCCTTTGGCACCCTCACAGTCACACAACCTATAAAATTTAGTCCAAATCCTTCCCTCCAGCTTTCAGGGTCCCATAAAATATGATTCTAACCTATCTTCACAGTCTTATTTCCTCATCTCCACAAATTGGACTGTATACCAGTTTTCCAAACATACATAAACCATAAATACCCCAATTTACCAGCTCTGTGTTTTTGCTTAGGCTGACCTATAGACCCAGAGTGTCCTATTATTCCCTTTTTATTTAAATATGTCTTATCTTTTAAGGTCATTATCAAATGCTACCCTCTCCATTAAACCTTTCCTAATCTCCCAAACTAATGGGCTCTTCCTTCTTTAGCCTCCTTTAAGGCTTTATTCGTCTTTTAGTAAACATTCTACATTTTGAATTAAATCACAGTTATGTGTGATTTTCATTCATTCATTCACTCCTTTACTCAATAGACATTTATTGAACATGAATACTTGCTCTTTTGCCAGGCCCTTTACAAGCTGAACAAGGTTGGAAAGTCATTGCAATTGAAGGACTCACAGTTGAGTGAAGGAGACAAGATATTTGTAAACCCACACACACAAAAAATATAATGTGCTAGTTCTAAAAATAGATATGAACAGAATCCTATGGAAGCAAAGGGGGAAAAACCAAGAATTTTGATCACCAGGTAATTCAGAGAGTCTATCATAGTTTAGGCAACATCTGAACTGTGACCAAGGAATGAGTAAGAGTTTGTCAAAATCAGAGGTGAATCATGGCTCAATAAAGTGGGTTTTTACCATATTATAATCTTAATGAGAGAGGAGAGTGTTTTGTTCATCTCTTTATTCTCTTTCACTCTGCCTTGGACAAAATTATTGTTCAAATAAATATTTGTTGAATGAATAGATGAAAGAATGTGTGAATGAATGCTTTGTCAAGAAGCTAGCAGGATGATGAGGTGCACACTGTAATAGGTCAGACAATTGCCCTGAATGGGTGCTTCCTATGAGAGGCTCAATCTTACCAGTTGCTGAAGGGCTACATTAAAAATGCAGACATGATAAAATATAACTATGCATAAATATTTGTCTTTGTTTGGGTTATTTCCTGAGGAAAATTTCTAGAAACAGACTTCCTAAAAAGAAGGAAAATTGTGAGAATTGATCTGTATTACTGAATTGCTTTTGAAAAGGATATATCAAGCAAAAGAACAAAGAAACTCATAGTTATTGCTTATTATGTGTCAGTTGCTGTGCTATTAATTTTTATACATATCATCTTACTGAAATCTTGCAACAGTATTGAGAATGAATTATTTCTAGTTTACAGAAGAGAAAACAAAAATTCAGACTGGTTAGGGGACCTGCATTAGATCTCACAATGAAGGAGTCATGATTTAAATTCATGTCAAACATTTCAAAGCCCAAATTCTGTCTACTATACACAGTTCAAATGATAAGCTTATTGTATTGGTTTGGCTGGAATGGTAGACCTGTCTGGGCATTTGTGAAAGAGCAACTTGAAGGAAGCTCACCTGAACAAAAATATGAATGCTAAGTTGAAGGATTTATTTTTGTTCTCACAAGCAAGAACAAGTAAATGTCACCCTTGATTCTTTGCAAATACAAAGTATTCATTCATTCATTTGTTCATTGATTCATATATCAAACGTCTACTAAGAATGACTATAATGTCGTGACTCGTATATACTCTGGAATTTATACATGCAATATGTGATGTTCCTTTTAAAGTATCTCCAGAAATATGCTGCAGATGTTTAGGAGGGAATGTCAAATGCTGGAAAGAGTAATTTTCAGGGACATAATGAAAAAGTGAGGTATGTCATAAAAATAATTCTCATCATTGTAGTATGTTATGATACTTATTAAATAGTAACCAGTGTTTATTGGTTGCATACAATGTATTGACCATAATCCTAAGTGTTTAACATATATTATCTCAATTTCCATAATCCTCTGAGAAAGTTACCATTATCTCTGTTACTCCAGTGGAAAAAAATGAGACTCAAGTATGTTAAATAACTATTCAAGATCAAACAGTTAGTAAGACTGTACTTGTTGACTAGCTGAGTAATTTTATCTTAATTTTGCAGATAGGAAAATGAGGCTCAGAGGGGCAGAAAACTGAAATTTTCTCAAGGCCACACAGTTAGTAGTTTTCAGATGACTCTTTCCCAAGAGGCAGGATCCTGGGAGGGACTGCTAAACTCCAAGCCAGGAGCAATATTTTAGAAGCTGTAGCTGAAGCAGTATAGTATTTCACTTCCCTGTGGATATACTGCTGTGTGGGGAGCTAAAAGGGAAAATTGAGAGATGGAATGTTGGGTAAGATTAGGAATCAAAAAGCCAAAGAGACCAGCCAAAGGAACTACCAGTCATAAACGGCCAGGCAGGGCTGGGTATAGAGAAAATGTACGGGTATGAGATTTAAGGGACAGAGATCAGAAAGTCAGGAGGTGGTGGTAGCGGTGATGATGATATCAATTAAATCAGCAATTTTTAACCTTTAATCCACATATAGATTACCTGAAGATCTTATTAAAATGCAGCTTCTGATTCAGTGGTTTGGTGGTAAGACCCAAGATACTACATTTCCAACAAGATCCAAGGTGATGCCAATGCTACTAGTTTATGAACCACACTCTGCATATCAAGGAACTAAAACATATTGAGTTTATTACATATCAGGAACTCTTCTATGAACTTATCATATATTAATTCCCTGAATTACCGTAATGATCTTATGAAGTAAGTACTATTTTGACCTTTGTTTAAAATCAAGGAAACCTAAGAAGCACAAGAGAGACTAAGTATCCTGCCAGATTAGTCAGCAGTGAATCAGATTAACAGTTTAGACAGTCTGACTCTAGAACCCCTCAATGCTCATAAATGTGTTATTGCCATATGAGAACAAAAAAAGACAAATTTTGTGGAAGTTCACTGCCAATAAGAGGCCTAGTGTAGGGGCCTCTACAGGTGGCAGTTATGATAAGGAGAGAACAATTAATAATATAACTCAGCACAGAGCATGGAAGAAACAGGATTTGAATTCAAGTAAATCTCGTTGTAAGACCCATTATCTCTTGGTGATACTATAGGAACAGACTTCAAACTACACTCAATACGGATCCACTGAATGCCTACAATGCACCAGACACTAAGGACATGATGGTGAACAAGACCAGCAACTGCCCCTGCTCTCATGGAATGTGTATTATGGTTGGAATTAAAAATAGATACTAGATAACAATTGTTGAATGTTTACTATATGCTAGACATTGTTCTAAGCATTTTATATTTAATCATCATGATGGCTCCATAAAATAGGTACTAGGACTGATGAGAACACTCAGCCATAGAGAAGTAAGTCACTGTCTAGGGCCACAGTTATAGCAGAATTAGGAATTAAATCTAGGAACTCTGACTTCAGAATCTATATTTATTACCACTGTTCTGTGCTTCTATAAATGAATGAATAGACAGCATTATAAGAGCTAGGAGGGAAATAAACAAGACACTAAGGTGGAGGGAAATAGGAGAACTACTTTAAATAAAGGGGACTAAGAATGCCTTTCTGAGGAACAGGAGATTTTATCTGAGGCCTGAAAGATGAGAAGAAGCCTGACATGAAGAGAGTCAGGCAGTTGAGTACAGCCTATTTGAGTAGTTGAAATAAACCAGTATAACTATAGACCAGAGAACAACATGCAAGAAAAATAAAAAGTGGCAGGAGATTAGCCTGGAGGGTGGGCAGAATCCAGATTATACAGAGCCTTGAAGACCATGAAAAGGAGTTTGGATTTTGTTCTCAATAGAATAGAAAGCCATTAGAGGTTTTTAAGCAAGGGATTAACATGAATGCATTTCTCTTGAAAAAGAGAATTTTGGTTGCTAGGTGGATAATAGATCAGAGACTTCATGACAAGAAGCAAAAAAGATCATTTAGTAGTTCAGGAGAGGGGTGATAGTGGCTTGGATCAGGTTGGTGGCAAGAGTTGAAGAAAAGTGATTTAATGATAAAATTAACTGGTAAAGAGGCTAGGAAGAGCAATGTGAAAAAGAGGTACAAGGTGGCTCTTACAGAGGGTGCCAGTTTCTGACGTGGGTGGTCAGAAAACAAAGATGCCAGTCTAAGAGACTCTGGCTAAAAATGGCCAATATGCAGATGATTTCTCTGTGGAATATAAGGTGCCACAGGAGAGAGAGGGCATAGCATACCTTATCAAAACTGATTCATATCCTGCTTCAGACTTCAAGTAGTTAACATCCAAATCAATTTTAATGCTGTAGAACCAGGGTGCTTCTTGTAGTTCTGCAGAGGGGCAACACAGTCTGCAAATGTCTGTATGTTTATTGTGAATAGCTGAGATAGGCTAGGATAGAGAAAGGACATGAAACAACCCATGTGAGTATGCTATAACTTTAAAAAAGTCTCATTTCTTTGTCTTCATGCCTCATTATATAATGTTGATCAAAGAGAATAATTTGAAGCAAAGAGGAGCTGCAATTTATCATCACATATGAGCCAAAAAATTATATTTTCACCTCATTTCAATGGAGACACCATGGAATTATCTAAAAACATTTGTTTAAAGATGCCTCTCCTTGGAGTGTTTAGATTTGGGTTTAAAACTTTGCTCTGCCACAAATTTTCTGGGCAAGCCACTTTATTTCTCTGAGCCTCAATTTTCTCATCTGCAAACCATGACCTAAAAGCCCTACTGACAAGTGGAAAAATAATGTATGCCAAGTCTCATGCATATAGTGAGTACTCAACAAATGCTGGTGTAACTGAGAAGGAAACATATTATTCTCTAAGTACTAAGTATACTTAATCTGGCCCATTGTAATCACTGGGGCTCCATTATCTCTGGTGGCCTCATCTGTAGGACCCTGAGGGGCTGATCTTCCAAACCTAAGGAATTCTTTGAAAATCTTAAGTGTAGTTAGTCCTGACCTGAACTAAATTCATTCAACAACCAAGTAATTTAAATTAAATCTAATTCTTTTATTTGTTTCTGTGTTCCAAAGGATCTTAGGCTGAAGGCTGAGAAATACCTTTCGATTACCTTCTAACGATTATATTGTATTGTTTGCTTTTTAGTGGTAACCAGACTTCAAAATGGCTTCTAATGATCCTCAACCTACACTCTTGTGTAGCCCCCTCCCACACTGCACCAGAGCTAGAATGTGTGATGAATAAAGTATGGCATTTGTGATGATATCACTTTTGAGATAAGGTTATAAGAGATACTGCAGGTTCTATCTTGCTCGCTCTCTTTCACTCTCTCTCTCTCCCCCTTTCCATTGGATTTTTTGCTCTGGATGAAGCCAGCTGCCATGTCATGAAAGCTATTATGGAGAGACCCATGTGCCATGTGGTGATGATTTGAAGCCTTCAGTCAGTAGCCATGCAAATGAGCTTTGGAAGTGGATTTTCCAGCACCAGCCAGGTTTTCAGATGACGGCAACCTTGGCTGAGAGCTTGACAGAAACCTTACGAGAGACTCTTAACTAAAACAATCCTGCTAAGCCATTCCCAAATTCCTGACTCTCAGAAAATGTGAGATAATAAATGTTTGCTGTTGTAAGCTAATATGTTTTAAAATAATTTGTCACACAGCAATATATAGCTAATACACTGTTTTGTTACTCAAGTCTAAGGAAAATTGTCGCTTACATTCAATTGCCCCTTCTCAAAACTTTGGCTTAACTCTTGTATTAGTATCTGGGGTCAGCATTTCTTGTCTATTGTTTACTCTAGGTATGATTGTGGTCATGATAAGCCCAAATGTCAGGGTAGGAGACTATTCACCAGATGGGTTGAGTAAAAGGAAATATACAGTCTAGAAGCTCGTGGCCAGGCTAGAGTCAAAAGACTGATTTCTAACAAAAATAAGATTTATTTCCAATATTTCTTTTAAATTTAGCCCAGTTACCATGTTGGAAATTGGTCTACCTTGTCAAATGAAGAGTAGCTTACTCTGACTTGGGCATATTTTCTGACTCTGGGCATATTTTCTTTCCTCCTGGAACTGTCATTGCAGATGGCAGAGGCAATACCCTGTGTGAGTACCATTTGAGAAAAATTAGGGTACAACCAGAAAGTAGGAAAGAGGTGCCTGGCTAACTCCCCCTTTGCTAGTCAGGCCAAGTTTCGTAGATCGGCGAGGGAGATCATGCTTGCAGCGAAGATCCCAGACCATATCCAGAAATGGACGTTATTAACACTGCCATCTATGAGTTCCTTGTCATAGTAACTTATCTTTATTAGAAATCTGATTAATGTCCCCATGTGGAGCTGAGATGACCCCCTGGGTCTTATGTCATTCACCTGTGATGAAGGCCCACTTCCCTAGTTTCCTACATTTTGGTATCTGGGAGTATGATGTGTGTAGTGTTTAAGAGACTGGACCCTGGAAGTCAGACTGTGACTTCAAATTCTGGCTCTTCTACTTAGTATCAGGAAAACTTGGGGAAGCTCAATTTCAATTCTCAAAGCTTTAATTTTCTGAACTGTAGAATGGGGTAAAAATAGCTCCTATCTCAAAGGATTGTTGGAATAATTAGTGTATATAAACAACTTAAAACAGTACCTATTATGTTGTAAATGTTCAATATTTCTTAGCTATTTTATCATTATTAGTACAATGAAGAAGCTTGGTGTAGAGGAAAGAACATAGGGTTTAGGGTTAGATGCACTTTTTGAGTGATCTTGACAGGTTACTTAATCTTTTCAAACCTCTATTTTTTCTTCTGGGAGAGGAAAAGATATTATCTACACTGGAGGGTTATTTTAAGGATTAGATAAGATCATTCATACATAAGATCTGAAACATAGTAGAAAATAAACTATAGTTCTTTTCTTCTTTGTTAGCCAGGTTATAAGTGCTAACTCAGAAATCTGATATTTATGGGAACATGGCATCCATCATCCTTAAAAAAATGTATGTGAACAAGAATGTGCTGTTGCACTTGTAAGGAAGGAGGAGGGGTTCTATGTTTAGCATCAGATGGATAAAAGCATTTAAGTTCATGGTTGGATGCTTTTGAGTTTTTATGAAAACAAAATCCAGCAGATATAATTAAGTATGCAGCATTTAGAAAGGAAGCAGGCACTCCTCTTCATTGTGTGGGCAATAAAACCTGGAAGAAAAAACAATCAATATGTTGGTTCAATTAAGTTTTCAGCTGCAAATAACTAATTTCAGTCCTTTGGTTTTTCTAGGGTCCAAAATGTATTGCTTATTCTTCTTAAAATATGAATATAGCCCTGAATTATTTATTGAGCCAAGAAACACTGTACTCTTTTAACATGGAAGAGAATGGAAGGTTATTTCATGTCAGCACCGTAGAAGACAATAATAAATCTGAAATGTAAATAATACCTCTGAGAATACAGCCTGGTTGAAGGCCAAAGCACGTGATCTGCAGACTTTTTCTTTTGTGATAAAGAAGCTGGAAAGCCAATGGAAAAATGCTATTCTGGGCTTCTCATTCTTTTAGGGATGGCAGCATCTTGTGGGCTGTTTGAGTCATTATAAAATGTTTTGATCATTTATAATAATACTATTTAATTTATGTCATTAAAAGAACCTACTATAATAATAGCAATAGCTATCATTTATTGAGCTTTTATTATGTCCTGGGCACTATGCTAAGTGCTTATATACATTACCTTATCTACACTCTTACTCTATAAAGCAGGTACTGTTAATGTATGTATTTTACAGAAGAGACTGAGGTCTGAAGAGGTCAAGTGTTTTGAATCTTTGACTTCTGCCTCCAGAGTTCTTTTCTTGATGAAACAACTTGCTGCTTTCACCCATAGATAGCATTAATCCCTCCTGCCTATGTCAGTCAACAACAGAATGCCTTGTGCTTCTACGGTACTCTGCCTGGCTTTGTAGACATCTGTTTACATTGGTATTCGCCACTATTGCAGTGGAAGGAGCATGATCTTTGAAATTAAACAGAGCTAGGCTCACTTTCCACATCTTCCCCTTACAAGCAATGTTATCTTGGATTACTTGGTGCTCAAAAGAAATCTCTGAGGTAGGAACTGTTATTGTCTCATTTTATCACTCAGGAATCTGGGGCTTAGAGGGGTTAAGTACCTTGACCAAGGCCTTACTATAGGTATGTGGAGGAGCTGTGTTTGAATGTACATCTGTCAGAAGACTCCAAATCCCATGCTTTTAGTAATATACCTTATCGCACGATTGCAAATGTGCAGAGTTACAGTTGGGTGACTGGGAGAGCATCTAGAAACCCCCTTCTTTTGAAGATGAGAAGACGGGAAACCAAGCCCCAAAATGAGGGACTGAGTTACTAATAGATATGGGACCAAAACCCAGCTCCTAGCCCAGTGTTTTTTCCACTGCTGCTTCTTACCTACTTGTTGGTGTTATAGTATCACTGTAGAAGCCTGAGGCTTTGATTGCAGTGAGACGTGAGTGAGGTTAATGATCCGGAGGAAGAATGTGCTCAGGACAGACATATGCTGCAAGTACGTATGAAGAGTTTCATTTTGTCTTGGAATAGGTTGGGGGTGCGGGTGTATATCCTGAGCTGAGCCTTTGAAAATTCAGTTGCTCTCTATGTAATTCAGTTTAAATCAGACAGATTAAAAGAGAACTAATACTTACAGAGATATTATTGTGTACTTAATTTGATATCTTACATAAGTCATCTAATTCCTATAGCAGCCTTTTTGTTTAGGTATTATTATCACCATTTTACTGATAAGGAGATTGAGAAAAGGAGGATTAGTACCCCTGGGTTCTGCTGTTTTCTGAAACTGCCAAGTGGTTTGAAATACTTTTATTGAGAAGGGCTCTGTTCCCTCTCTTAATAAAAAGGCTACTCACTCTCCTAGATGTTGGTATAAAGGAAGCTATTGTGGAGCGATCCACATGGAGAAATTGTCTCTCTTCCTTTTGGTCTCATTGAAATGACTTTTATTTGCTGTGACCTTGGGTTTCTTTTCATCATTAAGAGGGATATATTATGTGTTTAAATACTGCATTATTAATAATATTTGCCTGGGTGCAGTGTTGTGATCAATTTTTCATGTGCATCATTCTTTATGCAGCACTAGTTGAATATCAAGTAGAGCCTTACCTTCACCTCTCCTCCCTCAGTGACAGTCTCCAACAAGGAGGATGGCAGGCCTGAGACTCCTTATCCGCAGGAGAGATTAGAAATGCTTCCCTAGGTCAGCCCAAGAGGCTTTGTTGATGAGGGCGCTGTGAAGCAGCTGTGAAGAAGTGATGGTTTTCTTCCTAAAGCTGAACCTTGTACCAGAGGATCCAGGGGTTGAAACTCCAAACTTCCCATAATATTCTCTGACTCCATTGTCTCATCCAAGTCTCCTCCACCCCTTCTTCCCCATCTCCTGCTTTTCATCTGTCCTACTTCAAGCATTCATTGAGCTTCTATAATACATGGGACCCTGTGCCAGAGGCTGGGGATGGGGACAGAAAAGAAGGAAAATTCCTAGTTTTCAGTGGACCTCCACATCCCAGCTGGGATACAGACACAGAGCAGCGTGATTGACACTGTGATCTAGAGAGGTACAAGGACTTTTTTTTTTAAGTTTGTAGGTAAGGACCAAGTTTCTTTCTGCCCTGAATTATATTTATTTTGTAACCTCCATGTGAGTGAAATTTTATACTACTTTCCCTAGATAGATTCTTGGCATGTGGCCAGATCAGCATATTGCTCATCTGCTAGATCTCCAGGGAATGTTTGAAATAGGGGACAGGTGTGCTTACCCCAAGTCTCGTTAATAAATACAGTTATCAAAAACAGCATTAATTTGGTGATTTGTACATGAAACTTTCAATCCCCTCCTACCATGCTTGCCAAAGACCTCTTCTTCTAAGGACCCAGCCTTAGAAATGTGTGGGAAACAGCTCTAGGTGGGGCTTCCATCCTAACCTAAGCAATCTTTCTGATGCTCTTGATGCAATCCATGGGACTGTCTTCCTTCCCATTCTCTGGTTAATCTGTCCCGGAGCCTGGAAGCTGATCAGCTTAGTGGGCTTGACTGGAGGCCCTTCCAGAAGAGGAATTTGCTCTGATTCATCTGAAACTCCAGGTCCAGCCACGACAGTAACTAACACAGAAGATGTTTGAGGAAGGAAAGGAAGAGAGAAAGAAGAAGAGAAGGGAAGGGAAAAGATGAGGAGAGAAGAGAAGAGAAATAAAGGAAGGCTGTCTTTCCATTTCATCACCTACTCCACGAAGAGAAGGAGGGTTTATGTCATTCAGGGTCATTCAGGTAGCATAATGATTAAGAGGGAGAGTCTGAAGTAACCCAGACAGACAGGGTGCTGTCCACAGCATCTTTAACCTCTTTGAACTTTAACCCTTTTTATTAAGTGGGAATAATAGTACCTACTTCTTACATGCATTATAAAAGTTAAACTAATATATATATATAAAATACTTGGTGTAATCTGCCACATAGTAAGTGTTCAATAAATGTTACACTTTATTAGTATTTTTTTAATCTTATTGTCTCTTTCTCTCCTGTATTTTTCCTACTTCTTACCTTCACCATGAGCCAAAAAATTCCTTCCTCAGGAAGCCTTATCTCCTAAACCCAGCATTTCCCAAAGTGTTCTGAGAAACAGATGTTAATAGGTGTTACATAAAGGGAGGATTCATATTTAAATAAATTTGAGAAGCCTGGATTAAAAATAAATTAGCCAGATTCTTTACAGCAGGACTGTTTTTTTTTTATAAGATTGGAATATGCACATTTTAAATCTGCAGAGGGGGCCAGCACATAGAGCATTCCTGAAATTGTTTGACTATAGACTCTCTCCCTGCTTCCTTCCCAGAGTATCTTGTGGAATTAGTGTTCTTAAAAAATTATTTGTCCAGCACTGCCTTAAAGAATTATCACTCTGCTTTTTTCTGTCCCCATCAGAGGACAGGAATCTGTTCCACAGATTATTTATTTATTTACTGAAGCACTCCATTAACAATTTTTTTTTTAAATTGTCAGTGGGAAACTTAAAGTAAATAACAACAATAAGGACAAAAATTTCCCTGGGCCTCCTAGGCTTTGTTCATGTGTATATATTTTTTTAAAAGGGAGTTTTTTTTTTTCATTCAACTGTTCATTTAACTAATATTTCTGAGAATCTGTATTTGCCACTCACAGTGCTAAGTGTTGCTGGAATGCAGGACTGACATGGAAAAAAGCAATCAAACTTTCAGTTACAAGTAGCGTAATTAAGAATCTATAGGGTAAGGGGGCAGCTCATCAGAAAAGCATTTAAGATAGCCTGGAGGGTCAGAGGAGGGTGTCTGGAGGAAGTGGTGTTCCTGAGGGAATCTCAAAGAGCTGTAGGATTTAGCCAATTGAAGGTGAATCTACAGGAAAGAGGGAACATCATGTGCAGAGAAGTAAGAGATGGGTTTTGAAAGAAGTTCAGTGAGCTGAAAGATCACAGTGAAAATAGCACATGCTTATTGTAGCAAATTTAGAAAGTACTGAAAAGTACACATGATTCAAGAAAAACCCTCTGATTTCCCCTCTTAAAGGCAACTCTTAAAATTTTATCCTGTTTCCCTTTTCTTTCTATGCATTTCCCTTTAAATAGTAGAGCTTAGAATATATGAATATATATGCTTAATATTTTATTGTGAATACATATCCAGTGTGTGAAATATTGCTTTGAAGCCTCACTTTCAATTACTGATTATGATATATCTATGCCTTTGAGACCTGTAGTGACCCTTCAGCTGCAGCTGTAATGGAGGGATGCCAGTGCTCCAAACAGCCCTCAGATGTTTTCCTTAATCACCTCTCTGGTGACAAAACTCTATGGTTAAGCCACAAGCTGGACATGTTTTATATCAGCCTGCCCAAGACCACCCCTAGGGTGCGAAAGGCCCCAGGTAAATATTTTGGTGGACACCCTGTGTATAGAAACAATTTGATTAAAAATTATAAAATTCATGGACCCATGTGAAGACCATGAATTTAGATGAAGATTTAGAGCAATGGATAGAGAAGAGATATGTTTGTCTATTGTTCAGTCAGTGCATGTGACATGTCCAGACACCATCTCTTCATGCTCTTTATTTCAGATGCAGGGCTCCTGGTTTATTTCATATATCCCATCTGGGAAAAAGGTAGCAACACTGACATGACTCATGATGCGTGGCTCTTTGGAACATGTTTGTATCAAAGCAATATAGATTGTCTTGCCTCTGCAGTTTCCTAGTACATTTATTTAATGCTGGTTACACCATTACTCATGGTGCTTCATCATTCGTGGTGTTGTTAAAGAAAAAAATTATTTGTGATGCTTGTTAAAGAGCAGTAAAGCAGATTTTATTCCGAGGGGTTACAGTGGGGTTTTGTTGTAGGGGACAATAACAATAAAGAAAACAATAAGAAAAAGCGAGAATTTATAACCAAGGAGCAAGGGAAAGTGGTGGTCAGTGGATAGAAAATTACAAATTACCAAAGGGAAACATCAGGGGAAAGTAGGGATTCTGGCTAATCCCGCTAAACAGGGTTCTTACTGAAGACAGGCCAGGGTGATTAGACGTTACTTGGGGGATGATGGAGGGTGAAGAATCTGATCAGATATTATGCATGGACATTCTGGCTAAACTGACTTGGCAAGATTCTGGCTAAAATTGGATAGTGCAGAGATGAACACAGAAGCCCAAAAGTCAGGGCCTAGAATAGAAGAGAATTCAAAGGAACCTGCGTAGAGTTTGTCAAGAAAAGAGTCTTTGTTAGTGTCTCCCACAGATAGTGGTTTCTAATGACTCTCTCAAAGGTTTTTATGATGCTTTGTTGATGATGAACACAAACGCAGAACTCATCTCAAGTGTGCAGGAAAATGTGAATGATGATTCACATTCTGGTCGTGTTAAATGTACCATCCAGCATAAACATAGATCAACATATGTTCCAACATATCTTTTCTTAATCTCTTTAGCTTTAGGCCATAATCACTGCATCTCTGGAATGTGTTCTCTTCTGATGTTGACTGCACAATGTTAAGTGCCTTCTACACACTGCCATCAGTAGGAGGAATAGGCATGAGACCCCATGTTAAGAGAGAAGAACAGTCCTGTTCATACTAGGAAATTTTGTGCTCATATGCACACCTTAAGACAGACCTAGGAGAGCACAACATTCACACATTAATTGACAGCAATCAGATGGACTTGTTGGAAATTCAGAGCAACCACTTCAAAAGATATCAGAGGAGATAGGCATGAGATAGGCGCAGCCACTTCTAGAGAACAGCCTGGCAGTGCTGTCAGGAGGGGACAGAGGGTAAAGGATGCCAACTGCTACCCCTGCTATCTTCAGTTGCTGTAACTCCAGCAATACCACCATGGTTGGAACAAAGACAGGTGCCCAATGCCTGGGCCCACATACATGACTCAAGCCCAGTGGTCAGTGGTGAACCCATCAGTAACCAAGAGCCTTGGATTTGTCCCATATTCAACATGAGTATGAGTCTCCCAAAATCATCATGTTAGCATCATGTTGGTGGTCCAATATTGCATAATCCCTTAAAAGAGACATCACACCAGATAACAAAGTGATGTCTCCCAGCCATCCTCCTGGAACTGGGACCTAGCCATGGGCCATAGTACAACCCCATAAACATGAGTCCTAGAGTTCCTCAGATATCCGGCTGTCTCTACACATGAGGAACAGTGGGTAGAGGGTTTGAGAGCACCCTGAGGATGAGAAAGGGGAACTGGAGCACCCTGCCTAATTGTCACTACTATTCCTGGTTGATCTCAGGCACTGGAGAAGGACTTAGAAAATTTCGAGATAGGCAGTGCTGGTGACTAGGACCCAGAGGAACCAAGTCTGGGCTCAAGATATTTTGCTTGTACTGCACAGCCAGCCCAGGCACTGGAGAGGGACTCAAACAGTTTTCAAAAAGACATTCCAAAGTGTGAGACCAGAAACAGTGGCCCCACTTACCAGGATAAGAAGACTTTACAGAACATGGACCAGAAGTTTCAGTACTGGCTTACTGACAGGTTCCAAAGAAATGATTCCTACCTCACCCTTGGAAGTATATTCACAATAGGTGGGTTTGATGTTGAGTAGGAGCTGAGTGCATTCACTTCAGAGAAACATATGTAATTTCTGCTGTCTTGAAATAAAAGCATATCCCTTTAACAGAAAATAGCCAAATGTCAGAAACTACCACATAAACACCCCAAGTGACATGCTCCTCACTTCACAGAGGACAGATAATAATCGTTATAATGACAGTATTAACAATAGTATTAGGTATAAAGTTTATTGAATATCTGCTATATTCCAGGAACCATGCTAGATGCTTTTACATATGTTACTTTAATCCTACAATAACCCTGCAAAGTAGATATCACTTTCATTAGATAATATGAAGAAACTAAGGTTCAGAGGAGTGAGGTGATTTACCTAAGGTCACTCAGCTGATGAGTAGCAAAGCCAGACCCACATAATTTTATAACCTCATAATTTTATTGTCTCTTAAGCCTTTTCTAAGTCAGTTAGCAAGTGCTCTCTGAAAGTGTAGAAAAATAGCTCTGTTTGGGACACAGACTCAGGGCGGTGCACAGGGGGGCCTACAAGACCTAAGACTTCTCCCTCCAAGCCTGAGACCTGGCCAGGGTGCTTTGCCACCACTGCCTCCCCTTTTCTCTGCCTAAACCACTATCTTTCCTTCAAGCCTACAGGCTCTCCACTCTTTCCAACCATGCCATTTTTCCTAATTTCACTTGTATATCAGCATTTCATTCCTCAGTGGGCTCAAATTATGTTTCTTCTCTTTCTTTAAGTAAACAAGCACGTGAATCCTCCTAGCAGATGACCTTTAAGCTGTTGGCTGGCCTTGAAAGTACAGTTTTCACTGGAAACCTGAGGGCAGCAACTTTTCTTCTCTTACGAGATGCTGTGGAAATTCAGAAGCCTGAATGCTAGCTACTGTGTGGCCTTGGTTAGGGTACTGCCTCTTGCTGAGCCTGGGTTTTCTAATGTATGAAAGGGGGCCTGGGGTAGTAGGGGATTTGGAGTGGATAAGATCTTGTGGTAACTTGCTAAGCTGTTCAGTTTCTCAAAGTGACTTGGCAACAGTAGCATCAAATTGAGCACACACATCTTAGAACGCCCTCCTGTGTGGTCACAGGGCAGTGCTGTATGGGAGGAGGAGCACAGGCTCTGGAGTTGCAAAGCTCTGGTTTGAATCCTTTCTGCTTCTGTCTATATGACCTGGGGAAAGTCGTTTAATGTCTGCAGATATCTGTGGGCAGAAGAGCCCACCTCCTGCTCTCCCCTTACGTCTTTTCCCTCACTAGGGCTGCTCCCTTGCCTTTACTGTTCCTTTATCAGCTCCAGAGCATCAGCACACTGAGCTTGCTGAAGCTGATGAATTATGACTTCCTCCATTCCCAGTCCTCTCCTTTCTGGCTCCCTGGCTGCTCACTGCTACCAGGTTGTGAATTTGTAATCAAAATTTTAGGTTGCTTATAATGATGATGGATGAGGGAAAAGAATGACAAAAGCTACCTCTGAAGCCCAATCATCGGGCCACACAGGGAGCCTGGTGTGGTCACCCAGGCCCCATCATGCTTCCTGAACGGGCTCCAGAGCACTTCTCAGTGTTCTAGTCATGGTTTCAGAACAGTGGTGCCATGCCAGGTATATCTGACGACAGCACCATCCCACCTCACAGCTACCAATTCCTTACCATCCTGGCCAGACAGCTGAGATGGGTTCTCTCACTTACGTGCTTCCTCTCTCAAGGAACCTTTGTTCACGTATCTGCTCAGACACTCATCCAGAAGTCCATAAATGACAAATGCTGGAGAGGCTGTGGAGAAAAGGGAACCCTCCTACACTGCTGGTGGGAATGCAGTTTGGTGCAGCCACTGTGGAAAACAGTATGGAGAGTCCTCAAAAGACTAGGAATAGACTTACCATATGACCCAGGAATCCCACTGCTGGGCATATATCCAGAAGGAACCCTACTTCAAAAAGACACCTGCACCCCAATGTTCATAACAGCACTATTTACAATAGCCAAGACATGGAAACAGCCTAAATGTCCATCAACAGATGACTGGCTAAAGATGTTATATTTATACAATGGAATACTATTCAGCCATAGAAACTGACAACATAACACCATTTGCAGCAACATGGACGTTCCTGGAGAATGTCATTCTAAGTGAAGTAAGCCAGAAAGAGAAAGAAAAATACCATATGAGATCGCTCATATGTGGAATCTAAAAAAAAAACAAAAAAACAAAAAAAAACCCAACAAAACATAAATACAAAACAGACTCATAGACATAGAATACAAACTTGTGGTTACCAAGGGGAAGCGAGGTGGGAAGGAACAGACTGGGATTTCAAAATGTAGACTAGATAAACAAGATTGTACTGTATAGCACAGGGAAATATGTACAAGATCTTATGGTTGCTCACAGCGAAAAAAAATGTGATAGTGAGTAAGTGTATGTTCATGTATAACTGAAAAATTGTGCTCTACACTGGAATTTGACACAACATTGTAAAATGACTATAACTCAATAAAAAATGTTTTAAAAAATGAAAGAAATGAACTAAAAAGCAGTATGATAGTAACATTCCACAAAATAGCATGGTCAAATAAAAGAATATATGCTAAAAAAAAAAATCAGACACTCATCCATTTATTTAAAATTGACAAAGCCACCGAAAAGATAATGTTATCAAACCTTTCAAGTCGGGCCCCAACAAGTCCTGTCCAGTGTAGTTAGAGCCGACAGAATGAGACCAAGTTACCAAGTTTGATTCAGAAGCAAAGGAAAGCTTTATTCTTTGATCAAAGAATGGACGGGTGCATGCTCTAGAGAATACGCTCTCCTGACAGGCCATGGGCGGGGCTGCTTTATAGGGATCTGGGGTGGGAGGTTGGCGCATGGGTCAGAAAGGGGAGGAAATCTCGCGGGACCGATTGCAGTGCTGGGTCCAACATCTCCACACCACCTGCCGCGGCTGCCGCGCCGCCGCCATCTTGAGTCGCAGTGCCCTGCACAGCACTCCTGACCACGGCCTGACGGAGCCGATGTGATATGTTAGGTGCAGCCCTGTCGCACTGGGAACTCTGGTCTGAAGTGTTGGGTGTGAGGCTTCCGCAGGCAGCCCCTATGAGCGAGTGAAACTGGACCAGGCATGAAGGAAAAGAAAAAAAAAAGGTTAGACTCTATTTTATTACCCAGATTCTATTTTCGTTTCCTGGGAATTGTTAATGGGCTTTGCCGGTGACAGTAACACATAGTTTTTGACAATGTTAGGCACTTTACAAAGATGATATTACTCCCTGTGGTTCGGAGTGCAGGCTTTGCAGTCAAAATGCCTGTGTTGTGAGTCCAAACTCGTTCTGCTTGCCACACGACAGGCCAATAAATCGGGAGACAAGGTGTTGGGGCAAGGAATAGCGACTTTATTCGGAAAGCTGGCAGACTGAGAGGATGGCAGACTAATGCCTTGGAGAACCATCCTACTCCAGTCAGAATACAGGCTCCTTTTATACAAAAAAACAAGGTGGGGGGGGGGCAGGGTGTGGTTGGTTGTTGCAAACTTCTTTTTGCTGCAGGCATTCTTTGTTCTTGCAGCCCTCCATGTGGGCCAGGTCATGGTGTCCCTGTAAACTTCTAACGAAACAAAGGTTATTCTCTATTTTGCAACTTGTCATCTCCACAGAAGGGCAGAAGTGCTAACATCCTTAAAGGTCAGAGCCCTGAGAATAGGCTCTCCTGTATATTTCAGGCTAAAGGCCACATTGTTTCACAGAAGGTGCAGAGCTAGCAAGACTAAGCCTAGAAAGCAGGGCACAGTGGTTAAAACTAAAGGAACAGATCCAATATAGAGTCAGATTTGTTCTCCTCTATTATACTTGGACCCAAATTCTGAATCTTTTGCTTGTAGCTATTTGACCCAAAGCCAAATCCTTAACCTTTCTGGACTTTGCTTTCTTCATCTATAAAATAGAGACACAAATTCTACCTACAGTATAATAGTTGTTTAAAGAATAAATGGGCTAATACACACAAAAATGCTTAGAACAGGACCTGATATTTAGTAGTTAATATAAATCAGCTATTATTACTAAAGCATATAACAGTCATGTGATTACTGTTATTAGTCTCATTGGGGAATATAGGAACTGAGGCTAAGAAAAGTTGGAAAATTATCCAGGTTTTAAGAACTGCTTAAATAGTAGAGTTGTGATTCAAAACCAGGCAGCCTTATTTATAATCTGTAATTTACTTGGCACGGGAATGGGGTGGAGTGGCAAAGGTGGTCGAAAGTGAATTATCTAAGATAAGACAAATAAAAGCAAAAGTCAAAAACAAAAAGCCAGATGATGTCTCGGATATTTAAATTGTATTCATTCCATCCCTTGCTTTCTGAATATATGCATGGCTTTCTGAAACATCCATTTTCAACCTATGACTTTCTAAAAGAATCCTTCTGATACAGGAGAAATGGATGTGGGGCGTGAGGAGGGACGGGTCCCAGGCTTCAGTTGAGCCCCTGGGATGTGCCCCGCCAAGTGTGGGCTTCGCGCAAGAATTCAAGAGCGAACCACGGTTGAGTAAAGGTAGATTTATTTAGAGATACATCAAAAGGCAAGAGAAAGGCCATGAGGTGTTGGGGTCAGGTGCTCAGATTAGAGTAAAAGTAGGTACACACTCCACAGACAGAGCGCAGGCCGTCTCCGAAGAAGGAGAGAGAGGGGTCAGCAGTGAGACACCATGTTGCCAGTTTTTATGGGCTCAGTGGCTTCATATGCTAATAAGTGGAAGGACCAGTCTAACTAGCCTGGGGAAAGGGGCTGGGATTCCCAGGAAATTGGCCGTTTCCCACTCTTTGACCTTTTATGGCTACCCTTGGGATTGTCATGGTGCCTGTGGGCATATTATTCACCATGCTAATATATTACAATAGGCATATAATGAAGCTCAAGGTCTACTAGAAGGCAAATCTCCTACCATCTTGAGCCTCAAGGCCTACTGGGGGTTGAATCTTTCCCCATTCTGGTGTTAACTGCCATTATTCCTTGAATAGCTGTGCCCTGCCCCTTTCCTGTCTCCCTTCCTCCAACCAAGCTCCAGACTCCTCTCACGTTTGCTGTATTGTTTCCCTTACCTGCAACACGATTTCTGCCTGGTCCTGGATGAGGCTAGATTGACCCCATCCTGTCTTTCTTAGCTTAGCTCAAGCCACTGTCTCTTAACACATCTTCTGTTCAGCCATCAGATGCTCCCTGGGGCTTCCCAGAGAGAGGTATCTTATTCTGTCATCACCAACACCACCAGCCCCACTGCCTTTGCTCTCTGTGTGATTTCAGCCTAGAATCTTCTCTCTCCCTCTCTGTTACTCTGCCTATAAAAGCTCTAACTCTTCCTTCAGGGCCTTTCTCTCTGGGAAGACTTTCAGGGCCCTGCAGGCTAAGTTACCCAGTCCATGCTCTATGTGGCCCATTCCTCCTGAACTCCTCTCCTGGCATTTATCTCCAAGTTGTTACTGTCTATTCTCTCAGCTTAGTCTTTGAGGTCAAGGATTGTGTCTCATTCATGTTAGATTCCCTAGAACCCAACATAAATCTGAGGGATCAGTAGGTATGTGTAGATTAGATAAGCTGAATGAAATTGCACTGAAGTGAGCTGGGCCTTTTAGCATGAGTATGATTTATAAATGAGAGAGGGTAAGGGCTTAATGCTCACTAAAGCGAACGCTAGATTCAAGCTGCTTTTAAACGCAAACCTTTAGACCTGGACTCCCTTTCATACTCCTTTCCTTCTCTCCTTCCTCCCTCCCTCCCTCCTTGTTCTCTTCCTTTTAGAAATGATTAAATGTCTTTTTTGTGTGTATTTGATACTAGACTATAGAAAAGTAAGCACTGCTCCTTACCTCATATTACCCCTTCATGGGGCTTCCTCAGTGATGGGCTCTGGGGCCACTTAAAGGCTCCCTACCTCCAAAGGCCTCTAACATAACCCCTCAAGACCCTCTCCCTTTGTCTTTTGCAGAGTTCTAATATATCCCTGATACCCACTGAGAGTCATCATCAGCCAGCAACACATTGGCTCCAGCCTTTTTCCCAGTCTTTCTGTGGGTTCCAGAAAGGATTGGGCAATAGGGCAGATTGACAGTGTTCAGAATATTTTCATACCATTGCCTTATGCCAGGATTGGCCTTGGTGGTGGAGAAGCTAAGAGAGGATGTAATGTATTCCTTACAGATAGAAAAACCAGGGCTCAGAGAACTTAAGGCCCAGTTTCTGTTCAAATTTGTGCATGGGCTTGCTAAAATGCATTTCACCATGGATGACCTAGCTTTTTCATTGGCGGAACCATTTGCAGTAGGATTAAGGCTATTTTACACTAGAGAACCAGCTCTGACTGGGCTGGCAAACAGCAAATGGAGATAAAATGGTGAGAGAATTGCTGCTGAGAAAATGACATGTTCAGGGTTGTGTTCCAAAGAGCAGTAATTCCAGTAATTGCTGACTTCTACATTTTTGTTTTTGTTTTTCCACTTCACTCCCCATGCCTTAATATATGTAGATGGTTAGGACTGCCTGCTTCCTGAGAAGATCTGTGAGTTACTGTTTTCCTTTTATAAGTAAGGCTTCTGGGTCAGACCTAAGGATACCCTAGGAAACTTAATTCATCTGTCATCAAGTATTCCCCTACCTGCTCCCTGCTAAGCCCTGTCTGGACACTGAGAATTATTAAAAAGCTTGGCACAATTTCTGCCTTCATGAAGCTCACAGTCCAGTGACAGAGATAGAAATAGTTGCACCAAATAAAACTGATACAGAGAAGGCACAGTTGTACCAAATTCAAGACACAATTGCATGTTACAGGGTTATCCAAGGGGCACAGAGGACAAAGGAGCCACTTATACATGAAGTATAAAGAAAGCCCTCCTAGCTATAGCAAGCATTGCCTTGAATCTTGAAAAATTCATGAAGAGGTGTTACTGGGGTATTCAGGAGCAGGAAGGACATTCCAAGCAAAAGCAGCAGCATGTGCCCAGACCTAACAGTTTGATGTGTCCCAGGAACAGCAAACAACATGTTCAATAAAGCTTCTCTTTAAGCTAATGATAGTATTGGGGAGAGGTAAGGCTAGATAAATATTGGGAAGTGGGTGTAGGTATCTATCACAGACTAGTACTTTGGTGGCTTGTTTTTAGTGCAATGGGAAGTCTCAGGAGGGAAATGACTTACCCAGCTAATGCATATCCCTGTCTGTTAGGATGAAGTGGAATGAACCCTTGTAAAGGAACTAGAAGACCTGGGTTCTGTCTCTTTCCATCACCTACAGATTGGGTGAATGTGTTCAAGTCTTATAATATCTTCAAGCCTGTTTCTTCACGTGTAAAATGGGAATAATATCTGCCCTGCCCATCCTATAAAGTTATTTTGAGAAGAAAATGAAGAAATGGGAATGAAAATAATTTGTGAATTATAAAAAATTTTGTCATTAGAATTATTTATTATTTTTAATTATCATATTAAATTTACATTCCCAATAGATATTTTAATATCCCTCAGATATCAGAAACAGCACTGGCAATAAGTTTTATGATTACTTTCCTGGGATATTATTTAGTACTAAATTTCATGACAGTGACACTATTGTAAGCATAGAGGTAGCATAAAAGAAGGGAAAAAAATATTTATTGAGCACTTACATGCCAAGTGCTATGCTAGATTCTTTACTCACATTTAAATCATTCTCTCAGTACTCCCATGAGGACAGGCATTATTATTCCATTTTATAGATGTGTAAACTATGGCTCAAAGCTGTAATTACTTATCAAAAGTCACTTAACTAGTGAGTGCCAGATCCAGGATTATAACCCAATATGCATTAGCCCAAATCCTGTATTCTTCCCTATATGTTGAATTTGTTGAAGAAAGAGGACAGTGAGGCAAAGAAGACAAGAAATGTTTGCAGATGGGAATGGATACAGCATGTATTTGAGAGAGTGAGAAACCCTTTTCAACTAGGAGAGAGGAGATGGGTTTAGGATTGCTGCAAAATTTTAGCCGAACTGTTCCAAAAGCCATACTACAGTTTTATTTAGTTTTTGACTTACAGGCATGAGAAATTGTTGAATAGAGGAGATCTAAGTAAGACTCTGTTGAGGGGAAACTTAGACCAAATAAGGAAAGCTTCAGAGAAAATCAATGACTAAACAATGTTTTTGTTTTACCTTAAAAAAACAACTTTTATTGCAGATGCTAGGTATTTACTGAGTTTAATAAAAATTATAATTAAATAATACATTTTATTATTTTGTTATTCTATTTGTATCTTTTAAGACATAAAATTCTCAGAGTATATACCCAGCAGAAAAATTTAGTCTTTATCAGGTTCTATAGCCCTCAAATCATTAGAAGCTGCACAATCTTCATAGTCATCATGTTAGGTTCCTAGAAAAACTTCAGTCTGAATTTCTAGCCTAGTTTCTTTCTAGTCCCTTTCCCGTAACTATACTGCACTACTAGGTTCCATGCCTGAAATGTTCTTCCTTTCTTTTCATCAACCAATATTATGTACAATTCTTAAGGCTCTTCTCTTTCTTGAAGTTCCTACCTTGACTTCATACAGATTTAACTATTCCTTACAATTCCAGTGGCTTCTCATTACACTTAATGTAACATTCAGACTCCTTATTATGGTCTCTAAGACCCTGCGTAATTTAATCTCTGCCTATCTGCAATTTCTTATTTTCCCTTCCCACTTCTCATTAAGCTTCAGACACACTAGTCTCTTCAGTTTTCTGAAATATTTCTACCTTATTTCCTGTATCAGAGTCCTAGAAGGAATTTGAAGAGAATTTAATACAAAGACAATTTACGAGGGTGTTGGCAGGATATAGGAAAAACACAAGGTATAATGCAGTACCTGGAGCTAATAATATTAGTGCACTGTTACCACCCAAGACTTGAAGAGGCAAAGGGAAGCAGTAGTTATCAGACCTCAAAATAAGAGAATTCTGTTGAAAGGGTCACCTGATAGGAACTAACAAAGGTAGATTGAGGGACACAGTTGGCTTAGGATGACTCCCCAAGGAAGGATCCAGGGAAGTAGTCAAACAGTTCTTTCCTCTCTCCTTCCCATATATTTCTGAGACTCCCCATCTAAACCCAACCTGAAAGCTGGAAGGCCAGGGAGCCATTTTTATTTAACAAGTTGAACCATTTGCCAAAATCAGCAGTTCCAGAAGGTTCGCTACTGTATTGCCAGCACATAACACAACACCTAATGCAGATTGGCATGCAATGATTTTTTGCTAAATAATTGAATGCATTACTCCCTCTTTGTAGCAGCTCGTACTTCTTTCATAGCATTATCACAGTCTGACTTGTACTATAGTTTTTTATACATCTTTCTTTGGTGGCCTTCTTGAGAATAACAATATAATTTTATTCTTTTTAACTCCTATCATCTGGTAGAGGGTCTAGAACATAGTATGAAATTACCAAAATTTTGTTTAAGTGAAATAATAGTTTACCTTAAAACAGGGCAATAATTTGATACTGGGTACATGCCACACTGGGCATTCTATTTTGAGCTCACGAAACTCTTATATTATTACATAATTGTTACTTACCTGTGTCTTGTCACCTTAGTTCCTGCAAGTTATAAGCCCCATGTTATCTCCTTTTAGGTCCTTCAGAGCGGTCTCAGAATCTCATTTTGTGTTTGTTGATTCTTGCTTTAGACATGTTTCTAATTACCTTGGTTTCTGGGTTCACAGTTCACAGTAAAATATAAGAAGGAACACAGAAAAGATAAAGATCTGCTATCAGAAGTAGATTAATAGTCACATAAGCAGCAGCTAGTCTTCCAACAGCAAAACAGGAAACAGAAACAACTTGAATTCCACCTCCGCAAGAGTGTGGACCTTATTCTAATTACTTGTCTCCCGAGTAGCTAGAAAAGTGTCTGATATGTGCCAGTAATAATAATAATTATTAAAAATAATAGCATAGGGCTATTAAGTGGAAGATCACTAATTATGTCTAGACTTTAGTTCCAGCATCCATTCTCAGTAAATATTTGCTGAATTAAGGCATAAATAAAAGAATGAGTGAATTAAGTGTGTTACTTCTCAGTCTTCAAGTCATTTGATTTTATCATAGGATGGAATTTATACTTAAGAAGAAATGCAATTTACACTGTACTTGCAAAGTTTGTTAAACTGAATATAACTGAATCCAAGTGGAGTGAAATTAATAGCCCCTTCCTTGTTTAAGTAAATGTTACTATGCATTCCTGTTGTCTTTACTTATGAACTCCATTAAAACTGTCTTTCTCCCTTGATTATATACATCAATAATTAAAATAATTTCTCCTCTCAGAAGTGGCAGCCACCTTTCAAAGCCCTAAGGAGTACAAATATTTCTTACTAGTTTTACAATAAGGCAATTTTCCCTTAGGCACAATCCCATTGCATTTATAGCACTTGCCAGAGTTGTGTCAGTCTCATGGCTCCAAAAACTGCAAAAAAAAAGAGGACTAAACTTTAAGCCTAAAAATAAAAGGAAGAAAATATGAATGCATGTCATATCATCCTGACAGCACCTGCAAATTCTATTTCAGTTACCCTGTGTGCAGGTTGATGGGCACATCCAAGAAGTCCTTGTGTCCTGTAACTTGAGAATCACCAGCATTGGGTTTTGTCAAATACTTTGCCAGGCGGCTTGGTTCCACAACAGTCATATCCCTGGAGCCTTGACAGCTTTTTTAGATGAGAAAGTATCTCCTTTGGGAAATTAGTGCAAGTTGGAGGGCATATTCTTCTGTGCTGGCCTGTCCTGGTGCAATGAGTACATTTGTGTATGCCCTGCCTTAAAAGGATCATGTAGCTTTCCTGGGATAGGTCAGCTTGAGAGAAGAAGGGCATGGAAATGAAGATGAAGGAGCCAGAAGTGCTGAGCCTGGAGAAAAGCCTGGCTTCTGAATTTGCTAGCTCTATGACCTTGGGCAGTTCTCCATATCTGCACCAGTCCAGGCCTAGATTTCCTCATCTATAATTTGTGCTTGTAGTATTGCTGTGAGAGTGAAATAGAAAATATATGGGAAAGTACCACATCAGTTATAAAGTTCTAACCAACTGTTATTGTTTTATTATTATTCAAATAGCTTGTGAGGCTAACATTCAGTAAAAAAATATTATAAAAACTAGAGTGCTATGCCACAAAACAAGCCTCAGTAAACTTAAGAAAAATGAGATCATATCAAGCATTTTTTCTGATTACAATGCTATGAAACTAGAAATCAACTATAAGAAAAAAAGTTACAAAAATACAGACACATGGAGGCTAAATAATATGCTACTAAACAACCAATGGATCAGTGCAGAAATCAAAGAGGAAATTAAAAAATATCTGGACACAAAGGAAAATGAAAAAACAATGATCCAAGATTTATGGGATGCACCAAAAGCAGTTCTAAGAGGGAAGTTTGTAACGATACAAGGTTACCCCAGGAAACAAGAAAAAATTCAAACAACCTAAACTTACACCTAAGAAGCTAGAAATAGAAGAACAAACAAAACTTAGTAGAAGGAAAGAATAAAGATCAGAGCAGAAATAAATGAAAGAGATTAAAAAGACGATAGAAAAGTTCAATAAAACTAAGAGCTGGTTCCTCAAAAAGATAAATAAAATTAATAAACCTTTAGCCAGACTTATCAAGAAAAAAAGAGAGGGCCCAAATCAATAAAATCAGAACTGAAAAAGGAGAAATAACAACCAACTCCACAAAAATACAAAGGGTTTTAAGAGCCTACTAGAACAACTATATGCCAATAAAATGAACAACATAGGAGAAATAGACAAATTCCTAGAAATGTGAAATCTCCCAAGACTGAATCAGGAAGAAAGAGAAAATACGAACAGACCAATTACCAGTACAGAAATTGAATCAGTAACTTAAAAAAACTCCCAACAAACAAAAGTCCAGAACCAAATGACTTCACAGGTGAATTCTACCAAATCGTTTAGAGAAGAATTAACACCTATCCTCTGACTATTGTAAAAAATCTCAGAGGACAGAGTGTTCCTGAACTCATTCTACAAGGTCAGAATCACTCTGATACCAAAACCAGACAGAGATAATCACAACAACAACAACAGCAAAGGAGCTCACAGACCAATATCACTGATTCACATAGATACAAAAATCCTTAACAAAATATTAGCAAACCAAATCCAACAATACATTGAAAGGGTTATTCACCATGATCAAGTGGGATTTTTCTCAAGGATGCAAGGATTTTTCAATATCTGCAAATTGATCAATATGATGTACCACATTAACAACCTGAAGAATAAAAACCATATGATCATTTCAATAGATGCAGAAAAAGCTTTTGATAAAATTCAATACCCAATTACAAAAAAACAAACAAAAAAACAACTCCCCAGAAAGTAGGCATAGAGGGAACATACCTCAACATAATAAAGGCCATATATGACAAACCCACAGAAAACATCAGACTCAGTGGTGAAAAGCTGAAAGCTTTTCCTCTAAGATCGGGAACAAGACGTAGATGCCCACTTTCACCACTTTTATTCAACATAGTATTGGAAGTCCTGGCCACAGCAGTCAGGCAAGAAAAAGAAATAAAAGGAATACAATTTGGAAAAGAAGAAAACTCACTGTTTGCAGATAAGATACTATACATAGAAAGTCCTGAAGATGCCACTGAAAAACTACTACAGCTCATCAATGAATTCGGTAAAGTTGCAGGATATAAAATTAATATACAGAAGTCTCTTGCATTTCTATACACTAACAATGAAATATCAGAAAGTGAAATTAAGGACACAGTCCCATTTACAATCACATCAAAAAAAAAAAAAAAAAAGCCTAAGAATAAATCTACCTAAGGAGGTAAAAGACCTGTACTCAGAAAACTATATTAAGACACTGATGAAAGAAATTATGATGCAAACAGATGGAAAGATATACTGTGTTCTTGGATTGGAAGAGTTAATATTGTTAAAAAGACCATATTACCCAAGGCAACCTATACAGGCAATGCAATCGCAATCAAAATACCAATGGCATTTTTCACAGAACTAGAACAAATAATTTTAAAATTTGTACAGAAACACTTAAAGACCCCAAGTAGCCATAACAATCTGGAAGGAAAAAAACAGAGATAGAAGAATCACACCCCTGACATCAGACTATACTACAAAGCTACAATTCTCAAAACAGTATGGTACTGACACAAAAAACAGATACATAGATCAATGGAACAGAATAGAGAACTCAGAAATAAACCCATGTACTTATAGCCAATTAATCTACCCCAAAGGAGGCAAGAATATACAATGAAGAAAAGATAGTCTTTTCAATAGTGGTGCTGGAAAAATTGGACAGCTACTTGTAAAAGAATGAAATTAGAGCATTCTCTAACACCATATATAAAAATAAACTCAAAATGGATTAAAGATTTAAATGTAAGACTGGAAACCATAAAACTAGAAGAAAACATAGGCAGAACACTCTTTGGCATACATTATAGCAATAATTTTTTTGGATCTGTCTCAAAGCAAAGGAAATAAAAGCAAAAATAAACAAATGGGACCTAAGTAACTTAAAAGCTTTTGCATAGCAAAGGAAACCATCTACAAAATAAAAAGACAACTTACTGAGTGGGAAAAAAGTATTTGCAAATGATATGACTGATAAGGGGTTAATATCCAAAATCTATAAATAGTTCATACAACTCAACATTAAAGAAAGAGAGAGAGAGAGAGAGAGAGAGAAAGAAAGAGAAAGAGAGAAAGAAAGAAAGAAAGAAAGAAAGAAAGGAAAGAAAGCAAGAAAGCAAGCAAGCAAGAAAGAAAGAAAGAAAGAAGAAAGAAAGAAAGAAAGAAAAGAGAAAAGAAAGGAGAAAAGAAAAGAAAAGAAGACCCAAAAAACCAAGCCAGTTAAAAATGAGCAGAAAACCTGAATAGACATTTTTCCAAAGAAGACATTCAGATGGCCAACAGGCACATGAAAAGATGCTCAATATCGTTAATCATCAGTGAAATGCAAATTAAAGCCACAATGAGACAATACCTTACCCCTGTCAGAATGGCTATCATCAAAAACACCACAAATAACAAATGTTGGCAAGGATGTGGAGAAAAGGAAAGCCTCGTAATCTTTTGGTGGGAATGTAAATTTGTGCAGCTACTGTGGAAAACACATTTCTCAAAAAATTAAAAATAAAATTACAATGTGACCCAACAATTCTACTTCTGGGTATATCTCTGAAAAAATCAACAACACAAATTTGAAAAGATACCTGAATTCCAGTGTTCATAGCAGCATTATTTACAATTCTCAAGATAGATAAGCAACTTAAGTGTCCAACAAATGAGTAGATAAAGATGTGATATGTATACACAATGGAATACTACTCACCCATAAAAAATAATGAAACTTAGCCATTTGCAGCAACATGGTTGGATTTGGAGAGTATTATGCAAGTGAAATAAGTCAGACAGAGAAAGACATATTTCACTTATATGTGGAATGTAAAAAATAAACTAGTGAATATAATAAAAAAAGAAACAGGCTCACAGATATAAAGAACAAACTAGTGGTTACCAGTGGGGCAAGAGAAGGGGAAGAGGCAAAATAGCAGTAAGGGATTAAGAGGTACAAACTACTATGTTTTTAAAAAATTAATAACTGTTAGAATCAAAATGCCTGAGTCCACAAATTTTAGTTTTGCCACTTGATACCCAGTGATTTTATGCTATTCACTTAGACTCCTGAGCTTCAACTTTCTCATCTATAAAATTGGAATTCATAAGTTCATTCAGGAAATAGTTATTAAGCCTCAGTTTTGTTCATGGACTTGGTCCTATGTGAAGGTAACAAATGTAGGTGCATATATCTTGTTAAGGAGACGGTAAGTTAAAACGGGAAGGACCATAACTTGTAACCAAGGGTCATTGCTCTGTAGAGAAGTGGATCTAACCCAGCCTAATGCATCATTTCTTATTTCCAAATAGGACTTGAAGCAACAAACTGTAGACAAGAATGTTAAAATAGTCCCTTACCGAGACTCTTTTCACCACAGTCTCATTTGAGCCTCATTATAGTCATATGAGACAGGAAGAGCAGTACCATTGTTACCCTCACATTCATCCACCCATCTATTCATTTAACATACTTATTGAGTGCCAACTATTGCACATAAAGTGCTATAATTCTGCCCAACTATAAATAGGTGTCATTTTCTCACATGCTTTTCACTCACAAAACATCTGAAAAGGTCCTCATTGGATGTCTCCTTTCAGCTGCATGGAGAGGAAAAAAATCCTCGAGCTTAAAGGTGAGCAGCCTGGGGTTTAAATTCCTCTCTGCCAGGACAGGCTGAGGAGCTCTGGCCTGGCTGTAGAGCTAGCACATAGCAAACTCTCAATAAATAACACAAGATTGGATAAGAAATGGATGAATGAATGATGCCATTTCACCTCTTTGATCCTCACCTGCAAAATGCAAATGATAACTACTGGATCCCAAAATGGTTGTGAGATTTGCATAAATAATTGTCCAGAAAGTGTTTCTGTAAATAGCAAACCAGCAAATGTGGCTTTGCCTGAGTACCGTCCTCCTTTTATCTAGTGCATATAGCCATGGTCCTGACCTGGAAATTACCTACTCTAGACTAGTTTGCCTGAGTACATTTTGGGCAGCTTTCCTTTGGCCAGATTAGTCTGGCTGCTATGTTGATGGCAGACTATAGGGCTACAAGTAAGGAAACCAGTTCTGAAACTATTTCTTTTATCTAGGCAAGAAATGGTAGTGACTTGAACCAGAGTGGTAGCAGTAGATTGATTGTTTATTGTATATATCTTGAAAGTAAACCCAGTAGTATTTCTTAAAGGGTTGGATGTGTAGTAAAAGATAGAGAGGAGTCAAGGATGATTCAGGACTTTTGCTCTGAACATGAGAAGGATGGAGTTGCCATCAGCTCAGATGGGAATGATTACACATGAGGTAGGTTTGTGGAGGTAAGATCAGAGATTCAGTTTGGAGCATATTAAACATGAGGTGTTAGAATCCAAGTGGAAATATTGAGGAAGCAATTGGATATATGAGCCTGGAGAAGGAGAGAGGTGTTATAGCTAGAGAGAGAAGTTTGGTCAGCAGTGCCACAGGAGGATTAAGTGGTAAGAGGACAGCCATTGCTTTTGACAACCAGGGCACAGAAGATGTTTTCAGAGCTATTTCAGTGACATGATGGGGAAAGAAGTCATACAGCAGTGTGTTAAGGAATAAACAAACATTAAAGAAGTAGCTGTTGTAAATGTTGATTACTCTTTTTAATTATTTTGATAGTGGAGGGAAAGGGCAAGGAGGCAGGATTTGAAGGAAGAGAACTGATATTTTAATTAGGCTACAATTTTTGGCCCACTTTTGACCCATAACTCTTAACCCATAACTCTTAACATGCTTTTATCCATTAGCTTCTGTTTCCAACTGTTCCTTCTCCAGTTTTCCCTTTGCCTGCTACTTAAAGGTTCTGACTGTAATATTTTTCTCTTTGGGCTATTCATCTACCTGATCAAACAAGATGTAAAAGCCTTGCCTGGCATTCAAGACTTTCCAAGATCTGGTTCTGATATGTTAGTGTAAGTTTCTTCCTCCCACACACTCTCTCCCATACAACCTAAGCTCTTTCCACTCTGAATTGTTTTCTAGTCCCCACAACTTCTTACTTTCATGTGTCTATGTCTTTAATCACATTCTTCACTTTGCCCAGAAGTGCCACTGGCTCTCCTTTTTCATGTATGTAAGTCTTCTTTTTAGTTCAAGACTCTACTTAAGTGCCATTTCTTCCAGGTAGCATCAAAATCCCTTCCCTCACCTGTAGGAATTAGAACATAATTTTCTGTATTTTTCTTATAGTGATTATTTTCAACTTGTCCAAAAATGGTATATATTATTATATAATAATCAGTTATTGTATAGTTATTAATATAAATGTCCAAGATGTTGAACAACCTCTTTCTGAAGCTTTCAGATTCTGTGTGATTCTTTTATTACCAAGTGCCATGAAGATGCTGAATTCTGACATATCTACTCACCCACTCTCTATGTCATTTAGTTCCTCACCTCCTATACAGCTACTCAGTGACCTTTAGAGCCACTCCACTGGCCTAAGGATGAAAGATCTGGATTTTAGTCTCAATTCATTGGAAGATCCTGAATATGAGTATCAACATCGGTATTATGACTATTAACCTGGGTATCAGTCACTTTATATGAAATGAAAATTACAGTCTCTGTTGTAGAAGAAGGTACTACAATCATATCCTCCTGAAACCAGTCATTATGCAGACTGTTTAAATGTCATTCCCTCAGGGAGTCTTCCTAGCGTTCCCACACCAGCATCCCCACCTCTGTGTTTCAGCATCGTTTTGTACAGAGTTCTGTCATTGCCTTTATCACACAGTATCACTCAGTCTCATACAGTTAATATCAGAAATAGTTTAGTGCCATGTTAATAGCATGGGATTTAGATTCATGTAGATCTAGGTTCAAATTCTTGCTCTGCTATTTTTTAGCAGTGTGACCTTGGCTGAAATTATGTAATGCCTCTGATCATTACTATCATGACTTGTAAAATGGGGACTTTATTAGGAAAAGATGAGATGGTAAATATAAAACATCTGGCAGCCTGCTGGATACTTATTGAATTACTCAGCAAATATTTATCAATTTGATTTCATTGAATTGGTCCAGTTCATAAAGCATTCTTTCTGCATTCTGATGTCAAGAACTATTGGGGGGACGAAATTAGATCATTGATTTCATTTTTATTAAGTGAAAAGGGTTACAGTTTTAACCTGCTGTGAACCTCAATAGTAGACTGATTGCCTGAAAGACTAGCATGTTTTTGTATTTAAATAGAACAAATTGAATTACAGCTTAAACAGCAGTAGAAATTCCTGCAGAGTAGTATTTTTCAACATAAACAGTTATCCCTGCCAGCCATATGTATAGACACGGCAAAGCTTCTGAACTTCTTTTTTCATTAAAAACAAAATGATTAATTTCACAATTTATTGTTTTCATCACAACAGCCAAATTCAAATTAAATAGTATAGTGCTTAAAGATATTCAAGACTAGCTTATTGAAAAGAGCCTGTAATTTTGGTGCTGTTTCCTTAATAAAAGCCTGTAGTTGTTATTTTCTAGTAACAAATCTAAACGGGTTTTACAGCACCTTTTTTCCTGATGTATTATTTTTAGAGACTTTAAATAGGTCCTTGGTTACTTTCAGAAGTTGAATTCTCTAATACAATGTCATAACTATGGGAGCAGCAACACATAATGGACAAGGTGCAGCTTGAAGTTTGGAAAGATCTGCCAAATTTTGAATTCTGGCCTTAGGCAAATTTCTTAATGTCTTTGAGTACTTTCCTCATCTGTGAAATGGGGATAATGAGACTTAGTGTTCAGAGTAGTTGTGCCAGATGAGTCAGATGAAGCAAGAGGTAATCCCTGGCACCTAGTAAATGTTCTGTTCAGAATTGTCTACACTTAATGTTTATCAGGGGGACAAGATTTTCTTTCTTGCCAAGACAGAGGGTTTGTTGTTGCTCTTTTTGCCTGTGTGTTTGCCCTTAAATAATCATTACAACTTAGTGAGAGATCATATGAAAATGTAAATTTGGGGTTTTGTTTTTAATTACTTTGGAATAAAAATATTTCTTTGTAGTTTGACTATGTCATTTTTTTTCACAATTAATTTTACCTGGTCATTAAATTATGTTCACTGCAGCAAGTTTAGAAAGTACAGAAAGTCCTAAAGAAAAACAAAAAGCATCTGAAGTCTCACAATTCAGTGACCACCACATTTAACATTATAGTTTGATTCACTTACTTATTTTGTGTACATACATGTGCTGTGTATATTCATATTTGTGTGTGTACTGTTTGTTTTATAAAACTGAGATCATAAAAATACTCTGGGTTTTTGTTTCTTAAACAGTTTTTTTCATATAATGATATATCACAAACGTTTTATCTATCATTATAGTTTTCAAAAAATACTATTTTAATGTCAATAAAGTATTTCATCATATACATATAGCTTATTTAAAAGAAATTCATCCTTTTTAACCATTTACATTGTTTCTAACTATTTGCTCTTATACGTAATCTGTCATCTCAGTACTGAACATTCTTGCATGTGAATTGTTTCCTTAGGATATTTAGCAGGGCAATTACAGGGTCAAAGGGTATGAGCAGTCACATATTGTCAAATTGTCCTCTAGAAAAATATTTTATCAATAGTTAGTCCTATTGAACTGTGTAAAAGAGTGTTCATTTCTCAACTCCTTGCCACACTGGGTATTATGGTATTTTTAATAGTTGCCAATTTGATAGAGGAATATGGTATTTTAGAGTTTTATTTTACATTTATTTAATTAATAGTGGGATTAATCACCTTTTCATTAGTCTATTGGCATTTTTAGCCCCTCCTTAATGAATTGCCTACTCAAATCTTTCACCCATTTTTCTAAAAATATAGTCATTTTTTTTCTTACTGATTTATAAGATCATTTTACGTACTACTAACAATAATGCCAAGCTGCATCCATAACATGAGGATAAAAAGCATTGCTCAGATGAAGTCCTTTGATGTCTTCTGGCTCTAAGATAGATGTCTCCAGTGGAAATGAACTTCATCACTTTTTAAAATTCCTTTCATTCTCAAGTCATATGACTATGTTCTTGATAATCACCGACTCTCCTTGGCTTCACTTACGGAGATGAAGTGACTTCAAGTCAAAAGTGTTACCCAGACACTTAAGATTCTCCTTATTCCTCTGAGTCGTGGTTCCAGCCAACCCGGGACTTAATGATAAATAATGAAAAAGTTATCATCATTTCCTTTTAAGAATCTACATGCTCCTTCTCATCAACATTTAAAATTCTTCAGACTTTCCTGTACTTTAGGGGGAATATCCCTCGAGTACAAACTTCCCTTGAACTCTTTCCTAGTAGGCAAACTTTTTGAAATAGTTTCCTACATTTCCTGTTCTAACCTTATGTCTTTCGATAACTCTTCAACACTGCTCCCACTACGCTAATGAAACTGCTCTTCACAGGTCAACAATAACCTTGTCACCAAATCCAATAGATGATCTCATTCCTTAACTTTCAATTGCATTTGAGCCTGTTAACCATACTGTAATGAATTCTTGAATTCCTTGAGTCCACTCTCTCTTGCTTGTTTTTTTCTTAGTAATTCCTCCATAGGTTCTTCTCCCTTTGCTAATTTTTTAAATATTGGTGATCTTTAGCTTGCTTGGTCCTGATTTTTTTATCAATTTTTGAACTCTGCTTTGGAAGTTCATCTAATTCATTGGCATTGATTATCAACTATATGTTGCTTCTCTGACTTTATACAAACCTGTATATCCATATACTAGATTAATATCTTTTCTTTGGTATATTGCAGGTATTACAGATCCCATTCAAAAGTAGACTTATTTATCATCATCCCCATAAACTGATGCTCCTTCAATGTCTCTTATTTCAGAAGACGCCACTACAACTCACCTTGTTATTCAAGGCAGAATCCAGAGCATTATTCTTAATTCTAATCTTTCCAGAATCCAGTCAGTCACCAAATCATGTCAAGCTGTTAGTTCTCCTGCTTTGTAAATATCTCTTCAAAACATATGTTGTTGTTGTTGGTAAACATACCATTCTCTCTTGCTCTGGCCATTTGCACATGCTGTTAAGTCTATTTCACAGACTATTCTGACATCTCCTTCAGATCTCAGCTTCCCCTGAGAAATCTCTGTGAGTCTCTAATTTGGGATAGTTGCTTCTTTGAAGTACTCCCATTGCATCTGGATTCCCCAACATACCATTGAAACACTTGTTATTGCTCATTTGATTCTCCCTTTTATAGTAGATGAGAAGCTCCATAAGAACTGAGTCCTTTTAAATAAAATGAACTATACTGATATGTAATTTATTTATAATAAACTGCACACATTTTAAGGGTAGAGATCAGTGAGTTTTGACAAACATACATACTCATGGAACCACCAACACAGTTATTTCCATTACCCTCAAAAGTTCTCCTGTGCCTCTTCGCTGTCAACCTCCCTCCCTAATCCCCTCACCCAAACAACTACTGAACTGATTTCTTCCATTGTAGTCGTCCCTAGAGTTTAATATAAATTGAATAATAAAATATATATTCTCTCATGTGTAGCTTCTTTACTCAGTACTATACTTTGCAGGTATCAATAGTTCATTTGTTTTAATTGCTTTAATTGTATTGCATTCTGTGAATATACTTTAACTTTTTATCTGTTCATTTGTTGATGTAAATTTCAGTTATGTTCATGAATAAAACTACTATGAGTATTCAGTGGAAGTTTTTGTGAAGGCATACAATTTTATTTTATTTTTTTGAAATTTTATTTTATTGTGTTAAGAACACTTAATATGAGATTTACTCTCTTAATACATTTTTAAGTATACAATGCAGTATTGTTAACTATAGGGGCAGTGTTGTACAGTGCGTCTCTAGAACTTACTCATTTTGCATAATTGAGACTTATTATCAGTGATTAGCAACTCCCAATTTCCTCCTCCCCACTGCCCCTAGGACCACCATTCTATTCTCTGATTCTATGAGTTTGACTGTTTTAGATACCTCATGTAAATGGAATCATGCAGTATTTGTCCTTCTGTGACTGACTTATTTCTCTTAGCATAATGTTCTCATGATTCATCAATGTCACATATTGCAGAATTTCATCCTTTGTTAAGGGTAAATAGTATTCCAATGTATATACCATATTTTCTTTATGCATTTACATGTTGATGGATGTTAAGGTTGTTTCTAAATCTTGACTGTTGTGAACAGTGCTGCACATAGAGGTGCAGATATCTCTTTGAGATCCTGATTTCAGATCTTTTGGATAAATACCTAGAAGTGGTATTGTTGAATCATATGGTAGTTTTATTTTTTATTTTTTGAAGAATCACTGTATTGTTTACCATTCTAGCTGAGCCATTTTGAATTTTTCCAAAACAGTGTACAAGGGTTCCAATTTCTTCATATCATTGCTAACACTTGCCATTTTTTTTAGTAATAGCTATTGTGAACAGGTGTGAAGTAATATCTCATTGTGGATTTGATTTGTATTTTCCTGATGATTAGTGATGTTGAGTAATTTTTCATACACCCATGTATTTTTTAATTGGGTTGTTAGTTTTTTGGGTTTTTTTTTTACTATTGAGTTGTAAGAGTCCCTTATATATTTTGGAGATGAACCTTTCATCAGATATATGGTTTGCAAATATATACTCCCACTTTGTAGGTTACCTTTTACTCTGTTGATTGTTTCCTTTGCCATGCAGAAGTTAATTTTATATAGTCAAATTTATTTGTTTATTTATTTTTATTACCTGTGCTTTTGGTGTCATATACATTAAACAGATATCTAGTATTTACAAATTTTTTTGGCCATGAGTTTTTGCTGAATTGGTGTTTTTGTGGATGGAAGGAGAGTCCAACACTTCCTATTCCATCATCTTATGAACATCACTCCTTAGTACAATGCTCTTTTAATTACTGCAGATTTGTAATATTTTTTAAAACCAGGAAGTTAAAGGCATACAATTCTATTTCTCTTTATTTCCACTTAGGAATGAATTAATCAGTTGTACAGTAAGTATATTTTTTTAACTCTATAAAAATCTGGAAAACTGTTTTCTAAAATGCTTGTGTGTACAATTATTATATTCCCACCAGCAATATATTAAAGTTTCAGTTACACTGTGTCCTTGTCAACACTTGTTATTATTAGTATTTTTAATTTTAGCCCCCCTAGTGGATATGTAGTGGTATTTGATGTAGTTTCTATTTTCATTTCCTAGCGGCTAATGATGGTGAGCACTTTTCATGAGCTTATTTTGCATTTGTTTATGTTCTTTGGTTAACAGATCTTTTGCCCATTTTCTGATTTCATTGTTTATCTTATTAATGAATTGTCTGAGTTATTTATTTTTTCATATGTGCATGCAGTTATTTCAGCATCATTTGTTGAAAAGATGATCCTTTCCTATATGGAACCATAATGGATAACCTAGAGGAGATGGACAAGTTTCTGGAAACACACAGCCCACCAAGACTGAATCAAGAAGAAACTGACCACTTGAACAAACCAATCACTAGAAATGAAATCAAACTAGCAATAAAAAACCTCCCTACAAATAAAAATCCAGGACCGGATAGCTTCACCAGGGAATTCTACTATACATACAAAGAAGAACTCATACCAGTCCTTCTCAAACTCTTCCAGAAGACTGAAAAGGAGGGAATACTCTCAGACTCATTCTATGAAGCCACCATCACCCTGATACCAAAACCAGGCAAAGACACTACCAAAAAAGAGAATTACAGACCAATATCACTGATGAACATAGATGCATAAATCCTTAGCAAAATATTAGCAAATAGAATCCAGCAGCACATAAAAAAGATTATACATCATGATCAAGTGGGGTTCATCCCAGGGACACAAAGATGTTTCAACATATGCAAATCAACCAATGTAATACATCACATCAACAAGAGAAAGGATAAAAACCACATGATCATCTCAATAGATACAGAAAAAGCATTTGATAAAATTCAACATCCATTTATGATAAAAACTCTCCGCAAAGTGAGTATAGAGGGAGCATATCTTAACATCATAAAAGCTATATATGACAAACCTACAGCCAGCATAGTACTTAACGGTGAAAAACTCAAAAGCTTCCCACTAAAATCTGGGACAAGACAAGAATGTCCACTATCACCACTCCTATTCAACATAGTCTTAGAGGTCCTAGCCACAGCAATCAGGCAAGAGAGAGAAATAAAAGGGATCCAAATTGGAAAAGAAGAGGTAAAATTGTCACTATATGCAGATGGCATGATACTATATATAGAAAACCCTAAAAGGTCCACACAAAATCTTCTAGAAATAATCGAAGTATTCAGCAAGGTAGCAGGTTACAAGATTAATGTTCAAAAATCAGTTGCATTTCTTTACACTAACGATGAATCAACAGAAAAAGAAAGTAAAGAAACAATCCCCTTTAAAATAGCACCCAAAGTAATAAAATACCTAGGAATAAATCTAACCAAGGAGGTGAAAGACCTATACACGGAAAACTATAAACCATTGATGAAGGAAATTAAAGAAGACTTAAAAAATGGAAAGATATCCCATGCTCCATGATTGGAAGAATCAATATTGTTAAAATGGTCATACTGCCCAAGGCAATGTACATATTTAATGCAATCCCTATCAAATTACCCAGGACATATTTCACAGAACTAGACCAAATCATAATACAATTTACATGGAACCACAAAAGACCTAGAATTGCCAAAGCATTACTGAAGAAAAAGAAAGAGGCTGGAGGAATAACTCTCCCAGACTTCAGACAATACTATAGAGCTACAATAATCAAGACAGTGTAATCTTGGTACAAAAACAGACATATGGACAAATGGAACAGAACTGAGAGCCCAGAAATGAACCCACAAACTTGGTCAACTAATCTTTGACAAAGGAGGCAAGAATCTACAATGGAATAAATACAGTCTCTTCAGCAAATGGTGTTGGGAAAACTGGACAGCAGCATGTAAATCAGTGAAGCTAGAACACTCCCTTACACCATTAACAAAAATAAACTCAAAATGGATCAAAGACTTAAACATAAGACAAGATACAATAAACCTCCTAGAAGAAAATATAGGCAAAACATTATCTGACATACATCTCTAAAAATGTTCTCCTAGGGCAGTCTACTCAAGCAATAGAAATAAAAGCAAGAATAAGCAAATGAGACCTAATGAAACTTACAAGCTTCTGCACAGCAAAGGAAACCATAAGTAAAACAAAATGACAACCTATGGAATGGAAGAAAATTTTTGCAAATGATGAAACCAACAAAGGCTTGATCTCCAGAATATATAAGCAGCTCATACAACATAATAAGATAAAAACAAACAACCCAATCCAAAAATGGGCAAAAGACCTAAACAAGCAATTCTCCAAGGAAGACATACAAATGATCAATAGGCACGTGAAAAAATGCTCAGTATCACTAATTATCACAGAAATGCAAATCAAAACTATAATGAGGTATCACCTCACACCAGTCAGAATGGCCATCATTCAAAAGTCCACAAATGACAAATGCTGGAGAGGCTGTGGAGAAAAGGGAACCCTCCTACACTGCTGGTGGGAATGCAGTTTGGTGCAGCCACTGTGGAAAACAGTATGGAGAGTCCTCAAAAGACTAGGAATAGGCTTACCATGTGACCCAGGAATCCCACTCCTGGGCATATATCCAGAAGGAACCCTACTTCAAAAAGACACCTGCACCCCAATGTTCATAGCAGCACTATTTACAATAGCTAAGACATGGAAACAGCCTAAATGTCCATCAACAGATGACTGGCTAAAGATGTGGTATATTTATACAAAGGAATACTATTTAGCCATAAAAACTGGCAACATAACACCATTTGCAGCAACATGGATGTTCCTGGAGAATGTCATTTTAAGTGAAGTAAGCCAGAAAGAGAAAGAAAAATACCATATGAGGTCACTCATATATGGAATCTTAAAAAAAAAAAAAAAGAACATAAATACAAAACAGAAACAGACTCATAGACATAGAATACAAACTTGTGGTTACCAAGGGGGCAGAAGGTGGGAAGGAACAGACTGAGATTTCAAAATTTGTAGATACTGACAGGCATATGCAGAACAGATAAACAAGATTATACCGTATAGCATAGGGCAATGTACAAAATCTTCTGGTAGCTTACATCGAAAAAAAAAGTGACAATGAATACATGTATGTTCATGTATAATTGAAAAATTGTGCTCTACACTGGAATTTGACATAACATTGTAAAATGACTATAACTCAATAAAAAATGTTAAAAAAAAAAGAGATACGATCTTTTCCTGATTGAATTATATTGACTGTGATGTTAAAAATCAATGACCACATTCCATTTCTATTCATATTCCCTTTCTGGATTCTACTATGTTCCATTTATTAATATATCTATCCTTGGCCAAGTTCACACATTGTTGATTACTTTAGTTTTATAGAAAGTCTTGAAATCAGGTGGTTTAAGCTTTCCAAAAAAATTTTTTAAAAAGAGTTGTAACTATTCTAGTTTCTTTGTATTGCTATATAAATTATACATCAACTTATCAGTTGGGATTGCATTTCATCAATAGGTAAATTTTAGGATAATTGATAGCTCAACAGTATTGAGTCTTTTAATATATGAACAGTATGTGTCTTCATTTATTTGGGTCTTCCTTAATTTCTTCCAACAATGTTTTGAAATTTTCAGTTTTCTACCAGTTGATGATAAAGGATTGTTGAAATGTCCAATTGTAATTGTGGATTTATTTTTCTTTCAGTTCTGTCAGATTTTACTTTATGTATTTCAAAGCTCTGTTTTAGGTAGGTGCATACACTTTTATGATTGTTGCCTTCTTGATGTGGTGATCCCTTGATTATTGTGAAGTTTTCTCTTTACCCATGTTGATTTTTTTTCTGAAGTATACTTTATTTTATATTAATGTAATAAATTCTGAAGCTTTCTAATGATTTACTGACTGCATGGTATGTATTTTTCCATTCTTTTTATAAAGAACTGCTGTGTCTTTATATTTAGAGATTTTTGTAGACAGCTTATAGTTCAACCTTGATTTTCTTTAATTTAGTCTGACAATCTCTGCATTTAATTGGAGTGTTTAGATCATTTCAATATAATGTATTTATGAACTTGGCTGGGTTTAAGTCTGTCATCTTGCTCTTTGTTTTCCGTTTGTTCCATCTGTTCTCTGTACTTTTTTCCCCCTCTGCTCCTGATTTCTTTTGGATTAATTGGCGTATTTTTAAAGATTCTATTCAATTTTCACTGTTTGCTTATTAGAAAAACCTCTTTGTTTTACCTTTTTAGGGATTGCTCTGGGGTTTGCAGTAAGGATCTGTTACTTATCACAACTCACCTTCAAGTGGTGCTGTAACTGTTCACATTTACCAAAATACTTTTATGACAATATATTTATATGTTTTTCTCCCTGTTCTTTAGCTGTTGCTGTCATAGGTTTTATATCTTCATATGAACCCCACAATACATTGCTATTATTTTTGTTTTAAACATCCAGTTCTGCTGGTCACAGATACTCTTAGCCTTTGTTTAGCTGAAAAACTTTTCATTTTGTTTTGATTTTTAACAAAGACAGTTGAGGGGAATGTATAGCTCAGTGGTAGAGTGTGTGCCTAACACGCACAAGGTCGTGGATTGAAGCCCTAGCACTGCCATTAAAAATAAATAAACCTAATTACTCTCCCCCCCCCAAAAAAGAACAAAAAACCCAAACACTGATTTATTTTATTATGAATGTTCAATTGTGTTACTTTTATTTTGAAACATGTTTTTGCTGTAATTTTGAGTTGATAGTTCAGCACTTTAAGTGTTCAACTATCTTCTGGCTTCTTATAGTTTGGGTAAGATTTATGCAGTCATTCTTATCTTTGTTTCTCTTTCCATAGTCTTATCTCTTCCCACTTCCCTTCCTGCCTTTAGGATTTTTCTTTTTGTTTTTTATTTTGTGGGGTTTTTTTGGGGGGTGATAACTAGGTTTATTTATTTATTGGAGGTTTAAGATTTTTTTAAACATGATTATCTCCAGTTTTCACGAATGTTGTTATAATGTGTGTCTTGCTGTAGTTACTTTGTGTTTATTCTACTTGGTGTTCATTGAACTTCATGAATCTGTGGGCTTATATTTTTTATCAAATTTGGAAAATTTTCAGCCATTATTTTAATTACAAATATATTTTCTGTTATTTTTTTCTCTCTCTTGTGTGACTTCATTTACAAATGTGTTAGGCCACTTGATATTGCCCCAAAGATCACTGAGACTCATAATTTTTTTCAGTCTTTTTTAAAAATCTCTGTTCTTCATTTTCGATAGATTTTATTGCTGTGTCTTCAAGTTTTCTAATCTTTACTTCTGCAGTATATAACCTGACATTGTCTATCCAGTGAATTTTTTTATTTCAGATTTGTATTTTTTGTCTCTAGAAGTTTTATTTGATAAATTTTAATATCTTCCATTTATCTCATTATGACTGTTTCTCTTTACTTGGCATAGTTCTGATTGTTCTTTTAATCTTCTATGCTGTTATATCTACAATTTATGAGTTTGTTTCTGTTGACTTATTTTTCTTTTGATTATCGGTCACATTTTCCTGCTTCTTGATGTATTTTTAACTTTTTATTTGCCACTGTTTATTGTTGTGTGCCTGTACTTTTTTCTCTTTAAAGACATGGGTTTTATTTTGGCTAGAAGTTGAGTTACTTGCAGTTCAGTTTGATCCTTTTATAGTTTTGTTTTTAAGATATTTTAGGGAAGACTATCTTTACTCTAAGAATGCTTTAGCCTTGTCTCTATGGCCTGCCCCTCTGGGGTCTTTACTGAATGACCCAAGGGATCAATGAAGACTCTCCACTCTTGGAACATGAACAGTCCCTAACCTCTGTATAATCTCTGGAAATTGTTCAACTAAGAATTTTCCCTAGTTGCTCTTTTCCTGATCTCATGGAGTTTTACCCTTAACACATACATTTGGAGACAGCAAAGACACAAAGGCACCACTGTGCAAATTTCTGAAGCTCTTTTTCTGCAAAGCTCCCTCTTCTCAAGGGCTATCCCTTATCACTTCAGAATCTCTGGACTCTGATCTCTATCATCTCAATTTAGCGGCACCATTAGGCTATGCTTGGCATTCCCTCCCTTCTCCTCAGTCAAAAATACGCCTCCAGGCAAAAAGCCTAGTTATTTACAAACCTTTCCTCACTTTTTTCCTCTTATTTTCCTGCATTGCCTATTGTCCAATATCTGAGAACATTAAAAAAAAAAAAATTCTGTTCATTTTCTAGTTGTTTAAGACAGTAGGGTAAATCTAGTTTCTGTTAATGCATCATTACTGGAAGTATAACTCCAAGTCCTTTCAAATGTGTCTTTGAATATGATACATCGTAGCTAAGATAGTCTATACCCAGGAACTTTTATGTCAAAGTCCATACCAAAGTTGAATTTAAGTTCAATTTATGAAATGTTAATGTATCACTGACAATCTGCTTATCTTAATAATAATAATATTAATAAAGAACTTAACCTTTATTGAGTTATGATATATAAAGATAAAATTGAGAAAGTCCTTTACTCTAGGAGCTAGGTATAGGGAAGACAGATGGGCAAGTGATCTTAGGCAAGTCATTTTATAATAGATCAAAAGAGGCATCATGGTGTAATTAAGGAAGAGTGGACTAGACAACATTACTACCAATCCTCGGAGACAGATCTTGATTAGACTGCAGAACCTGCCAAGACTATTATTTGATCCTACCATTTATTTTGTGTAAACTTGGATAAGTTAATAGCTGTCTAAACTTGAGTTTTTTCATCATCATATGTTCCTCTGATAGCTCTTAGGATGATTGTGAGGACTAAGTGTACATGCATAAAGTACCTGCCCCATAGTAGATGCTCAATTTAGTTTAGGTCCTTTCTTTTCTCTATAACTCAGATTCCTCATCAATATATTTTGAATAATCTCCTATATCTGTTTTAGGTTATAGGATCATTGTGAAAATCAGATTATAAACTTACCAGCACTGTGAAGTCTGTAGATCACTATGGAACTCTGAGGCCTTTGGCAATTTTCTTTATTTTCTGAGCAGCAGCCTGGGCAGGTTGGTTAAACATCATTGTTTCTGTAATTGCCAGGCTAACTGGAACCGTAGATTGATTTTGACTTCTAGAGTACTGGGTCCTTCCCAGCTGTGATAGTCTTGTTTGATTCTTCACAGTGTAACCAAGACCTATCTTGGCAGCCCTAGTTGTTACCCAGATGTACACAGGGTGTGTGCCATGGCTTCCCGGACTTGTGTTATGGGGTTAGGCTAAGCTTAGATGGGTCTCTTTTGAACCTTATAGCAGTTTCTGTCAGCTAGCACTGCTCTAATATCAGTGTTCCCTCAGAGTGCTTGAAAGCAGATATATTTACAAAATGGGCCTGGGAGATGTGATTTATAAGAAATACATATTTGTCCATTTGAATGGTCTTTTGAATTTCTCATATATGTTTTGCTTTAGTCCATTGTTCCTGGCTCACAGCTCCTAAAACCCTTGGAATTTTCCGTGTTTAAGAGCTATAAAGGTGTTTTTTGTTACTTTAATGAGGTGACTTCTGGAAAGTCCCTAGGTAGCCTAAGGATGAGGGGCTGATTGACAGAAGAACCAACCATGTTATTAGAGAGTTAGAACCTTCAATCTTATGCACCCTCCAACTCCAGGGAGGGTAGAGGGGCTGAAAATTGAGTTTGCCAATGATTTAGTCATGCCTCTGTAATGAGGCCTCCATAAGAACCAATAGTACTGAGTTCAGAGAGCTTTTAGGTTGGTGAACACATGGAGGTGTGAGGAGAATGGCAAGCCTGGAGAAGGCATAGAAGCTCTGCTCCCCTTGGCTGTTCCTGAATGATATCCTTTAACAATAAACTGGTAATCTAGTAAGTCAAATGTTTCTCTGAGTTCTTTGAGCTGCTCTAGCAAATTAATTGGACCCAAAGAGGGAATTGTGGGGTCCTCTGATTTACAACCAGTTGGTCAGAAGCACAGGGGACAACCTGGTCTTCCTACTGGCATCTGAAGTTGGGGCAGCGGTGCCCAGTCTCGTAGGACTGAGCCGTCAGACCCCTGTGGAATCTGGTGCTATCTCCAGGTAGACAGTGTCAGACTTGAGCTGAATGATAGGATGCCCTACTGGTGTTGGACAGTTGCTTGTTGGTGCAGGGACCCCACCTTTCTCACCCTGACATGTGGAAATTTGGTGCTGAACTCAAAAGAGGGACTGATTTTTTTTTTTTGAACATAGGACTGGGGGTTTTTGTTTTGTTTCATTTTGGGTTTTTGTACAGAATAACATTGTTTAGACCGTGAGAGTAGGAATCTGGTTGACTTGGTGTGCTGAAAAGGACAGGAACTTGTAAGAAAGCCAGATTTTGCCTCAAGCTTTCACTCAGTATTTGTGTGACCTTAAGAGTCATTCATCCTCTGAGCCTGTTTCCTCATTTGAGAATGGAGATAATGCTACTTACTTTGCAGGATAATTGTGAGGAACAATGAGTTAATGAATAAGAAAGTAATTTGTAATCTATAAAGGTCTAACTAGCTATTTTCTATTATGTTTATTTTTATCAGTTTTTGTACTCTTTTTTTTTCATACTTTCCTTTCCAATATGGAAGCTACCGTATCTCTTCTGCTTAGACTGTCTTGCAGATTTAGTCTAATTATGTTCCATATACACTTGATCTGTTTGCTGAACATAGCTGTGGTTCTCCTCGGGAGGCAGCCTGGTTTAATAGGAAGAATTCAAAGTGTGGACTTAGAAGCCAATGATCTGTGCTTTATATCTCATTTCCACCACTTGCTGGCTGTGTGACTATGGGCAGATTATTCAAACATGCTTAGTATCATTTCCCCATCTATAAAGTGAAGACATTAAACCCTACTTCTCAGTGTTATTATGAGGACTAAGTTATATGCATAGTAAGGGCCTTCATAGGAAAGGGGCTAAATAAATATTCTATTACTTCAGATATCTAAATTCTCCAAAATAGGCCTTTTTCTGTGTTTTCCATAAAATGCACTTTATGCTATTTTTTGGACATATACTGCTGTTGAATGATTAAATGCCCAGATTATTTCTTTCCTTCTTTTTTTCCTTTTTGGATACACTTTGAATTTATGGATTCATCAAAAAACATCTTACACATTCACACTGTGAAATGCTTCCCTTTCAAATCTGTCAGCACGCCCAAGTCACCTACTGACCACAAACAAACCTTGGGCTCCTGTGGGCTGATTCACAGTCCTTAAGAAAACTTCTAGCAACCATACCTCTGTGCCCAGGCAGATACTCTTTCTCTGATTATCTTTCACATCCAGGTGGTCTTGACTTCTGTGTAACTCTTCTGCAAACTGTAGAGTTGGAAGATGATCCCCTTCTGAGACTTTCTAATCCAACTGCCTAATTTCACAGAAAATAAAGCTCAGACAGAGGAGGAATAGTCAGGTCTCCTGGTTCCCTCACCAGTGTTATTTCCATAATAGCTTACTACTACCTTTACTTTATTTACATTTTATCTTGACAACCCTGTGTGGTAAGAAAGACAGTGCTATTAATCCTATGTGATACATGGGGAAACAATTTTCAAAAGGGTGATTTGCCTGAGGTCACATAGCTAATAAGTGACAGAATTGGTTTTGAACCCAGGTCCTATTCCTCTCCACGGAGCTACATCAGCCTGCTGCTGTTCTAAAGCCTCAAAATTGTTTCTAAAGCAGTGCTATGGTCAGACTTGGCATGTGAAGCATGCTCAGACTTGGCACATGAAGCATGCTCAGTTGGGTGGGGTTAATTCTCCATCAGCAGTAGGTGGGTGTAGAGGGAGGGCTACAGTCAGACAGATACTGGAAAAACATCTCCGTTTCAAAATGCATTTATACCATTTTTCTTAGAAATCTTGCTCTACTCAATATCATTAGACCTTTACTTTTCTGTTCTGCATTCTGATAATTGTAAAGGACTCTGTCACAACCAGGGTTGAAAGTGGGGCAAGGTAGTTTAATTCATGTTTTCCCACAGAAGATCTATGGAATTAAGATACATGTTTAGTATTTATTTATATGTTTTGTTTGTTGACTAATTTATTTATTATATTTTATTTGCCATAAATTCTTTGGAATGGATTATAAAAATACAGAGCTTATCATTGCCTCCAAGGTCCCCAGCTGACATGCTTATTTTTTTCAGCTTCATCTCCAGCAACTCTAAAAATGACCCAACTACATGGTCTTCTTTCAGTGCCCATAAGGCACTAAGTTCTTCCCAATTTAGGGAAATCTCACAAACTGTCCCTTCTAGCAAAATGACAGGAGGGGAAAGAGGAAGCCAGGAGTAAGGATAATACCCACATTTGTTAGGGCTGAGTAATAAATTTGACTGAGTTTTCTAGCAACCAAGGCAAGAAAAGATATAAGATCAGACATACGGCTCACACTATCCATTACAAAACTCAATGCAGTTTCTTAGGAAATACATGGGTTTTATTAACACTGAGACCCAGGGGAAGGGGAAAGGGTAGGTGGTCTTTAAAGAATATAGTTTATAATGTGATAAACAACATTCTCAGTCAGACATATTCTTAACATCAAGGAAAAAATTTCATTGGGCTATTTCTTGTAACATCTCTCATTATAGTTCTTTGTTATCTGCCACGTTGAGAAAAGCAATCCTTTAAGAGACCAAAAGTGTTATATTGTGCCCTGGTTTGATCCAAAGATAAATTTTAGAGTATCTCAAGGAGTGAATGAACTATATACATTTTAAATTATTTCCATATATTTTTCTCTCAATTGAACTTTTCTTAAATATTGAGTGGCAAGTAACTTATGCTTGAGTATCTGACAGTTAACTAACTAGTATAATTTACATAGGTTTTCTAAATAATTTGTGGTCTATGTAACCCTTTTCCAACAGAAAGTTTCTAATAATCAAACTTATCTATAAAATGGAGATAATAATTATCTTAAACAGATGTTATAAAGATCAAGTAATATAATATTACTGTGATAATAATGGTGGGCAGTAATAAAATAGTGATTAACAGACATTGAGCCATTGCTTGGAGTCACATACTGCTAATTGCTTTATTTGCATGATCTCATTAATACAACAAACTTTGAAAGATAACTATTATTTCACTCACTTTGAAAAATCAAAAACTGAGTATTAGAGAGTTTAAGTAAGTTGTCCAAGGTCACAGAATTGGTAAATGGGGGAGTCAGGATTCAGTTACAGTGGGTTGGATTCCAGCATTCTTACTCTTAACTACCATGCTATAATTAATCGTATTTGGTGTTAAATAAATGGGTTAATGGTATTTTAATAGAGACACAACCTAAATTGTTGTTAATCAGTATAAGATTAATTTGATTGGACTATTTTTATTAGAAAGTGTTCCATAGCCTGTTGCATTTTATTTGGTGTGACTTACCACATTTCATCAAATTTAAGAAGCCGTCAACTATAAGCTGCATCATTATTATATAAACTAGTGAGAAATAAAAATGTTGCCAATTAAACTTTGACATGATGCTTTCATATTACATTGAATTTTTATTTTATATTTTCAGAGAGACCTCTTTTAAACTTATTTATACAGAGAATTTTTATCATAGATCTCCTTTGTGCATAGTAAGAAAACATGCTTAAAATGAAATGTTAAGATACTTTGAAAACATTCAGGATCCAACTATTCTGAAATAGTTTTTGACTCAGAACTGTGAATAAACACACTTTTCCGGAAGTAGTGGCTTCTGTGTCTTTAAGAACATGGTGATGCAGTCTTTCTTCACAGTGTCCATTGTCATCTTGGGATTTTCTCCCAAGCCACTGACACAACATTAGCAAATATATATACATACTTAGGCAATGTCAGTGAGTTATGATGACAGTCACAGAGACTGTAAGATGTATCTGGATTTCAGAGATGTTAAATGAGGGGAAATGTATGTCTTACAATTAGCAACAAACTTATGTTCAGTAATTTGTACTTTGCTTGGCTTAAAAATATCACAATTTCAATGAGGATTTGCAACTGCAGTCTCATTCATTTCAGCCCAAGCACAGTAAATATGCAATGTATATTTGTTGACCAATTGGACTAGGTAATAGCTCTGGGATATGGGATATTGCCTTTACAAAATGTGCTTATGCTCAAGTTTTCAAGCTTATCTTCTATAGCAGGTCCACTATAATGATAGTACTTTTTTCTTTCCTAAAACTATATCATAGAATATTTTATAATATCCTCTTTTTAACAGAAGAAAAATCATACAGAGAAAGACTGATTTCACCTTTCACACTGATATTTTATATTACCCTAAGCAAGTGCGTATCTGTATAATTGGGAGAGTTATCTGCATAATCTCTAAGAGCACTGCCCACCCAAATAGTACTTAATCTCATATGTTAAGAGGGGAGCTAACATTTATGCTAAGCCAACTATGTGCTTTTTTATTTCTTATATATTATCTTAATCTTCAAAATAACTCTATTTCTGTAGCTATATAATATTCGATAAAACAGACTTTTGAACATTAACTAATTACTTCAGGTGTTAGGTACTAAGGGAAAAAAGCTGGGATTCCAAGCATGTCTTAACTGATTCCAATCTGAGATCCCCTACATTACACATTGCCTCTCTGAGTCCTCCAAACTTTGACTCAGCAGAACATAGGCAAGCTAGGCAGTTGGTAAGATTGTGAAATAGGTACATTATATTGTTTGAAATGTCAGACTCAAAGTTAGAATGCATTTCAATTTAGTTCCAAAACCTTCCTGACAACCTACTCTTTGCTTGTGCTGAATGCTGAAAAAGTAGAGCAAAATCACATCACTGTCCTTAGGAGCTCACAGTTTAGTTAAGTATCTTTCAAAATATATTCTTTGCAGCCTTACAGTGCATTCATCATTATTTACCAGCTATTTATTGAGGACATACCTTTTTGGTGGGGATTAAGTATATCTCAGTAAATAAAATACATATGGTTTCTTCCTTCATGGGCCTTGTGGTCTAATGATAGAGAGAGACAGGACACAAGTAAACAATTAAATATATATATAATTTAAAACTGTGATAAGCTATGAAAACTTAACATGAGAAACAAAATAGCATGAGAGTCACACAGACGGTAAAGGGGACCTCCTGAGGAGGTAAAATTTAATCTGCAGCTTGAAGAACTTAGAAGGAGGGAAAGGAAAAGCACTAAAGATCATGCCAAACAGAGGGTAGAGAATGCTGAAAACCTCTGGTGGGAAAGATAGAATTTGAGAATTGAAAAGAGAAAAGTAGCAGAAGATGAAACTGGAGAGAGAGGCAGGGTTAAAATCAGGCAAGGCTTCAAATCCACATTAGAACTTTTGATTTTCTTCATAATGCAAAGGGAAGGCATTGAAGGCCTTTCAATGGGGCAGATGGTCAGAGGAGAGAGATTAACATTTAGGCAAATTGATGTTCTTTTTTTCCTTTGGTTAAAAAAAAATACTTTGGCTTCTAGGGAGAATAGAATATAGTGAACTACTATAGAATATAGAGTTAGGAAGAAGGCTGTTGTAGAAGTGAGATCATAGGTGCTTGGATTAGGATGCGTGGCAGTAGAAATGAAAGAAGTTAAAGGATTTGAGATGCGTCAACAAAAAATTAATCGGTTGATCTAAGAAAGAAATGGAAAATTTTATTAGAAGCCAAATTGAGGATTATAACCTGGGAACAGCATCTCAGAAAGCTCTGAGAACAGTTCTGCAGTGATAAAAGTTTTTGGAGACTGAAGGTTATACATTAAATGGTGTATTATTGATAGTTTACACAATCCAGATCTAAGTGTCATAGTGGACCCTTTATAAGATCAAGAAGAAATGTTATGTTTCAAGGAGTTGTCTTGTTGATGCTAGGAGAGTGTTGCTGTTTATGGCTGAGCAGGTATTTCTATTGATAGGGGAGGTTTGGTCGTTGCATAATGAAGAAACACAGTGCACAGTAGAGGGGAAAGTGGGAGCCAGAAGGCAGAGAATATATTTTATGTTTAAATGTTTCTTGTCATGCCATAAAATATGAATTTTATTTCATAGATGTGCACTGAAAATTAGATTATTGAAAGATTGATTATATCTGGGAATAAAGAGAGAGTGAGGAATCAAGATTGAGTTCAGGTTTCTTGGGCAACTGGTTGAATAATACTGCCATTGACTGCACTGGGGAAGTTTGAAAGGTGAGGATTGTGGGTGGAATAGGGGAGTTGGCATGTTTATTTTGAAAATATCGTTTTAGACACCTGTGAGATCTCTAAGGGAAGATATATAGTAGTCTTCTGGATATACAAGGCTGGAGTTCAGATGAAAAGTTTGGGCTAGAAACATATATTTGAGAGTTCTTAGTATATAGATTTTATTTAATGCCTGTATTTGGATGAGAAACTCCTAGGGAGAAAAGTGGAGAGAAAAAGAGTAAGATGGTATGGGGTCAAAACCTAAGGAATTTCAGTATTTAGAGATGGGACAGAAGAGAAGGGTACCACGTAGAAATCAAAAAGTAAGTGGCCAGAAGTAGGAAGAAAAGTAAGAGTACAGTGAACTGAATTGTAATTGAAGAATATGAGGTGCTGGCAGCATGCATATGCAGTATGACCAAGAAGGGCAGAGAAGTGGGAGGTATAGTGTATGGGGTGTGGGATCCTGGAGTCATAGTTATTTGCTTATGGTGATGATCCAGGGAGAAAGCAGGATGGATGGTGTAAGAGACACAGGAGATGACCAAGAGTGCAGTCCTTGAGAAAGTAAGTGTAATAGGATCCAGAGGACATGCTGTGGGCCTTTGTTAGGAAGAAGGACACCTTCATCCACGGTAACAGGATTATAGAAAGAAACAGGCACGTTTCTAATTTTGGTTACGGGAACATGAGGATGCTCCCCCGTCTGATGGTTTCTAAAATAGAAAGCATTAGATGAGATTATCCTATAAGAATGATGGTGAGGGAAAAAGAATAATGGTTTCCAAGAGATAGAAGTCTGAACTAGGTATTTTCAGAGAAAAAATGAGAAACCTACTTACCAGAATAACCTTGTAGAATTGCTGAGCAGTGATAACAGCTGCTTGCGGACTGATATTATGAGTTGAAAGTGTCGTCATTTTACCTAGGTATGTGATTTTCTCCAGCTATTCTAGGTCTGTATGGGATAGGTAGAAGGATTCATTCTGGGTTTGAATTTTGCAACATGAGGTAAAAAATGGATGGAGACGAGGGGATTGAAGGTTTCTTATGAGGAAATTATTATAATGTTGGACTTGGATAGAAGGACAGGAAGGGAGCTGATGGCTATAAAGTAGGAGGATCAATGGCTTGGACTTCAAAGAATTACTTTTAAGTAAATGCTTCAGTAAATTAGCTTGAAATTTGCAGTTGGAGAACATGCTGTGGACATTTGAGATTGTAGGTAGGGTAGAGTGTATATGTATACGTGTGTGCATGTGTGTGTGTATTTGAGAAAGAGATGGTTGTGGCAAGAGGAGATGAACTGGAGCAGAGAATGATTAGTTGAGATCCTTTTTATTCATTCAAAAAGTATTTATTTAGTACTTACCATAAGCCACAGATTGTTCTGTTTGCTCAGGATATAGTATTGATAAAAATGCCATGATGTTGAATGGATCATCTGCATGAATGTGGAAATCACTAAGCAAGATGGTAGAAAGTATGTGGGGAGAGAAGGAGCCAGTAAGGGAAAAATTGGGACTATTGATAGGTAGAGCAAGATTAGTGAATCTAATGATCCACTGAAGTGTAAGCCATGGTGTACTGGTACCTATGCAATACTGTTAACAACAAGAGGAACAGAAACAAGAATAATAAGGAATACTTAAATAATATTTATGTGCCAAGCACTGTACTAAGGATTAACATTTATTAATTCACTTTATTCATAAAACTACCCTATGAGATAGGCACTATTATTCCATTGTTCTGAGTAAACCATGTTTTGGAGGAAGGAAGGAAGGAGAGGGTGGGAGCTTGGGCTGGATTAGGAGTGGCCAGAATGGAGAGGAATGATCAGGGGAGGACAGATGCCAGAGGAGGTAGCAGTGACTGAGGGGAATCGATAGGTAAGTGTGGTGGGATGACCCCTAATGAGCGTTCAGTTGAGGTGAGCAGTGGGTTCTAGTGCTGGATTCACCAGTAGGTGCTGGCTTCCATGGCAGCTGTCTCCTTAGAGCACAGGAGAGGTATAGCCAACACAACTGGAGACTCTCCTCCCCACATCAAGGGAAGCAAAAGGTAATTCTACCAAAGAGAAAGTGAGCTCATACCTGCTTCCTGCCCTCTACTGTTCTTAGAACAGCTGTGCTTTTAATTGTTCAAGATTATAGGCTTTATGTTAGTTTTTTGGAAACAAAGGCTTTGTTTAAAAATTATAATGGTATATTTGAAAAACTCTGGTCTGGAAGATCATTTAATCTTAAGAATATTCAGTCCAACCCCCTCATTTCTCAGATAGGGAACTAACAGCCCAGAGAGGGGATGGGACTTGTTGAAGGTCACACAGTAAGTTCTTGGTAGAATCAGGTTTATTTCTCCTGGCTCCCAGTCTTTGCCACACCCACTTGACTCAGGTTTAGAGCCTTAACAAATTCTCTAGGATAAAGAGTGCAGCAAGCTTCTGTTGCACTCTCCTTTTCTGTGTCTGATCTATCTCCTTCTAGCAGCCTACACTTGGGATATTTAAAAATTCATGTTATGTTAATTACACCATAACCCCTATCTCTGCTGACTGTATTCTACTAAGAAATCATTCACTGTTTTGTCAATAACCCTGTGTCCTCTTGTGACAGTATAGAGAGATGAGGTCTCTCAGCAAGCTTTGCTCACTTTGGCAGCAGTGCTGGGTCCCATACTTGCAGAACTACTGGACAGAAAGTAATTTCCCTGATGGCCTGACTCTAGAGAGGGCACTGTGTTCTTGTTTGCAGTCACCCAAAAAGCCATTGTGCTGTCATTAAACAGGGCCCTCTCACCCTTCCCCTTACCTGCTTTTCTGTTTTCTATTTCCTTTCATTCTTTTTAAGTGTGCAGAAACTTCCTTTTATTAAAAAATCTGGTGTCCCAGAATGGAATGACAGGGATTTTCTGGTGTTTGTTCACTGATGTCTCCCAGGCATCTAGAATAGTGGCTAGTACATAATAGATGGTCAATAAATATTTGTTGAATGAGTGAATACATGAACAAATAAGTGAATGAATAATATCTAGATAATTGCTACTAAAAATCTGATATCAGAGAAATAGCTGTGGAATGGACCATCTCCTCCAACTTCCTCACAGTATAGAGGGCTGAGAGCCAAGAACCCTGGGTACTAGTCTTGCCTGGACTAAAGAGATGAAGCAAAGAGAGAGAACCTTCCAAGATCATCTGTCCAAACAGTCTATGCAAATTAGATGCCAGCTGTGGTGCCCTAGTGTTTGAGATTTATATGAAATTAGCTGAAAGCACCCACCTCCTGTGCAGTGGGAGCTCTACATTCCTCTTAACCCCTCCCAGAGTTTGTTGTGAGTTGGGGTGAGTTTTGATATTCTGAATTACTGTTGACTCCAAGCTCTCTAAATTAGTTCAGTTTATGGACCATATTGTTGTCCTGCATATGATGTCCTTACTGACCCAGACAAGGAACTCATCTCCTCTCCTGAGGATACCTAAAATCACACACACACACACACACATCAACATACACACATGTAGTCATACACGTCCACATACACATACCTACAAAAAAATTAGCCTAATGTGTAAAACTTTTGTATGTGGATCAAATTTTCCTGAAGATTTGGGGAGATGAAAAGAATTTATTTAATACAACTCAAAAAAAACCCTTAACTCTAATATTAGTCACACCTGTTCTTAAAACATCTTTAGCTATTTCTGTTAAATTGAGCTCATCTTCCCCTGTATCTCAATCATATGTATCTTAGTCCATTCCTCCCACTTCCCTTTCCTTTATCATCTGTTTGTTTCATCTTTAGATTCATATTCATTACCTGTAAATTATAAGAATTCCAAAATTTTTTTCCTTGTTGCCATTTGAAGCTCATGACCTTACAATTTTGTTTTCTATCTCCAAGTAGCTTGTCATAGTATTTTTCCAAAATAAGGCAGTTCCCTTCTCAAGATGTTTCCTTGCAGTGATACTATTGGAAGGATACTGAGCTATTTCATAGTATTTATCGAAAAGTTGAACAACAGAGCCTTGAGGAATTCTTCAAGCATCACTTGGGGGATCTCAGCAGTAAAGTTCATGGAATGTCTAATCAGGTATTAACATGAATATGACTCAGTATCAACAAAACCAGCCTTTTTTCTCCATTTCCAGTTTCAACTTTCCCAGAAAGGGACTTTGATTGTTGTGACCTGTCGTGATTCAATGAGCTATGTCCAGGGACAGTATCATGTTAAACAGACAAGGCCATATGCCCACTTCTGGACACTGGAGCCATTTCCAGGTCATGCACAATCACTGGGAATTCAGTTGCCACCCCAACCAGTATCTTCCACACTGCTTCTCTTAGGACTAAACTTTATGCTGGCACTCTCCATTCATTCAAAAGGTATTTTCTAGGAACATGTTCAAAATGGACCCTGAATGCTGGAATATAGAGACAAATAAAAAGGTATGTTCTGGGAATCATCAGTATTACTGCCAGTGATTGGAATGAGGAACACTTGTGAGATTGTGTGTGATTTAAGCCAGAAGATAAAACCCTTTTAGTGGTAAAGACTTGAGTATCCAAGAAAAAACTAGATGGAAACACCCATTATCCATTGTTATGGATATCTCAGGAATGTTGTATAGTTCTCCAGTCTTTCAGAAATGCTTTGAGAGCAGCCAGGTAGCATTGTGGGCCCTCAGCAAAGAGATTTTGAATCCATTGTGGTTACGCAAACTGAACCCTTAGAAAAAGTGGTGAGTGATATGTTTCCAAATTCTGTTTACCTCTTCTCACTTAAAGAATGATATTAGGACTTCCCTCCATTTTAAAGGAGTTTTTGTATTCACTTGTCCTTTCTGTACAAAGGATAGATAGCCAGTATTTCTAATTTCACTCTTAGAGTTATTCGAGAGATGAAAAGAAAAAGAATGTAGCAGCAACAGAATTATCATCACAAAAATGAACATTTATTGAGAACTTATTGTGTCAGACATTGTGCTAAGAGTTTTCTGTGCATTTATACATTTCGTCCTCACAGTAATTCTCTGAATTAGGTACTCTTAAAGTAAGTATCTATATTACTTCACTGTATAGATAAGGAAACTAAAGCTCAGATTCACTGAAGAACCTTCCCATGTCACGCAACTACTGCATGGCAAAGGCAGGATGCAAACATAGATCCATTGACTCCAACACTTGTGCTTATTACCATTATGCTAAGAGGCTCCTGCCTTTTCCCCTAAAGTGTAGTGAAAAGAGGATGGTATTGAAACCAGGATATTAGGATATGTAGAGTTAGCTCTCTATCAGCTCATTGTGTGACCTTGGACAAACTGTTTCTTCTTCCTGCATTTCACTTTCCCCACCTGCATTTGGTGAGGCATGGACACATTTCTAAGAACCCTTTTAATGCCAAAGCTCTATAATCCTACTAGCTCTCAGAAGCCTCTTATGAAAGTCTTGTGCCCTGTGAATTTTTTGCTGTTCACAAACACTGTTCTTGGAAGGCCCTTGGGACTGATTCTTAGGAATACAATTCTGAGGTTCCTTTTCAGTGCACTCTTTCCATCCAAAAAAAGTTTGCAAAGGCCACCCCATCTTGCCACCTGGCAGCATTTGTTTACATCAAGCTGTTTCGTGCATGGTAGATAACTATACTCTTAATGTCAATGCCTTAAATAAATAAATAAATGCATAATGTCTGCTCTGGATCTGGTAAAATGCATTCTACTTAAAGTAACAAATTCATATCAGTAAAATGTTTAATATTGGTTTGGGGAAGAAGGTCTGGGCTGAAGACTGAAATGCAGATTGCTAGCAAACAGCACATTTTCCACAGAAGAAATGTGATATGCTCCTCCAGCTCCAGGGGGGATTATTGAATGGGATTACTGAATTGGTAAACAGAGCAGTGGATGGTACTTTTTGTTTATGCAGTTGATAGGAAAAACAATCTTATCCATGTTTGGAGGTGACTATTTGGTCATTGCAAAACTATAAAAACTGTGCTTATCTATATAGGACCTTCTGAAGCCCACTTAGACTTAGAGTGGCCTATCAGAGGAGAGGAGGTTTGTAGTTCCCAGAGCTTTCTTCCTGTATCTTGGAGGTTTGGGGTGAGTGGATGGGAGGCAGTGGAAGTGCAACTGAAGAATTCTTGATCTTGGACTCAGAAGACCTTGGTAGAATTCCAGCTCTGCCATGTTTAAGCTCTGTAACCTTGGTCAAGTTGCTTAAATTTTATGATCCCCACTCTTCCTCCATTGTAAAGTGGATATAAAGATCCAAGGGGTTAGTATCAATATGAAATGAAGGGGAAAGGAGAGCAAATATTTTATTAAGCATTGTGTACATCCTGGTGTTTTTCTGCACCTTCCTGGTCTATGAAATAAAATAATTATACCTGCTTTCCCTTTTCATGTGTGACAATGTTCATTCCTTAATAGCATGAATCACACTCTTCCCTCAAGGTGATCCAGGCAAATATGGGATTCAAACAAATCACAGGATAATCATGACACCCTGTGTCATTATCCAGGCACAGGGTGATATGGAGACAGAGGAGTTAATTTGAATTGTATCATAAGGATTCAGAAAATGCCTTCCAGAGGAGCAAGCATTTGAGTTTAGCCTTGGAGGATGAGAAATATTTAGCAGATGAAGGAAGAGAGAGAGGGTGCTTAAGGCAGAGGAGTAGGAGGGATCAGGATGAGAAATGGCCTGGAGATGCACCAGTGTGTAGCACGTTCACACACTGAGGAATCCGCAGTGGGTCAGACATGGGTCAGTGAAGTGGTGACGGCCTGGATTAGTTTTGGTCTAGATTATTGAGGTATTTGAAAACCAAATTCAGACTTTATCCTTTAATGGAGAGTCAACATAGTTTTGTTTTCAGTGGAAGGAAGACTGCAATGAATTTGCATCATACATAGGTAAATGGTAGAGTTTTGAAGTCTGAAGAGTAGAAGTCAGAAGGACATCAGTCAAATATAGCATGTTTTGCTGGGTGATCATTGGAAAGTGACTTAGACTCTCTGCACCTAAATTTCCCCAGACTTTGAAATGGAGGGTGTACAAATCCCAATTACTGGTTCCACAAAGATTTGGAGGGAACCTCCGAGGTTAAGACCCTTCTGCTAGGAAATGAGCATAGAAATGTGGGGTTGGGAGTGGGGAATGGAGGAATGTGAGAATATTGACTTTTTAAAAAGGCTAAGCCAGCATGTTTTAGAACTTCATGACCTTAGGTAAATCTTTCCTGCATTTGAAGCTGCTCCCCATCTGCACAGATGGGCCAGGTGATTTCTGAGGTCTTTGTCACTTTAACATTCTAAGTTTTCACCTTTCAGAACTGTTTCCAAAACTTTTCTTATATAAGCTCTTTTCAAAACCTAACCCTTCACCCTGGGCTTCAGTGTTACCTTTGACCCTCTTACCCATCTAGAAATGTTTCCAGTACTGTGCATACATCATCCCAAGAAGCCAGGGTTAAAGGACCTCTTTCTCTGTTTTGCAAAGAGCATTGCTATAAACAGGGAGAGAGAAACCATAAGCCTCCAGCAGTAGACTGTATTCCTGAGTTCTCAATTGGGGGGGTCCTCCAAAGAGAAACTGTTGGGTTAGCACTGAAAGGAGCTGAAAATGCTGAGAGATATTGGCTTTACTGGGTAATCAAGAAGTCATTGCCAAGGAGGTGGTTTGTGCATTCTTAAACTGAGTCATGTAGAAATTGATTTATCAGACACTAGTATCTGATAACTGCTAACCACAGATTCTCATGATTGAATAGGGATCTGAATCATAAATCAGTGAGCAGGACCCTAGTCCTAGAGTGGATCTTAGAAAAATTTCTTCATGTCTTTTAACATCTTAGCAGTGGGTTTGTGGCTGACATGGGAGTGAAGTGAGAATAAGTGATAGAATTTTGCTTTAGTGGAAAAAGCCAATAGCCTTGGAGTCAGAAGACACAGGTTCAGTACAATCATGTACAAGTTGTATATAACTTTCAACAACTCAACATTTCTGAGCCTTGATTGTCTCATCTGTATAATGGGTATTATAATAATATTTACTTCATGAGGGGGTTATGAAACTCACTTTTCAAAATGCATTCTTTCATTTATTCATCAAATTGATTCAACAACTACATACTAAAGTCCTATTGTGTGTCAATAACTGTACAGGTATTAGAGAGATGATGGTGAACAAGACACAAAGTCTAATACTGTAAAATTATAAAGCATAGATCAAATGTTAATATTTTATATTATTATAATGGGTCCAGAAATTTTACACACACCACACAGACAAAATGTAGTTTCTCTCTTTCTATAAAATAGCTCTTGTCTTCCTCAGGAGTTCCCATGCTCCTGGAAGCTTGGAAGAAAAAAATAACAGAAATACTAAATTTTATTCCAAACCAGCAAACTTAGTCCTGTGCCATGCCCCTTTATGTATGTATTACTCTTTAGGTAAAATTGCTAGGTCTCTTAGATTTCTGCTTCCCTCCTGTGCTCTCTTCCTCCCTTCAAAAATACTATGTGGCAGTATTGACCTAGTGGCAATAATGTATCCACAAGATTTTCTTTGGATCCTCTTTGATCTTGACTGTAAAGTGGCTAGTCTGGGTTACTCCTCAGACAGAAGACCACTGAGGTGTACTAGCCCTTCTGAGGGCATCTGTCTTAGTCAACTTCAGCTGCTATAACAAATACCACAGACTGGGTAGCTTAAAAAACAAATATTTTTCCTCACAGTTCTGGAGGCTAGAAGTCCAAGATCAAGGTGCTAGCTGATTAGTTTCTGGTGAGGACCCACTTCCTGGTTTTCAGGTGGCCACTATCTCACTGTGTGTTCACATAATGGAGAGAGAGATTGTGTCTCCCATGTTTCTTTTTATAAGGGCACTAATTACATTCATGAAAGCTTGATCCTCATGACTGAATTTCTCCCCAAAGATCCTACCTCCAATTATCATCACTTTGGGGATTAGGGCTTCAACACATGAATTTTGAGTGGGATACAAACATTTAGTCCGTAGCAGCATATGCTGCTAAAACCTGCTGCTGGTGCCCTTTGTAGTCGTAGTCTCTCTCTCTCTCTCCCTCTCACTTGGATCAGGGCCTGGATATGCTCTCCGGTGGACATAGTTTCATATTGCCTCTTGTATGGTCTGCCTCAGGTAGTCTGCCCCTGCTGTGAGGACCTCTCACTAGCAAACTCACAGCCAGATTCTCAGTTAACTGCTGAGTCCTCTCATGGCGAAATATGGAAATTGTTAGTTCTTATTCACACTCCATAGGAACCAAGTTGTTGTTATGGGAGAGCCCAGAGGAAGTTTATTTTGTAAGACCTAAATTGACAATAGAATATTCTTGAACTGTTATTTCTCTCATATTTTTCTCAATGTTTCTAAATGTCTCACCTCAAACACACACACACACACACACACACACACACACACACACACTGATACCCCTACTAAATTTCACATTGTCAAGGAGTCAGGATTTGAAGGTCTCTCTGACTCCAAAACTCATGTTCTTGGCCATTTTCCTATATAAGTTAGTCTTACTTGGAAGCATGGGCTGGTATCATTTGATTCATATATTTGATAGATTAAAAAATGTTCTAGAGAACTTTTTATTCATTCATTGTTTTCATCTGAAAAATTAAGAGAACTCAGACTCATAGATGGATGATTTTCACCCAGTATCACACAAAACCTGTAGGCCTCTGAGTCTACCTTCAGCTGGACCTTGCGTAGCTCTTACATGTGGGAAGCTTGTGCTGTCCTGGGTCCTGGTACTTTCAGTTTCAGCAATTTGGATTTGAATGTCAGCTCTACCACTTAGTTATTAAGACATCTTACTGAAATCTTTTAATTTTTTATAATTATAAAAATAATTACTAAATAATTTTAATTTTTTATTTTGATCTTTAATTATCTTGAAATTATTAGGATAAAGGGAGATTAAGTAAAATGCCTAGCACAGAGTAGAAACTCAATAAGTAGTAGTTCCCTTCTTTCCCAATTTCTTAGTGTTACTTCCTAGAACTCTCTTAGCTGCTGGCTTTGAAACTATGTCTGCTGTGTCAGTCGAGCCCTGCCTAACCCTCTGAATGTTTCCTGACTCCCTGGACTTGAGCCATCACCAGCTTGGATTTCTGATCCCTGGCCCTGTCATGCTACCTCCAGGACCCCAGAGTGCTTGACCCGACTTCAACCCTGGCACATGTTCTCCTGTCCCTCCCCACCAGCTGTCCAGTCTTGCCAGAACTTGTAAACATTGTGATGTACCAGAAAATCTCCCTTCAAGGGAAACTTATTGCCCTAGCTCCTGGGATTGCTCCCTGTATAGAGTTTTCAGCTGTAAGATCCTTCAGGGATTGCCTCCACTACAGAGAGATGCCCAGCCCATGCCTCTTGGGGATTCCACATCCAGTCACTGATTGTGCAGGCCTAACGTGGGACAACTCTGAAAGGCCACTGTAGCTCCAGAGTTCCCCAAAGGTATAGCTGAGGCTGCCCTTGGGCTTGCGTCACATCTCACTTTTACCTTCACTTACTTCTCCTTCCACAGGCGTTGATCCCAGGGCACTCCTTAAACATCCTGAGTGCTAATCCCTTTTTTAGTTTCTGCTTCATGGGGCCATGAATAAGTTCCCCTCAAATTGCACCCCATTTGCAACACTATCAGTCCTGACCTTGTCCAACAGACCTTAGACTGTTCCTGCCCACACTCTAGAATGACTCTGTATGTGTGTGTGTGTGTGCGTGTGTGTGTGTGAAGGGGCAGATAGAGTCTTATTGCTCTGGTATCAAAAAAGCTAAAGCCAAAGGGAGGACTTCTCACAACTTTCTGCTCTTGGGTTGTATTTAGTAAAGTCAGTTGGACTTTAATCTCTAACATCCTCTGTTCTTCTTGCCTGTGTCTTACTCTGACAAATCCTGGACACTAGGGACACAAGGTTAAATCAGCCCACTTTTGCAGTGAAAGTATCACAATCTAGGGGGAGAAGCAGGCATAAATAAATTATAGTAAGCAGAGATAAGTGCAATAAAAGAGACACTTCCTGCCCCAGGGAACTTGGATAATGTTTTCCTGGCAGAATTGTTCTGCTGATTAAATGAAGCCACAAAGCACAATGCCTAGCACAGAGGAGACAGTTATTGCATCAAATCATCTTATTTTGCAGGTTAAAAGATTAGTGCCTGAGACATTAAGTGCCTTAAGTTCCCGTAGGTAGTTAGGAACCAAGCTGGGACTAGAACTCAAGATTCACCCTCCATGACTTTTTGAACTATGCACTTTGCCTCAAGAGGATAAAATGTGTGTACCATCTACTGATACTGTTTTTAGACCTGAACTTTTGGAAAATTGGCTGCCTCTCTCACAGTTTAGGCACTTGATATACCTAGTTTCCCACTGTGCCTTGCAAATTCTTTTGTTCTTGGCTGAAATGAGCCCAGCCACTGGCCAGTATTTCTGTTCCCACATCCCATTCCCCCTTCACGCTTAGTGGGTTGGCTAAGAAGCATCAGACAGCAGCATTGACATTTACATGAAAAGAACCCATTGTGTCCTTTGTAAGGCATAGCACGTAGCTCTAAGCCATACTGCTTTACCATTTGCCTTCCTCTGGGAGGCTCTGGCAAGAGCTTGGCCTGCCTGAGGGAGCTGCCTGAGTTCTCACGCTGGAAATTATATTCCATAATTAAAATCAATAGCAAAACAGACACACAGCAGAAAGGTCATAGAACACGACAGAAAACCGTTGGGTAACATATTGCCAGGTGTCAAAATAGATTTTAGAATTTTTCTTTAATCTGCAAATTCCTAAAGCCATCCGTGGGAGGGAGGTAGTGTGCCTGAAGGCCCAACCTCACCTGGCAATGGTTTAGCTAAAGAGAAGCCTCCCTGCTTAAATCCTTCACGACCTGGCTTCCTCAGTTTAGCAGTGCCCCTTTAAAGTCTCTGATCGCCCTCATGTTATGAACTCAGGGCCAGGTTGGAGTGAACTCTTAGCCCTGGAGAACTGTTCATAGCCTGTGTCCTGAAACTTTCACCTCGGTCTACCCTAAGTTCCATTTCTTACACACATCTTGGAGTCCCTGCTTCCTGACCAATTGCTGTGACTACACCACACCTTTTCCCTTTATGATAATTGGTGTTATTTTTATGGCATTTTTCTGTCTCAGATCATATCTATTCTTATATCTCAGGCTGGTATAACCCTGCCTTAAAGCAGCTCAGCTTTTTGGGACCTTTCCTAGTGCTGTCTTATGTCTTCCTTGTCCAGTGTGACCAGATATAACTCCCTCTCCTCCATTCCGTATGCCTTCCTGGGGGATCTCGTCCTCCATTGTTCATATACAGCACATCTAGGCTGATCTTCTGTATGGGCCAGGCACGGAGTGAGGCTTGGGGTATTCAAGTATTATGTTTAATTCTTACAGACTACAGTTAATCCTATAGCCATTCATTTTACAGATGGTCTTAGTGTGAAGTGACTTGTCATACTGTAGCGAGTCAGTGACAAGGCCAGAATTCAAGTCCACATCTCCTGTCTCTCAGACTCATGCTGTTCCACCACAACAAGGCTCTCCCTTGCAGAGGCAATTACATAACTCCATTATGGCACATAACATGCTGCATTTTCAGTCAGTTGGAATAATGTGTCCATAGAGTCAGGAGGTCCAGAATAGTAATGTGCCTAAGTAACAGGCATGAAAGACTTTTCAGCAAACCTGAAAAAGCAGGCCTTGTTAAATAATTGCTTAGAGCCAAGGCTTTCTAGTTTCAAACACTGGACCATAGGCAAATGCCCACTGGCCTTGGGACTTCTGTGGGTGACCTCCAGAGAATCCAGGTACATCAGTGAGTCAGAACTTTGGTTTGTTTTTAAGCTTTTTATTAATGTTTAATATACAAACATAAAACTACAATTATCATAAATGTACAGCTTGATGAATTTTCACAGCCTGAACATGTAACCAGCACCCAGATCAAGAAATAGAAAATTGCCAGCATCTCAGAGGCCTTCCTTATGCTCCCCTCCCCAAAGAATAACTGCTATCCTGACTTAGTTGCACAATGTATTTATCCATTTTACTGTTGATCACATTTGGGCACTTTCTAGCTTTGTGCGTTACAGATAGTATTCTAAGAATATTTTAGTATATGTCTCTTAGAGCATATATGTATGTACTTCTGTCAGGTGTATTTAAGAGTGAAAGTGTTCAGTCATTGAATATGCTTATTGTATTGGTTTCCTGTTGCTACTATAACAAATTTTCACAAATTTAGTGGCTTAAAACAACAAAAATTTATTCTCTAACAGTTATAAAGTTAAGAAGTCCAAAATGAGTCTTATGAGGTTAAAACCAAGGTATTGACAAAGCTGGTTCCTCCTGGAGGCTCCAGGGGAAAGTCTGTTTTCATGCCTTTTCCAGCTCTCTAGCACTATATTCCTTGCATTTTTTTTCTCATGGTTCCTTCTTCCGTCATCAAATCCAGCAGCATAGCCTCTTCAAACCTCTCTTTGCTTCTGTCTTTACACTGCCCTCTTTCTTATTAGAACCCTTGTGATCACATCAGGCCTACCCAGATAATCCAGAATAATTTCCCCATCTCAAGATCCCCAATTTAATCATATCTGGAAAGTCCTTTTTGCCATGTAATGTAACATTTGCAGGTTCCAGGGATTAGGATGGGGCTATTCTTGGGGATGGGCCTCATTCAGCCTACTACACATGCTCTACCATATAAATACTGCCAATATTACCAAGTAATGCTCCTACCAGCAAAGTATGAGAATTCTGGTTGTTCCAGATCCTCATCAACTCTTGGCCTGCTCCATCCTTTTCACTTTAGTCAGACCTCTTGTTTCCTGTCTAGCTCACAAAGCTCTCTGCAAAGTCAAACATTCAGTATCCACAACTATGCCCAAGCCCTTTCTCTCTCTGAGCACAGTATTTCCTTCCCATTGTTATTTTGTGTTAAGCAAGAACATATTAAAAAGTGAGCTCTTTCAATGAAATGGGATACCTTATGAGGTGATACACATTTTGTCTCTAAATGTAGTTAAGCAGAAGCTAGATAAACATTTGTAAGAAAGCTGTAGAGGCAGATTCTATATTGAATAGAGGCATTCTCTTAGAACACACCAGAGATTTGAAGTTGAAGGACCTAGGTTTGATGTCTTTACTTCCTATACAACCATGAGCAAGTTATTTAACTTCTGTGAGCTTCAGTTTCCTTATTTTCATGATGGAGATATAACTAACTTTCATGTGTTTGCAATATTGGGCAAATGCTACTTCCTCCAGGTTTCCTGGTCACATAACTATTTCTGTAACATGGGGATTTTTTTTTTGAACATAGTTACCTACTTTTCTCATATCCCTGATAACACTGTACTGTGATAGAATATTTACTTACTGCTTCTTGTATGAGGTATTTTATGGGTGTGTTTATTACTGTACTTTCATGTTTAGCAGAATAAATTGCACATGGTAGGTGTGCAGTGAATGAATGAATCTTATTTTTGTCATAGGACTGGTCTGAGTATCTAATAAGATACTGGCAGTGAAAGCACTTTGTAAAGTTTAGAATACTTTCAAGATGCTTTGTGTTGTTCTTGTCATTAGTATTTTGTTGACCCAGGCGGTAAGTCTCAGGGTCAGTCACTGAAGCAGACTGGAGCCCCCTCATCAAGGAAAGATGCTAGGAGGGGAGTGACATTTGTTCCATCTGAATTTCTCTTTGAGGAGCATGGAGTGCTCTCTCTACAGGACACTAGTTTTGCCTCTCCGAAGAGCAGCTCTAATTATGGGTGATAATTAGTTGCAATTTAAGGTCCTCAGGGCAATTTGTAGAGGTGCAAATTGCATCTAGGCTTTTCAGGATTTGATGTGCTTTCCCTTGATGTCTCATCCCTTCTCTCTTCCTGTGAAGTAAGAGCAGAGGAAGGAAAGGGAGCCTGAAGGAGGCCAAAACCTGAAGGTCATTTTGCTTTTCACTCTCCTCTGCAGAGTAAACTTCAAGTGTCATTCAGGTGGCTGCAAGCATTTGGGCAAGCAGAGCAGTGTTCAGAGGAGAGAGTCATTTACTCTTTCACTCCTTTGACAAACATTTGAGAGTTTTCTCTGTGTTGAGTGCTGAGAATGCAGAGGTGAGCAGATGTGGACTCCATGCCCTTGAGTTACTCACAATCTAGTGGGAAAGACAGACACGAAAATAAACAGTTGTAAGGTAGTCTGATAATGCTTCTAGAAAGAGAAACAATGAAGTTGATAATGACAACTACTATTTATTACTCATGTAACAGTCCAGATGCTTTACATTTGTTTTCTTTAATTTTTGTAACTGTAAAATCTCTTAATTCCCTTTTTTAGATGAGGAAAATGAGGCTCAAAGAACTAATTGGAAAGGTAGCAGCAAGTTTGGTGAGGTTACCGAACTGAGGGAAACAGTAAGGTCCACTGTCCAGGACAGACAGAATGTTTGTATAAAGAGATGGATCTGATATTAGACAAAACGGAAAGGTGAACCTAAGAAAATTAGCCTAACAAATAAGTTCTGATGTGCCTTGCCTCCTAAGTCTATTTTTCTCTATTTCCTGGGTTTCCACCCTCAGAACATTATTCTTTATCTTAAGATTTTGAATCTTCTTGATACATAAAGTAGGTAGGTGAAAAGAAAGTAGGATTTAAGTTAGAAGGGACAAAATGATGGCCTCAAACCCCTTCATTTAATAGCTGACAACCAGAAGTGTGATTCTCTCAAGCCAGCCAATGATTTGGAAACCCTCTAATCTGATATTCTTTAAATATTCTTTTGATAGTTTAATTTAAGGAAGAGTCTTAGTGCTGCATGGGTGGAAGAGGACAGAAAGAAGACCCCTGGTTACAGTACACAGCTTCTGCTCTATTATCTTGAAAATGTGAGCATTGATCTCAAATTTGCAAACCCTCTCAGCAAATGAAAGCCTGAAGCTAAGGACCTACCTCCCCTTTGTAACCTATTAGTGAAAATCTGTTGTAGTGCAGGCATGGGAGTCTTCTACACACATCTCTCCCCCAATATCTTGCCAAGGTATTACTTCCAACCACATAGTGGATAGTTCTGTTACATGCAGCGGTTACCATCATCTCATCATACTTTCAGTTACATTGAATGGATCTTAGAGAGTAGCATCATTGGCCTCTGCCCCTGTGGCCCTCCTCCTAATCAAAGTCTGGTTTGACTTTTACCTCGTCTCTTACCTTCTAAAATTGAAATAGTGGTAATACCTACTGTTGCTCCTAAGTCCGAACTCATTTGCTGCGAACTTCCCTAGGGAATGACTGTGCCAAGCATGTGGGTCCAATGGAAAAGGTCATTATCCTCCTGGCTTGAAGATTTCAGACTTCCTAGCTCCAGCTCCTCTGCCCCTGCTTGGGTTTTAGAGTGCAATAGATTTGGGGAGTGATTTCTCTTCTATTGAAGGCATAAAAAACCTTTGACCATCTTTATCTTTTCTGTGCTAAGACTTAAGAGAAATATATTTGTAGAATGGGAGTCTTTGGCTTAGCCAGTGCCTTTGTCCTGGGGAATAAAGAATGAAAAGACAAGGCCCTTGAGGAGAAAGGAAAGGACTCCTTGCATAGGGCTATTTTCAGGCTCTGGGTGTGAGAGATAAAGACAAAGAGGTCCTTAAGTGAGAAGAGAGGCAAGAATATCCAAAAGAAGTCCTAGCCAAGAATAAAAATTGGTAATACCTCGTATTTCCTGAACATCTTCAAAGTGCCAAGCACTGTCACAGAATCCTTGCATATTTTATTTACCACAATCGTCAAACAACCCTATGAGTTACATATTATTTCACTCATTATGTAGACAAAGAAATATAGGCTCAGAGACTTTGCATCACCGAGCTGGTACACTGTAGAGCTGGGACTTTACTACAGGTCTCTCGAACTCAAAGGGCTACATTCTTTTCGCATGGCATGCTCTTTCTATTCCTCTGGGATTAGTCACTCCAGATTAAAATGATTTAGTTATTGAATATACCTTGAAAGTTTCCAAAACGCAATCCTTTTTGTTGTTTTAAATGAGTTGTTTGTTTTACATTCCCTTGAGTTTTGGGGTAGTATGTAGTTAATGAATGAATTAAATAATTGATTAAACCCATTTTTCTATTAACATTATAACAGCACTTCCATTAACATGAAAATATGAATGTGTCTCAGAGAAGTTTCCTTTGACATTATAATGACTATATTAAAATTCCAAATATAATAATGAAATTCTAATTGTTTTACAGAAACAATTAAAAAAGGCTATATATAAATGCTCTGTAAGAACTATGGGATGTTCATGAAGTACCAAAGAGGAATTTTCAGAGACATTGATATGAAAAAAGCACATAATTTTCATTAAATTGGGCTGTAATTGCAAAATCATAGTCATTTAAAGAGAATCTTTTGTTTTGAGCATTATACTGAACAACACAATAGTTGGCAGGTTAAAGCATACAATGTGGCAATTTAGACAAAGAAGTGTAATCCAAATTCAGGTTTATTTAAAGGCTTGCATGACATCTTTATGGGTGCAATGCATATATTCCACTTGTCCCACCTGACCCTCTCTTCACCCTTTTACATCGCCTTCCACCTCACTCCCAGGCTGACCTGTATGGATCACCTCAGCAGACTCCCTTGACATATGATTTCTGTTTCCATTCAGCTGATCAGGGGTACCAGCAAAAGATGAGAGGGAGGGAGAAACAGTAATGTGGTATATATTTCTCCAGTTTGCTCCCTGAGGGGTCATACTGGCTGGCTATGTCCTTTGATTGAGGTCATAGTCACTATAAAGTGGCCCCCTCAACTTCCAAAGTCTGGTAACCACTCCCACCCTTTCTATTTCCTGCCTCCAGATGGTGTCTCATCTCTAGTTACAGAACTATCCATACTGGTTTCCCTGCACTCTGCTTCCACGTTTGAAAATAGTTTTGCTTTAAACTCTCTTTCTGTGTTAGCTAGTTTGAGTGTGCTGCCTAGTTTCTTGCTGGGACCCTAAGTATTAACCTTTATGTGGTATTGTGTTTACTTGTTCATCTTGGTTTGGGTTTTGGTTTTATCACAAAATCATGAAATTGTCTCAGTTCAAGTGCTGTATTTTATGCAAGTCCTATCATCTATCTAGACTTCATATCATCTCTAAATTGGAAATAATGATTTCTACATCTCACGTTCTTATGAGGATGAAATGAACTAAGTTGAGTAAAGTATTTAGCACAATTATTACCACATAGTAGATGCTCTGAAAATACTGGTTTCCTCTTCTTTTCTTTTCTGCATTGCTTAGCACTTGTATTTGTTTAATGAGAATATATGATTTTTGGAAATTGTTGGAGCAGGCAACACTTTGGTAAATGTGACAGTGAATTTTTAGGCACTGGAGATGTTTAAGGCCAGCCTCAGTGCTACTTGGCAGGAATGCTAATTCTGGGAACTAAATGAAAAGCCAGTGTGATGAATGAAGATCTCATACCCTCCTCCATAATACAAGACCCAGCTCCACCGTTTCTGATGAAGGAATCGATTTCCTGGGATGCTCTAGTAGTGCCCGCATTACAAAGGATAGGATTCCAAAGTGAGCCTGTTCCTTGGCCTGCTCACCCATCCTCACCTAGATTCTCTACTATTCCTTGAATAGGACTTTAAAGTGGCCATGCTAAGTAAAATAAGCCAGACAGAGGAAGATAAATACTGTATGATATCACTTACTTGAAATCTTAAAATAAAAAAGTTGAACTCATAGAAACAGAGATTCAAAAAAGTGGTTGTCAGGGTATAGGGGTGGGGGAAGTAGGGAGAAGTTGGTTAAAGGGTACAAACCTTCAGTTTTAAGATGAATAAGGTCTGAGGATCTAATGTATAACATGTTGACTATAGTTGATAATATGGTATTATATAATTACTTTTTGCTAAGAGAACAGAACTTAGTGTTCTTACCAGAAAAAAAAAAAAGGTACATATGTGAGGTGATGAATGTGTTAGTTAAGTCAGTGGTGGGAATCCTTTTAAAATGAGTATGTATAACAAATCATGTTGTACACTTCAAATATATCGCAGTTTTATCAGTTACACCTTAATAAAGCTGGGGAAAAAGTGACCTTGCAACCTTGAGTCTGGCTGGCTCCAAATGTATCTCACTCACCTACCACACACCCTTTGTATCCATGCCCATTTCGTTTAATAAATATTTGTCACCACATATGTGCCAGGCCTTTTGTTTGACTCTGGAGGAACAGCATTCAATCAATAGATATTTATTGATCACTTACTGTCTGCTAGGTTCTATTCTAGGTCCTGGGGATATAAGTTGAACAAAACAGTCTTTTTCCTCAAGAAGCTTTAATTCTAGTGGGTGAGACGCACAGTAAAATAAATATATACTATGATATCAGCTATTGGTAGGTGACATGAAGAAAAGGAAAACAGGAAAAAGAAATAGGAAGTTATAGAAGGAGGGTTATTTTGATAGTATGGGACATCTGGGCAAAAATCTGAATGAAATAAGGGCATGAGCCATCTGAAGATATAGAGAAGAGCATTCCAGGCAAAGGGAACAGCATGAGTTAAGGCCCAGAGATGAGGACAAGCAAGGAGGCCAACATAACTGAGCAGAGTGAGCAAGTGGTAGGAATGAGATCTGAAAAGGAGCTGGCGGTTGGGTCAGATGTAGAACTTTGTAGGCCATGGTGAGGACTTTGGATTTTGCCCTAAAGTTTAATGGGAAGACACTAAACAAGGGAAGTGACATGAATCTAACTTATGTATTTAAAATGTCACTTGACTGCTGGCTAGAGAATAGACTAAAGGGGCCAGTGAAGGGGAAGGAGCAATAGTGAAGGCAGGGAGGTGAGGAGAGAGGTTGCTGTCATAGTCCAGGAGAGAGAGAAGGAGGGCCTCAGGCAGGGAGGCTGCTGCAGTTGCCCAGTGGAGAGAAAATGGTGGTTCGAGGGAAACTAATAAGGAGGCAATAGCAGTGGCCCCGGGGAGAGCCAGTGGGGCTTGGGTACTAGAGACGGGATGCTAAAAGTGTTTGGATTCCGGACATATCTCTCAGATAATGTCAAAAGAACTTGCTTGTGGGTTTAATATCAGGTGTCAGAGAAAGAGAGGAGCCAAGGATAACAGCTAGGTTTGGGCCTCAAAGATTGGTTAGTACAATTGAAGGAAGAAAATCAAGAATTCAATTTCAGACATGTTAGATTTGAGATGCCTACTAAATATACAAGTAACGATGTCTAGAAGGCAATTAAATATGTGTTTGAAACTTGGGGAAAAGGTAGGGCATGAGATATAAATTCGAGAGTTAGCAGTATCTAACTGGATTTTAAGCACCCAGGATTGGATCGGAGTGTAGAAAAGGGGCAGAATGCATTCTGGACTTTAGGGAGTATACAGGCCCTGTTTCTCTCCTCTGCTATTCTGTGAGGCCCTGGTGAGACAGGACCATTTGGATCCAGGTTACCTGCTCAGGCTTGGTGTTAACACATCGGGATTCTGATTCTAGCTCCACCACTAGTCAGCCATGTGACCTTGGGGAAATGATGTAACCTCTTCAAACCCGTTTTCCCACTCTTAAAAGGAGTGTGTTAATAATAATGAATGGAATGGAACAGGACCTATTAGGTAGTAAGCTCTTAATAAATGTTAGCTATTAATTTTTAAATGATCATACTTGTTATTATTATTGTTAGAAACCCACTGCTTTTCCCCTTCCTCCTCTCCTCTTCCTTTCTCCTCTTGGTCATCTTTGGGAATGAATGAATTTGGGAGCAAAGTGATTTCTTCAGTTCTTTATAATATCTCATTTAATGTGGAGAGCAACTCCATTTTTACAACTAACCTTATCCTTATGTACTGTTTATTTACATAGATTATGTCTTCATTGTATTTAATGTCTTGAGTCTTCTTTTTAAAGGAAAAATTTGACCTGGACAAGCAGTGCTTAGTCAAAGAATGAGTGATTTTTAACTAATGATTTAGTCAGAAACCATCATCCATGTGCTGGGGTAATTTTCAACCTTGTTTTTCAAATCTACTTGGAGGGATTCAACAGTTTTTGTCTGGAGATGCATCTGGGTTTATATAATAACTATGAGTTTCAACGAATGTTCATTTGAAGTACAGCTTTGTAAATAGAATTGAATTTCGAATGAGAAATTATATACAGAAATCTCACAGAGAATATATTGTGTGGAGTGCTCTAGATGTATGTACCTTGATGATTTGAACCAGGCATGTCAAGGAGAATAGAGGGCGGGGATTGTGAGGTGATGGTGATAGTGTTAAGTACTCAAAAATCAAATATTTTTATGGTGGGAAAAATATTTTTGTAGTTATTTATTCATTTATAGTCAATTTTTAAAGCATTGCCTATGTAAGAGGTGCTGGGTGTACCAAGACAATAAGGAAAACAGTATTCTCAAGTAGTTTCTGTCTAGGTGAGGGAACACACACACACACAGGCACACACACACACACACACACACGAGTTCACTGAAGTGTGTAGATGTTATGGTAAAAAAAAAATCTCTTCAGGGAATAGGGAACAGTAGAATCCTACACCTAACCAATTTAAAAATACAGCTCACCTGTGAGTATAATTGGGTGTATTCCTTCTAGCATAAAACTCCCTATCCTTGTTTCCAGTCAAGGAGAGCACTGACAGCCAGCATAAAGTGATGGTGCTTGTTGACCAAGAAAACAGAGGTGCTTGTCAGTGACTCAGAAAGAGGGAAATGCTTGTTTCCTGATGTTGTCTGGAATGGCAACAATGAGGACCCAGAGCACTGTGGGAAGCTTTAAAATATTTAGTCTGTGTCAACCTACAATTGAGGTATTTGTGTATTTTACTTGATAGAGAGATGAATTATATATGGGAGTCTTTTCCTATCATTTGCTCTACGTGTGTTGACAGACGTCCCATCATTCTCTAGGAAGCACATGCCATGGGGATTACTGCAACGTTCTGCAGACAATTTACTTGTAGGGCTTTTGTCCCATATGCTGCTTTCTCTTCATTGCAGCTGCCTTTTTATTTATTAAAACACAATCACTGAACAGGGAACTTTTCCAGACTCCCTTTTCTCAAACTGGCATTTTAGAGTGCAGGCTGAATGCACTCCCTAGTGAATGTATAGTTATTTCCAAGATTTTATCTTTTTGAAGTGTAAGGAAGCCCTTGGCCAGCTCAACACAGGAGGCAACAATTCCAGTGAAAATTCAAATGTAGTTAAAAGATAAAATATATTGTCTTATTTAAAACTGAAAGCCAAAAAGTCCATAATTTTATGCTATTTGTCAGTGCATTAGATTAGATTCTGTGTATTTTTTCAAGGATATGTTGGCCCTATCCACATGTTCTTCCTTGACCATCTACCTAGGCACACAGCTTTGTTAATTTCTTAATTTTTAAAAGATCGTTTCATATCTATCCTCCACTTGGTTGACTGAAAGAATATAAAATTATGCTTTTAACTACTTGAGTAGACTATTTGTATTCCAGGAATTTGACACAAAGTGAAACCTCAAATTCTTTACTGTCTTATTCTAAATAAAAGTCTAGTTGCAAGAAATAGCATTAATGGAAGCCACTTTAAGATATACAGTTCACTAGTTCCCCCACCTCTGGACCACAGTAGATAATCTGAGAGCTGCATTGCTGGACTGCATTATTTTCATGCTTCATAGAATTGCTTTTGTAGAATTGCCCTTTGACATGTTGCCCTCTATCTGCATTGAGGGACTCCATAAAAATAATATTATGAACTTTCTTAATGAATTTACTCTACAGGTGGTAAGAAAACATTTCTGAAAGCATGAGAAAGAATTATCAGGTTTCATGATCAGGAGAAATTGTAATTGGCTTATTTTTGCCCCAAACAACTGGATTATTTTTAATTTTAGTAAGTCTTAAGAATTATGACTTTTTACAGCTCTTTCTTTGCATTGTCTCCTAGGAAGCTCAAATTTAAAGCCTACTTCTAATGAGTGTACAGAACTTTATGGTATACATCTGTTTGTGATAACCTTACTTCAGACTTTGTTTCATTTTCTTTCCCGTGATATCCTGTCTTCATTTCCTCTTTTGTCATTATTTATATTTCTATTATATACATTTCTATAAGTTACCTCAAATTTATTTTGGACCTGGAACTGCAAACACACATGCAGACACACATACACACACAATAATATTTTTGGTCATCATGAGATCAAAGGTCCTGGAAATTAACTGATTTGGTACCTGTCGATTCATGTGTTTGATACAAAGTAAATCGATTTTTGGGGGATATTTCTAGATTTTTAATGTAAAAGATATATCAGCTCAGTTTTTAAAAGTCCAAAGTGAATATGTACTGAGTTTAAGTATAGAGAGAATCTCTGACTACCTGAGGACAAGATTTGAAACCTACTACTAGGTTTTATTTAACCTCTGCTCACAATTTGTCCTGAAAAACATCCCTTTTTCCTAGAATAATATATTCATGTATAATCATACATATGTAGAAGTTCCCTCAGATGACAAAGTTCTGAGGTGGTTTGAGGGAGATTGTAGTCCAGTCACCCCTACCAATTGAAATATTAACTTTTTGGTTTTGGGAGTCAGGTAGACTCGATTCAAAATCGAGTTCTTCTATTCAGGAGTAATATGACATTGACATATTGCTTAACACCTCTCTACCTCTCAAATACTTTCTTTAAAGAGAGGCTAATAGTTCTTATATCCCAAGACTCTTATGAAGGGTGAACAAGGTAATGGACTTAGCATGGGCCCAATGCCCACAAAATGCCCACTAATTGGTAGGTATTATCACTACGACCACTGCCACTAGTCTTATCTACCTTTATTACCTGCCATTGTTGAGTGTCCTGCATACCCGTGCAAGGTTCTTATCACCACTGAACCCATCTACTCAATTCAGTTATTGTGCCAGGAACTTCTAGACACTAAAGATGTAAATACAGACACAGAGTGTCTGCCATCAAGGAGGTTATACTCTAGTCGAGGGCAATAAAATTTCAGATAGTGATAGGGACTGTGAAGAGAATAAAACAAGGGACTGAGAGAGAGGAACTGCAGTTAGGGGTCTAATTTAACTTAAGTGGTGGGGAAAGACTCCTTGTGGGGGTGGCATCTAGAATGAGATCTGAAAAATGAGAAGGAGTTGAGGGAAGAGCATTCAAGAGAGAGGAGAAGAGGAAGCAGCAAGTGAAAAGTCCTTGGGATAGGAATGAACTTGATGTATCTGAAGAACAGAAAGAAGGCCCTGGGGCTAGAGCAGAGGAGGAAAGAAAGACAGCAGTGCAAGATAAAATTGGTAGAGGTCACATCATGGTGATGAGTTTAGCCTTTTCTCATGTGCCATGGGAAAATAGTAGAAGTGTTTAAGCAGGTTTATGAAAAGATCTGATGTTAACTTTAAAAATCTGTTCACTTAAACAGTGTGCAAAATCCAGCTCTTTTCCCCCCATGCTTTTTGCTCTGCTGAGAAATTCTTTCATCATTCCTTTATTGCTTTGGTGATCTTTTAACCGCCCAGCTCAAATGGGTCTGAATGACCTCCCATGTCACACTTGATTTCTCTGTGTTTCCATTACATGTGTACACATCTCTGTCACTGAACTGAGAACACTTCTTAACATGGTAAGGATGCCTGTATCTCTTGGAAGGCTGAATTTCTCGGGGTATAGGACTGTGTCTTATTCATCTTTAAATCTCTAGTACTTAGAAAAATGCTTGCACAGAGGATGCTGAATGTGTGCTTGAGTTTTGCATTATACATATAGAGCTGCTTTGACTGAAGTAATTGAGAATTAACTATATTTTTAACTGGAGGTAGCCAGGTGGGGCATACTAACCTCATAGGCAGGGCTACAGTTCTCTTCTCTGTAGGCTGCATCTGTGGGCTGCAGGGCATTCAGAAGCACTTTTGTTGAGCTGAGGCTTTGCTCTTCCAGTGACATGGACTCTGGTACAACTACATTCTGACTGATTTGCAAGTAAATAGAGATACAATTTTGTGCCAAAACTAATCCAGAAAGAGCAAAATTGCCACCCCTTTCACCCTTATCTCCCCAAATACATATTCACAATTCTAGGAATCCATCTTCAGCAAGCCAAAAGCCTTGGGGTGGACTGCGACTCATTTTTGAGAAATACCGCATTCTGTAAGGTCTCAGTCCAAAAGGACAGGAACCATTGCTGAATTTATTTTCCAAGTCATTCCTGCCCCTGGGACTGATGTAAGCCATGCTTTCTAATAAATCTTCCATTAAGGCCTCTCTCCTTTCATTTGCCTCTTGATCCCATCACCTTTGTCTTCACTCTATGGGATTTATTTTCTTCTCTTTTTTCCCTTATTGAATTAACTTGTCATTTTGCAGAACATTTTCTTAGTCTTATGCTTCAAGATAGAAGACCAGTGTGGGGAGAAAGGCCTAGCCTCCCTTATCACTCTACTCTTACAGCCCTCCCCTTTCCACACTTAACACCACTTTCGCACACCCTCCCCAAATTCCAGACCTAGCTCAATATTCCTCCTAGAACTCTCCCAGAAGGAATTAGGCCAGTTGTGAGAGCTTTGGATAGGAAGCTGGCTGCTTTTCTATAGTCCTGCCTGGAAAAAGACTCTACCTCTCTATTCTATTTTAATGCTAACATTTCTCCAAAGTCCACTTTGTGAACCCTGATAGCATTACCTGGATCTTCCCCTTCCCTTTGGTGCCCTTATAGGCAAGGCAGAGGATGCAGATATAAAGCAGGAGAGGTATTCGGAGAAAGTACAGCATATGCCTGATACATTTGATGGGTGATGTTCCTTAGTCAAACCCCACCCTATTCCCTACCATGGAATTCAAGCTTCTCTTCAGACTCCTCACCAGTGATTCCCACATAAAACCTATGCTTCAGCTACAGGGCCCAGTTACTTTAAATATATTTTATGCATTCTCATCTCTTATCCTTTTCTTATATACCCGCTCTGTCTGAGAAATCATTCCTCCCATTTGAATGAAACCACATTTCATCCCACTGTCAAGATTCAGTTTAAAGCCGACCTCTTCAGGAATCTTCTCTGATCACCCCATCTCTCCTATGAAGGTCCATATTGCTTGATAAGGTAGTGTTCTGTTAAAGTGTTAGCCTCTGGAGTTGGAGCCCTGACTGTCACTGAATAGCTGTATAATCTTAAAAAACATCTTTCAGTGGACATGCCACATTTCTCCTACCACACTCTTCTTAGTCAACCCAAGAAGCAGCTAAATGTTTGAGCTACCCCTACATAGAGGTGAAATAGGCAGCTTATTACATACTATGATATGAGACTATATGATCTGAAAAATTTCCCTTACTGGCCTTTGATTAAAGCTTTGAAGATCTCTTATAAAGCTAATAACATTATAATGCAATTCTTAGAATCATAACCTTATGGACTTTGGAATCCTAGAATGTCCATTCTGTAATGACCTTTTGAGGATCAGTTAGTTTAATCTTGTTTTGTCTTTAATCTTGTTTTTCAGTTTGAGAAATTGCTTTTCAGAGTGGTAAATGAGTTGGCAAAGACCATATATGTAATTAAAAATTTCTTTATCAACATTACTTGTCAACAGCATAATTCTAATTATCTAGAAGGCAAATATGGTTTATCTTATCGTGTTGTTTTCATTGTCTCCAGTTAAATTGATTATGTATAAGTGTATAAGATACAGTTTCTTTAGTTACTAAGAAATCTATTCTGTTCAACATAGACAAAAGGAAATGCATTTGAAGGATACTGGGGATTTACAAAATCAGTGGGAGGTAGAGTCCTGGACTTGAGGGTGAACAAGAAGTGAAGAGCTTTAACACCAAGGAGAGGAAGCCACAAAAAAAGTGGCCTTTGAGTAGAACAATCTGGTCAGGACATGAAGGAACACCAAGTCTTTTATTATTTTCTCTGTATTCAAGGTACAGATTCCATGGAGGTCATATCTGATTAGCCTAGATAGAGGTATGCACTTTGGCGTGGGACAGCGAGTTCTTTCCCTGTGACCCCAACAAACTATACCCAATGAGGAAGGAGTCATTTAAGTAGAGGAAATAGTTTGCTGTTAGGTGGAGGAAATAGATGCCAAGGAACCAAAATTGACTAATGTCAACTACAACAAGAATCCTTCATTCAAAGAAAGTGTAGTAGATAATACAGATAGCTCCCAATGGTAGAGCACTGGTATATGTCAGGAACATTTTTTTTTTAAATCCTTTGAACAAATCTGCAAGAAAAATAACATCATTACCATTTTAAAAATCAGAAAATTGAAGATAAAAGTGGATAAGTCAACTGCCTGTCAAAACCTGGATTCAAAACCAGATCTATTTGCCTCTAAAATCTATGTTCTCCCTAGTGCTCCAGGCCTTCATGCATGTAAACGGGCTAATGCAATTCCTGATCCCCGTGCTGGATGATCTCTGTCCTGGAGGAGCAGGAGCAGCAGGAGAACATTACTGGCACTTGCTTCCTGCCAGAAATCTAGTGGGCTCACTACTTCTCTTTATTTAGATGTCACCTCAGCAGAACGGTCTTCCTTGACAACCCTGTATAACTAACTTAGCTTCCCCTTCCTTTACTTTCTATTCCCTTATCCTTATGCTTTCTTTTTTTCTTTGTAGCACTTATCACCACTTGACAAATATAAATGTGTATTTGTTCTCTTTCATAAAAACACTAATTTATCCTCAGCATTAAGAACTGTGCTTGATAAATAATTGTTTTATGAAACAAATGTAATTGGAAGAGAAGTTCCCAGCTCTGCCTCTAACCTCCAGTGTAGCTGTGGCCCAGTCATTTACTTCTCCAGGCACTGGTTATAAAATGAAAAAGTTGAACCAGATCAAGCCCAGCCCCCCATCTGCCTTATTTCTTGTCATCTGAATTCTGTTTATCTGTTTGGGTTTTGCATATTGTGTTTCTCTGCCATCTTTCTTTTGAAGACAGCACTTTTGAAGAAACTAAAAAATATTTGAAAAACACTGGACTAGATGATCCCCCAAATTTCATCTCTCTGTAATATAAAGTGTATAATTATGACAGTATAAAGAGTTTATAGACCTCCCGCATAGATTACCAAAAAAAAATCTTTCAAAGAATAATTATGTATTTTTTACTGGAAGAAAATAAAAAGTTTCTCACCTCCTATTTCAGGAAGCTGGTACATGACCTGCAAGGTTCATTTACTCATTTCAATTACCAAAAGCTCTTTATTGAGTCTATTTTATGATTTTAATTAACATAAAACTTTGAAAAGTGGGAGGTTTTGAAACATAAGAATTTAGAGCTTCTAAGATTAATAAGTCCATTGATATATGAAAGCTCTTTCACATGACTTTTTAACTGTGAAGATCCATGGTGTAGAAAGGAATCTACCATTCACAGGCAGATGATGGGTACTGAGAAATGGACTTAGACACTGTCTTTCATGCATTGAAGACCAAAACATCAGAGCTGACTCCTATGAATCAGCATTTCGACTAATTCCTTTGTGAGACGTTGATCTAATGAAGCATAGCTGGTGCCCCCTTAGGAGTCAATGACCTTTGAGAACAAGGGGTCACTGAGAACATACTTAATATCCATTAGAGGCTCTTCACTTCTTGAGGGTTACTCTTCACTCTACAACATGGCTTACAAGGCATAATATGATCTGCCCCCAACCTTCGTTTTTGATCTCATCTTTTGCTGTTTTCTGATTTATTACCCTCTCTTTCACTCATTCATTCATTTACTCATTCAGTTAAAAAAAATTTAGTGATTACTATGTACCAGACTTGAGTTAACTGCCAGGGCTTCATGATGTACAAATAGAGACATGACCTTAATACTAATGCAATAAGAAATAGCCATATCAAGCTATAATGAAGTGTAATGCATGTTATCATAGGGTAGTACAGAGATCACAGAGGCAGGGAGAGGGCATAGCTAGCATAGTTACAGGGAGGACTTCCCAGAGGAAGACCAAAGGTAAATAACTCTAGACATACTTGGCTAGACATAGTAGACATTTGTTAGGCTCCTGTGGTTTGACAACTCAAGTCACCTATAGACGGAGCCATGTACCTCACAGCCATGAATGGGGCTCAGTCCCATCCTGCAGACAGTGGGTAGGAGGCAGTGGCAAGAAGATGAAAGTTCCTCTAATTCTCAGCATTTTTTCTCAGAATCATGACTAAGTCCTGACCTAACTTGGTTTCCTAGCCAGAATGATGGTTCTTTGCTTTGCCTTTACTTTTGACTCCTGTGTTAGTCTCCATTCTCAACCTCCCACTTTTCTGACCCTGATAACCTGATGCTTGTTGCTGAATCCACACTGCTGGGGTCTTGCAGCTCACATACTACTACAGGAATTCCTCTAGCACTGTTAGGGAAGACTGCCCTTCTCTGTATCAGACATTCTCAGGGCTGTGCCATAGCTCAGTCTTTGTTTTTCAGTCAGTGCTTTGCTTCCCTAGGTCAAATCCCATACATCACATCTGCCACTCCTTATACATCCACAGTCATTAAGTCATTGTTACTTTTCATGTGGAGCAATTGCCTGGCCTGTCTTCCTCATCTACTGCCTGGAGACTGACACCCTAGAGAGACAGGTATCTCTTCAAGATTCCCATTCTTCTCCCCATGTAGCCATGCCAGCCTTTCATTCCTGGTGAAGAGGATTCCTGATTCCCTTTATTATAGAAGGAAAGAATAATTTCCATGTAACCTGGCTTGGAATCTGGTATGTACATCATCTCTGCTAAGTAATCCTACTCTCCTCCTCCTCACTGATTCTGATCATATTTTTATCCACCCAGGACTGTGATTGTATTTGCTGCCCTGGAGAGCTGAAAGTCACTTGCTACCCATGCCCTCTGCCCCTCCTCATTTTTCTCCTTGGTAGTCTACTTACTCAGCTGCTGACACAGTCTTGGCTCCAACACCATTGTCTCTCATTCCCTATCCCCTAGCTTAAAAATCTAGTTTTTGGCCCAGATCAGCTTACTTTTTGGCTAAGCTCCCTGGATTTGGCAACATGAAATTTAGGCCATTTTCTGGCTTCTTTGGACTCCACGCCAATTGAGTCTACTCTCATGATCTTCTCCTGAGCCTCTCCACTGTGGTCTCAGTTCCTTTCATTTAGTGACTAGGTACTCCCTGTGCTAGAAGGCGAGCGGGGGTGGGGAAGGGGAGATGATACGCCAAACGATGCTCCAGATAGTCCTCTTTCCCTATTTTTTGTTGTCTACTGTTGAGCTCCCTCATCAACCTTGGTCATGCCTCGCCTGTAATACCCCACTCAGTGGGTGCCAGGAACAGGCTAACTACTCTCCACACTATACTGGGGAACCATTATGATGAGAGCCCCCTGCTTAGTGAATCAGACTGAGCTCTACTATTTATAGTCTGGAAGACCTCATGGTGGCTCCTCACATGATAGGGCTGAGTGGCAACAAATCTTTTGGCTTAAAATCTCTGATCTGATGGTAATAGAAGGAGAAGCAGTAATATGCCAGAAACAAACCAGGGTACTACATTATGTGAGACCCTGCCACTGTGAGGAGAGGAAGGATCCTTTGGATAATTAAAGTCTTTATCTCTATCTGAGAGAAGGAATGCGTGACGCTTCTGCAAAATCTAACTCATAGAGCAGCTTAGAAGGCTCTTCACCATAATACTCACCTCTACCCAGCTCTGCCGGGAACCCAGTAGCCAACTGTGGGCTCAGAACTCTTTGTCCCAAGCAGGTCACTGACAATCAGGCTTCTTGCCTCCCTATCACTACCCCCTCACCTACACACATTCACTTCATTCAATTCACAGCTATCTACTACAAGTTTACCATGTGTCAGGTATTCTGTCAGATGCTAGGTTATTTACTGGTTAGCAAAAAACATATATTGTTCATACCCACATAGAAATTATGATTTGTTGGAAATGTAAATTATAATTAAATAGGTAAAAATACATGTATAATTGTAAATTGAGGTAGTTCTTTGAGGAAAAGGATCTAATTGCTCTGAGGGAGACTAACAGGAGAATTCTTACATCAGTCAGTTTCTACTAAATGGATATCTCTGTGACCACCCTAACTAAAATAGCCCCCACCATTATCCATTATCCCCTTACCTTGCTTTATTTGTATTCGTTACATCCATCATTACTTTACACTATATTATATGTTGATTTATTTGTTTATTTATCTCCTCTTCTCACTAGAATTTAAGTTCCATAAAAGCATGGAGTGCCTTTTTTACTTTTGTCTTCCTAACATCTAGAAGAGTGACAATATGGGAAGCTTTCAGGCAATATTCATTGAATGAAAAAAGAAGGAAAGAGTGAAAGAAAGGAAAACATTAAGGTTGACTCTGAATGTGATTTGCCTTCCTGAACTTAAAAATTTTTTTTTCTTGTGTGTGTTTTAGCATTAGCTTCATAAAAATTGTATCGTTTACTTACTTTGTGTAAATTTTGAAAACTGTAGTTTCTATTTTGAGAATAGAAAATAGAAGCTCATTTGGGATGCAGTTTTGATTTATATGGACACTTCAAACCAATTCAAGATGAATTTCTATTCCTTAGACTTGTTAATTTAACAAATCCATTTTTTACAAGAATTTGTGTTCATATTATCATAACAAAAAACAATTTTATCTTTAATATTGGACTTTATTTTACTGAATTAACAATATCATTACCACTAAGACAGTATTTAACCTTAAACAGAATAAGTTTCCAAAGCTTTACTTTGATTCCATGAATTGGATGAAAATAATTGAATTATATTGGAATTAAGTTAATCTATTTTCTATTTGAAACATCTGATGACACTGATAAAATTGTTGATTTTAGTTCTTACACTAAGAGAAAAAATACATTAACAGCTACCGCTTTACATATGAGAAAAATTGGAATTAAAAATTACTGAGATTATTTTAGAAGTATAGTCATGTACTCTAAATACACATCAATATGAAGTATGCCTTTTCATTTAGAGCACATTGACTGTTCTAAAATAATTTTAATCATTTTTCTTCTATGATTCTGCTTTTATATGTGTAAATTATAAGATTTGGATGTAAGTTTTCTGAAAATAACTGTTAAACCAAGTAGATGCTGATTTTTCTTCAACAGAATTTTGTCTTCAGGTTTTAACGTGGTCATGTTATCAGTAGTACACCCCCTATGGTGAATCATTAATACTGACAAACATTTTATGCAAGTTACATATTTATCACTGAATTTCATGAGAAATGAAAAGCTAGTACTTAACCTTCCTAAAACGTACACTTTTGTATTTTTGAGCTCATTGCTGATAAAAGGGTTTATTGCAGAATTTGTTTGAGTAACCAAGAAATAAAATACATAATTTTAGATTTGCACCGTATGATAAATATGCTGAGAGCAAATTATTCTCTATAAGCAGGACTGCTCAGTCTCTGTTTTCCAAATATATCTCATATTCACCTAACGTAGAATTTCCTTATTTCCAGTTGATACCACCAACTAGTGACCTGGAGGCTCCATGCATCTGGCAGGTTGCTGCATGGGCCACAGGACCATTGACTGGTACAGCCAGCTACCAGCGGTGGCAATACCTCTGAATACATTTCCCACCACCATTTGGGACCCGAAGGAATTAACTGCCTTCTTGTAGCTGGATGGACACACTTAGTTTTATTAGAGAGCACATCTCTTTGAAAGGGAAGTATTGGTTACGCTGGGTGTGGGAAGGATCAGGAACAGAAAACAGGGTTATTACTGGTTTTCTTTCCTTAGTGTTATTTAAATGGTTCCTCATCCCTTGTCACTTTTCTTTGTCCCCTATCTTACCAGCTTTTTCCCATTTCATATCCTAAACACACTTAGTATGAACTTGGAATTCATTATTCTGAGTCAAGAGAGAGTGTGATGCCAACTATCCATCATACAGGCATGATGATAATCACATTGTGAGCACCTGTTACATGTCAGGTACCAATCTCATCTCTAATCTTCAAAACAAATCCATGAGCTAGATATTGTTTTCACTTTATAGATGTGCAAATCCAGGCCCATGGCTGCATGACTGATAAGTAATGGAAGTAGATTAGAGCCCAGGCGCACATTCTTTCTACTGTACAATGACTACATTTCTGAAAGTCATTTGAAAGCTGGAATTGAGCACAGCTCTGTCTACTCATTCTAACTCAGCTCTGCTTGACTTATTTATTCATTCATTCAAAATATTTATTGAGTGCCTCTGGATACTAGGCTCTATGCAGGGTGACTACAAGGAGATTCCCATCTAGTGACTTCATACTCAGAACCATTATTATTATTATTCCACCTATAATGCAGCAACAGAGTAACCTGGATACAAAACTTCAGTGCAAACCTGAACCGTTTCAGCTATGGCCAGCCACCCCATTCCAAACACACAGCATTCTGATACTGCCTCACACCCCATCCTATATCCAGCAAATGATAGTTTTGAAAACACAGTCCTTTTCACCTAAGAGTCACAACAACCCTAAGAGGAATGCAGGGCACATTCTTGTAACCACATTCCATACAGAGGCACCAAGAGGGACAGAGTCCTGCCCAAGAACTACAGCTTAGACTCACACCAACTCCTAGTTCTTTGTCCACTGTCCTCTTCTTGCTTCCACTCAGGAATCTGGATTAGGGAAGACAGACTACATGACTTTGAGCTTCTCTTTGCATGAGGAGCCTGTCCCTGGAGTTTCTGGCTGCATTAGCATTCTACAGCAGCCACACGTAGGTAGGAATATTGCTGCTGTCCATGACCAGGGGGAATAATCAGTCTCAGCTATTCCCCGGCTCTAAACCAGCCAAAGTAATTGGGTTTAATTTTAATTTTTTTAATGGCTTGGAATTAATAGAAGCAGCTGCTGCCACAGTGTGTGGGTGTCCTTCTCCAGAAGGCACAGACCAAAAAAAAAAAAAAAAAAAAAAAAAACCTACACATTAAATAAACTCGGAAAAATAAACAATAGAGTGTGTAGGACAAAAAGGTTAATTCAAGAATCGAGCAGTGTCTTTTTGTTATCAAAAACTCAGCTGGCAATATGTAGCTCTGTCTCTCTTTTCCCACCACTAGTGCCCATCAACCCCTGATAAGATGGTAATCTGATTAGACACGGGGTGTAAAAATGTGTTGTCTGTATCTGAGCGCTCCCTCACTCTTTTTCTCCCCCTCCCTATGACTCACCAAGAGATTAGCTGTGACAAAGTGTGGAGAAAGATAAGAATAGATATGCTGGTGAAAGGAGCACTATTATAATTATCTGGGGGAAGATAGGATAGGAATTAGGAGCAGGTCCTCTTCGCCTAGGGAGGGTGGATTTATAATGTGGGCACTCATGCTGGTGTCTGGCTATGCCAGTTGCCAGAGAAGAAAAGGAGGGGCCAACTGTCTCAAGCCAGGTGATAGTCCAGGTTGTTCCAGCCAAATATAGACCAAAAACCATGTGTTGGCATGGATGACAAAGCAGAGATTCAGCTGCCCTCATAAAGGGAAAAGAAATGAAATCTTTCTTCAATTTTAAATATACCTGGGGAACTGGAAACCAGTTTGCTTCCCGTCCCTGGGTAGATGAAGCAGGGGAACCAGGAGACTGTTTCTGCAGCTGTGATTGTTGGATGAATTTCACAGCCTTTGTGTGGTGGAAAAACTATGTGTTTATCCGTTAGACAATAGTGTACATCAAACAGGTAGCATTGTTGGCATATAGGAGATGCTTAATATATGTTATTTCCTTTGGGGATATCTAAGTGACTTTCTTTAAAAAAAATAAAGTACTTCCTTTAGGACATGTGACCTGAAAAGCCTGATTCTTTGTTATTTCCCTTTCTGCTAATTTTAATTAAAAAGTTTCTGGGGTTGGAACCCATCTAAATACATCCATATCTTCTGCTTGATCAGAGGAAATTAGGGCTCCTGTCTTTCAGGGCTCCTGAGGAGGGGTATGGAATAAGCCCTATATACTTTAGGTCCTGGGCCTATCTTCTTCCTCTGTGCTCTGGTAGCCTCCAAAACAATGCATTGGGAATTTGGCTGATGATTTGGAGAGAAGGCAGAGAGGATGGTAAATGGGAAGGAATCATTCATTCATTCATTTATTAAGCCATATTTTCACTCACTCATTAATTCAACAGACATGCTTTGAATTCCTCTTCAGGGTCAAGTATTGTGCTAAGTGCTATGGATTTTGAAATAAATCAGAAACACAGGAGTTTCTGTAATTAGTATTTAGAGCAATTAGTTATTCCTGGAGTTGCTGACAAAGACTTCAAAAAGGAAATGTCATTGGAGCTGGGCCTCACTTCTGTGCATAGGGATGCACTAAGTAGAAAAGAATGGGAAAGCAATTATGGACAGACAGAACAGCATTTAAAATCGTGTGAAGATTTCTGAAACATAACGTATTCAGGGCATGACTCCCAGCTTCACATGGAGAGAGCACAGTTTGTGCTTTACATTGGTGTGGCTGAAATTATTTATTTTAATATGTTAATATCTTAATATGTTAATATCTCACAAATATATTCATTTATCATTCATGATAAATTCATGAACATTCTGGAGCACCTCCTCTATTTAAGGCTTTGTATAGGTCCTGTAGAACCAGATGATAATTATATGGCCCCTGCCCTCAAGGAGAGCCCAGTCCAGTGGTGGAAAAAGCCATATATTCAAGTTGATATAATGAAATAGAGGATATAGTAGAGAAGTATACATAGTATGATTGTGAATGTGTTCTGTATGCATATGTATACATGCAGAATGTGTGTGTTTGTGTGTGTGTGTATGTGTGTGTGTGTGTGTCCTCGCTCACTCACATGTGAATGCATGACTGAATCTGAGGATGTGAGTTACAGGCCTCCCTCATACATGTGGATGGCCTCTTTAGTCAATAGGTTAATGACTTGTTTCAAGAGCTGTATCATAAGTCCTGAGAACACACATGTCAGGTCTTGGAATCATCCTGCATCTCTGGCAGGATCAGGTGTTAGACTCCTTTCTGGAGTCTTCAAGGGAGTCATGGACAACCTGTTTCTCTTAAGAAGTATTCTTGACCCTACCTTTATTTTTATAAAATAATTTGGGATAATAGGAATAAGTTCAGAGGATTATTGTGAGGATTAAAGGGGTTAATACATGATAAAGTACTTAGAATGGCCTAGCATGTGGTTGATGATATATACATATTAGTAATTAGTATTATAATAATTATATTATTGTTATATTGTTTCCATTGATATCTCAGACTCCCTGTGTTAAATGAAATCAGAGGCTGTTTTGTCTAACTTAACATCAAGTATAGGAACTTTTTTTATGGGATGGATCCCTTAAAGCTTTCCTTGCTTGTACTGCACTGTAACATAGACCTTTCTACTTTCCCTTCAGCTAAATGTGTAAAGGTCTTTCTATACTGAGCTAAAATCTACCCCTCTATGATGCCTACTATTTATCTTTGGAGATGTGTCCTCTTTTCTTTTTACCAGTGCTTTTTAACTAAGCAAGTAATGTTTGAAACTTCTCTGTACCACTTCTATTGAGAAAGAAAATGTGACACTGTTCCTGTCTTCAAGAATCCTACCTTCTCTTTGAATAAATCTCCATTTACTTTTGTTGCATATTGTTAAGAGGCAAGCCAGGTGATAAAAACTGTTTTAATATCAAATGTCCAAGTAGAAAAAAACTAATGAGGAATAAATAGTCAGAGGAGGCTTCAGAGAGAAGATACGTTAAAGGATAGGTATTTATTTATACACACTTTTTTTCCATTAATTATTAGTTCATTAAAAATATATATTTAAATCTTTATTCACAATCTACAATATGCCAAATCTATGAGTAGGAGTTTACCAAGAGGTAAGATATCTGGCAGGGGAAGCAGTGCAAGTGGAGGAAATATTAACACAAAGACACAGAGGTGTTGGAGGTATGGCAAAAACTCATGTTTGGAGTTGTGAGTAGTTCAGTATGAGTAAAACATAGGATTCAAGGAGGGAGAAATGGCTGATGATGCTAGAATCACAGAGAGATCTTGGGGAGCCTTGTGAGGATGGGGAGTTGTTTGAAGAGTTTTTAGCAGGAGAGTACTTGTGACAGTACTATCAGACAAGCTATTTCTGGAAGCAGAAGGTAAGGCTATGGGTTGGCAGCAAGGGGAGAAAGGCAGGTGGCTCATACCATAGGGGCAATGAGCACAGACTTCAGAGTCACACTAGCCTGCATCTAATATGGGCCCTGCAGCTTCCCAGCCTTGCAACCTTCAGGAATTTTTTTATCTCTCTGACTTTGATTTTCTTATCAGTGAAAGGGGATGTTAATAGCCTCTAGCTCATAGGATATTGTGAGGGTTCAATATAATGCATGTAAAACATTTAACACCATGCCTGAGACATAGTGAAAATATAATCAGCAAAATAAGAGAAAAACCAGAAGCTCACCCCAACTTCTCCTACATAGTCTCATTCTTCTTTCCCTTTATTCTTTGGGTTACTTTGTACCTCATGAATTTGGCCTGCTGAATTCTTCTCAAACAGATTTTTGTTAGTATCCTTAGCAGAGTCTGGAAAATCTAAGCCCTAACAGCATCTCTGCTTCCTTGAATGATAACCCTAAGGTCCATTACCTTCACTCTGTCTGCAAATTAGGTTAGGCATCAGACCCACTCAGGAGAGGAGCTGGGACAGCTGCAGGCATTAGATGAATTCTCCTGATAGCATATTATTAAATTTGGTACAGACGGCAGACTCTCTGAGTCAAATTGCTAAACTTGGCTAGAATAGGAGATACCCAGGGTGACTGAATTTAAACCATGGACCTTGATTGGATATACTAGTAAATAAAGAGTTGAAAATATCAGCATCATAACCTGAGGGGCCTGTGACTGTAGGAATCACTTGTGTGTGAAGACACACTTGCCTTATGCTTCAGGAGACTTGGACTCAGATCTCTGTGTCAGGGCCTGAAGCAACTATCATAGACCATTGGCTGGAGACCTCAAGGCCATTTTCACTGGTATTCTCCCTGAATACGAATCTGGAACCCTGAGACTCACTTACTCCACCAATCTCACATTCCTGCATATCAATCACATCACAGATGTAGACCATCATCTATTCTTTTTACACCCTTATCCCTGCACTGGTCTGTTCTTCTTCCTCTTATCTTGGTTTTCCACTGCTTCCTTCCCTTTCCGAAACTTTCTATTTTTCACTTGTTCCTATGAAACTCAGCTCCCAGGTTAATAATCTCCCTTGGATCCCCAGTCTTTTAATTTACTGCTTCCTTTACCTCTTGTCTTAACCAGTCTCTGGTACATGATACTTAACAAATATTTGCTGAATAAAACAATGAACTAAGGCCTGACTATCCTGGAGGCCATTACTTCCCCGGAGGCCATTACTTCCCCCTTTGGCTTCTCAGGAACTGCTCATTCTCCTACATTCCATGTACAAAAGGATCAAGAGGGGACTCTTCACTCCTCATTCACCTTCCAGGCCATTCTGCCTCCATTTCATCACTGGTAGTTCCAAATTTTCAATATGGGAAGGTTTATGGTAGCAATTTGTTTAGAAAGGAGGAGTGCCTAGGGGGTTTTCCTGAAAGCTACAGTTAGGTCATAAGAAGACTGTTGTTACTTGCATATTTATTCCTTTTGTCTTTGGGTGTAGGAGCCAAATGGTCTCTATTGGTGGGCCTAAGCACAGCTCTAGATGGTCTTTGATACTACCTTGGACTTTTATGTGGAAAGCCCTGTTCCTTTATTGCTTAAGCTGTTCTCTCTACATCCTGTCCTCCTCATCACTTTCAGGTTCCTACCCATCTTAGACTCCATGGTCTATCACATCAGCCACTTTTATCTAATAGTCAGATCTGTCTTATTTCCTATACCTGTGCAGCTACTGCCCTGTCCTTCCTCTGACCACTCTCATCTATCCCTTGGACTGGTACAATAATGGTACTTGACTTCTTTCACTCACTTAAAAGTTACTCTGTGATCTCACGTTAATGTTTAAATTCCTTAGCCTGATTTAAATATAGTCATCCCTTCATATCTGCAGATGTGGAACCCCTGGGTATGGAGGGACAACTGTAGTTCCTTTCTAATCTGACTTCTGCTTTCCTCTTCAGACACGTTTCTCATGATTTCCCTTCTCATTCTTTGTGCCTCAGCTATGATGAATTCCTTGCCATTCCAACAGTTTACTTGTTCCTTTTTGCCTCCTGGCCTTTGCACATACTCATATCTGGAATGCCAGAGGACCATAATTTATCAAGAGAGCCACTGGGGAAATGTTATAGGTACTGATTTGGAATCAGATAGAAACAGATTTGAATCCTAGCTCTGCCATTTACTAGCTTCAGACCATGGGTAAGCTCCTTAACTTTTATGAACTTCCATGACCACATCTCCTAAGTGGGATAAGTGCCTGCCATGTCGGTAAACAAAGAACATTGCATCATCAAGCCCTCAGCAACTGCAGTCACCCTTGATTGTGCAACTGTAGGGGATTCAGAATTGAAAAAATAGGATACTGGCCCTAGGTAGTTAAGGTGCATATCAAAGGAATGATTTCAATGAGCCCAGACTCTTGTCTTCTCAGACATAGAAAAGTAATAAATTAATTAACTTGAGATGTCTGATATTTCTTTAATAACAGTAATCTTTTAATGTTCCCACTACTTTTTTTTTTTTTTTACAAAAACTCCTATATATTTGGCTCCTCCCTTACCTCTTTGGAACAGTCCCTCAGAGATCTCTGAGAGATTGTCTCCTGGGCTTAAGTCCTCAGTATGTCTGCTGAATAAAACATAATTCTCAGCTTTTAGATTGTGCATATTTTTTCAGTTGACAATACCCACCTTGACAGAATAGTCATGAGGATTAAATCAGGTACTAAATGGGTCCCATAAGCAACCCATACTAGTATGTTCTATCCGTTCCTTCCTTCCTTTCTTTTTTTCCGCATTCCTCCCACAGTCCTTCTTTTTCCTTCCTTTCCTTTTGCCTTCTTCCCCTCACTGCATTCCACTTAATGTTTGGGTGGGATTCATAACAGCTAGGCATATAGGCAAGCAGCACAAGCCAAAATATGTCCAGCATCAGTGCCATGTAACATTTGCATCCTCCACAGGGAGCCCACAGTCACCTCCCACCCTCACCACTGAGGCAGCCTCAGAAAGACACCAAGGTAGAAACAAGATTCTGCAACAAACTTCTGGCATGTTGTAATGCTCTTGGGGCTATTAAAAGTTTTCTCCAGGCTGCCCTACCTGGAGCCAGCACCATTATTGCTTTTCTCAACCTTCTCTCTGACACCTTCTCCTCACACTTTTCTCCATATGTCCCTGTGCCCCTTGGCTTCTCAGTTGAATGCCAGGCCACTGCAGGTGAGCTTTACATTCTCCACCTACTATGCTAGAACCCCCCAGAAACATTTGCCCTTAAGGAGCTTCCAAATAGACCCTAGTGGATAAGACTTAGGAAGCAGTCAATAAAAAAGCAAGACTTACTACAAAATGTGGGAACCAAACAGGCCTGGAATTATCAGCGGACAAGCATGGAAAAAGCACAGTTTGAGATGGCTTTGTAGAATTAACAGGATTTGAAGAGACAGAAATGAGAGGCATTCTCTGTAGGGAAACAGTGTGAGTAGTTTGGGTATCACACAGCAGAGAGGGTGCAGTGAGCCTGTGAAATGGGTGCATGTAAAGAAGTTGTAGGAATTATGACTGGAACATTTTGCCTTTTCTCATGTATGTATTTCAGTGTGGCTTATTGGTGAATGAGCATGTTGGCTTAGCAGAGTTGCCTACACAGCGTATTTTAAAGCAGTATTTCCCAAAGTGTTTCTGTGGAAAATTAGTCTCATAGGATACTCTACAGAAAAATAATAGTAATAATTTAAAGAAATGTTGAATGTTCTTTTCTCTCCCTTGAATATTCACAATGCACATTAACTTATTTTAAAAGATCCAAATAGTGTTATAATACAAAAACCTGACTTCTCTGGGAAAAGAAGGCCTCCTCTATTTATGTCACTATAACATCACACAATTTCCCCTCCAAGCACTTACAGAGTCTGTAAGTATAGTTATATTTATTTTAAATATTTTATTGACTGCTTCCCCACCAGGATATATACTCCATGAGGACAAACACCTGGCCTCTCGTATTTACCATTATCCATCAAGAATCTCGCACAATGCCTGGATGTATAATAGGTGCTCAAAACAGGAACAAATGATTAATAAAACTTGTTCATCTTTAACTTTGCATTGTCGAAATAGCTGATAAGGTGTAGGGCTGGAATATGAACCAAGTGCTGCCAGATTCTGGCCTCCTTTTGACCATACATGGTATATGTTGTTGTCCCTGGCCACCACCTAGGGTTCTTCAATGTCACAATTTTTCTTTTGTGCATTTATTCCCATTGATTACATTTTTGAAGTTTGAATGACTAATATGCCCAAATTTCTTTGTATCTTTCAGGCAAAGGCTGCCACCTAAAAATGTTTACTACTACCGCTGCCCGGACCATAGGAGGAATTACGTGATGTCCTTTGCATTTTGTTTTGACCGAGAAGAAGATATTTACCAATTTGCTTACTGCTACCCATATACATACACTCGCTTTCAGCATTACCTTGACAGCCTGCAAAAGAGAAACATGGATTACTTCTTTCGGGAGCAGCTGGGTCAAAGCGTGGTAAGTCCCATTCGGAAACAGGCAGCTTAGGGAAGGAGCTCAGCAATGGTTTTTATAGAATGCAAGTAATAGATATCAGTGCTTTGTAGACTAAATGCTCTGGAACTTCTGAAAAATCATAGTTTTTTGTGTGTGTAATGTGTTGCTACTGTGGCCACCAGGAAGTCACAGAATAGGATGAAACAGATGCTTGTCCCTCTGAATGAAGCTGATAAAGCTCTCTAATAAAATAAAAACGTTCTGATGAATCCCCAAAATTCTGAGAAAAAAAGAAGAAGGCTTCTACTGGGTATTACAAAAGGCATGAAAGCATTTTAGGAGTCTAAATGTCTGAGATAAAGAATAAATTTGGTTTTTAGTGAATTCAGCTTGCCTGCAGTGCAGGTTAGCAAGTCGTGTGCAGTGTGGTTGTGCTGCCTACAATGTGTTCTGTCCCTGCCATCCATCAGATCCCCAGCCCTTCTTCCTTCCCCCAGTTTAGTTCTCTGGGTCTGGAGATTTTGGTCTTACATTCTATAGTAGTCTCCTATTGCTGACATTAAAAAATTGCCATGAACTTGGTAGCATAAAACAACACAAATTTATTCTCTTATGGTTCAGGATAAGTCTGAAATTGATCTCTTTGGGCTAAAATCAAGGAATCAACAGGGCTGTATTCCTTCTGGAGGCTCTAGGGGAGAATTTATTTCCCTGCCTTTTTTAGCTTCTAGAGGCTGCTTGTGTTCCTTGGCTTGTGGTTCCCTTTCACTCTTCAAAGCCAGCATTGGCTGGTCAGGTCTTCCTCATGCTGCATCACCCTGACACTAAATCTCCTGCCCTCCTCTTTCACTTATAAGGACCATAGTGATTATATTGGGCTCACCCAGATAATCCAGGATAATGTCTCCATCTCAAGATCTTTAACTAAATCACGTCCGTAAAGTTCCTTTTGTCATGTAAGGTAACATATTCAAAGGTTCCAAGGATTAGGACTCAGATATTTTGGGAGGGGGAGTGCATTGCTCTGCCCACCACACCTTTTCTTTTCCTCTTTCCCTCCCTGCCCAACCCAGGATCTGAAAGTGTTCTTCACATTGGATACATAGGTTTTGTTCTCTGTGGTCAGCAATACTTGACTTTCTAATAAAGAATAAACAGATGATAATTTGGTCTTATGTTTCACTCTTTAAGAAATGTGGTTTGTACTTCTAAAATAGGCATATTAAGCATTTTAAAGATCCTAAGTGAGGATACTGGTGAAATTAGAAGAAAATACTATACTTGAGGTTCAGACATGTGTTGGAAAAAAGAACTCTGCCTAGTGACTGTGTGTTCCATCTAGAAGTGAGTCCCACTTCTAAATAAAAGTTTTCAAGACTAGACTATTTAAAAGACATAGAGTCTGGTCCAGGATACCCAAAAACAAACAATGAAGTCTTGTGTATGGCGCAGGTACCTGAGAGCTAAATCTAGCCTCAAAAGCTGGTGGTCATGATGATATTGTTATAGTCTGTGATTCTCTATGCACTGAGAATAAATATCTTTCCTCTGCTCTAACCCTCTTCCTAGCATTGATTCTGATGGGTATCATGTGTATCTGGTGCCTATATATTTTGAGCTGAGAATTGGGACACATGGTGTATCAGTCAGCATGCTAGCAGGAAACAGATGGAAGCCTCACATTAGGGTAACGAAGTATATATACAAGTCTCGGTGTACTTCCAGAAGTGTATTCTATACCAGAGGAAATAAGACATTTCTAAACAGATATAATATTTTAAAAAGTATATAATTAAGGATCTCATGAGTTTTTTAAAGAGTTTATGGTTGGACTGGATCATGGAGAAAGATAGGCTTTAAGCTGAGTCTTGAAAGATGGGGGGAATTACTGAATACAGAGTTGGTAAGAAGGTAGCCCAGACAGCAAGAAACAGCCTGAGTCATTGAGTGGTGATAGTTGGTCAGAAGTCTGGTATGATTGGAATAGGGAATCTTACTACTGGAAAATAAGGATAGACAGGAAGATTGGGACCAAACTCTGAAAAACTTTGATTACCATAATAAGGAATTATGGCTATATCCTTTATTCAGATTTAACACACAGACACTGGGTCAGGTACTTTATATATACTATCTTGCCTGTTTCTCATAACAGTTTTGTGGAGTAGGCAGAATTATCCCAGTTTGGGAGATAAATAATCTAAGGCTAGTAAGTTACTTGGCAAAAGCTACAGAGCTAGTTCATGACTAGGCCAGTATTTAAACCCATGGCTTCTAATACCATGTCCTGGCACTTTGATGGATGCTTTCCACATTGGACTTAATGAGACCCATTGTAGATTTTGAAAAAGGGATTATACCTTATCCAAAGCTGTATCTTAAAGTGAAATTAATGGAAGTATAGAGTGTACCTGTGCTGGCTAAACGAGATAGGGAAACTCTGTGGCTTGGCTCAGTGCCCCTGTTCTGGGTCTCATACTAGAGACTTTAAGACTTTCTGGCACACTCTTGCAGACAGGACAATTCTTGGTTACCAGGGTGTTTTATATGGCTTGTGTCTGAAGGCACCACTATAATATATGGCTTGTGTCTGAAGGCACCACTATAATTAGTTAATCCTTATTCCAGTTTGGAGGGAGGATAATCACAAGCAGGAAGGCTAAACATGTCAACTGCCAGTTCTTAGGGAGAGCAGACAGGAAGCAAGCTTTTGAATTCCTAGTGCTGGAACTGTTAATCACCATTGGCATGGCTGCTATTGCTGCTAATTATATCATCCAAAATAACATTTTATTTTGTTACTCACCAGAGGCCCTTTCTAACTCCATCAAACAAGAGCACTTGTACGTATATCAAAGCCACAATCTGACATTTAAGGTAAATGCATCATGGGGAAGATCTTTGTTTTCTTGTTGTTTTAACAGCTTTATCAAGGTATAATTTACATTCCACAACATCCACTCATTGTAAGGGTACAATTCTATGATTTTTAGTAAATTTATAGAGTTTTACAGCTGTCACCACAATCCAATTTTAAAATATTTCCATCATCCCAAAGAGTTTCCTTGGAAATCCCCACTTGCACTCCTAGCCCTAGGCAACTATTTATCTGCTCTCTGACACTATAAATTTTCCAGTTCTGAACATTTCCTATGAGAGGAATCATACACTGTTTAGTCATCTTTTGTGTTCAGCATCTTTCACATAGCATTAGAATTTTAAGCTTCATTCATGTTGTCGCATGTGTCAGTAGTTCATTCATTTTCAGTGCTGAATAGTATTCTATTGAAAAGATATACCATAGTTTGTTTATCTGTTTTCCATTTGATGAACTTTTGGATTGTTTCCAGTTTGAGGCTATTATGAACAGTCCTATTATGAACATTCATTTGCATACGGTTGAGTGGACATGTAATCACATTTCTCTTGGATGGATTTCTAGGAATGGAATCATTGGGTCATATAAGTTCACATTCAACTTGGAGAAAAAAAAAACCTGCTAAACTGTATTCCAGATTAGTAGTGCCATTTCACATTCCTACCAACAACATAGGAGAGGGAGTTATAATTTCTCCATGTGCTTGCTAACACTTGGAATTACCTATTTTTTTCACTGTAGACATTTTAGTTGGTATCTCACTGTAGTTTTAATTTTGTTGCCCTGATAACTAATTATGTTGATTATCTTATCATGTGCTCATTTTCCACTCATGTATCTTCTTTGATGAAGTGCTAGTTTAAATCTTTCACCCATTTTAAGAAAATTGGGTTATTTGTGTTCTGATAATGAGTTTTGAGAGTTCTTATGTATTTTCCATGCAAGTCCTTTGTCAGATACATGTTTTGCAAATATTCCCCCCTAATCTATGCCTTATCTTTTCACTCATTCTCTTAACTATATCTTTTGAGGAATAGAAATTTTTAATTTTGAAGTCCAATGCATCAGTTTTTCTTCTATGCATCATGCTTTTGGAGTCTTATCTAAAAACTCTTTGCCCATTTGAAGGCCACAAAGGTTTTCTCCTGTGTTTTCTTCTAAATTTAAAAAAATAATAATTTTCACTTACATTTAAATCCATGATCCAATTTTAACTACATTTTTACATATGGCATGGATAAGGGTCTAATTTCATTTTTTGCATATGGATATCCAATTGTTGCAGCACCACTTGTTGAAAAGACTAACCTTTTACTCATGAATTATCTTGGCACCTTTCTCCAGTGCTTCTACCCAATTTTTCTTATTTCTTTCCTATTTTCAAGCCTAAACTCCCAGGGAGTCAACCCTGTGTCCATATAGGTCAGCTATGATTGGACTGAGTTTTTGCTCATACACCCTGAGCCTGTAAGGCTTCCATCCTCTGCCAGTGGTTCTGTGTGTGGGTATGGGGAGCACAATCAAAGTTTGAGCAGTTTTCATGTCTGCCCTGGCTTTTACTTTCTCTTTTGTGCATATGCACAGCCTCAAGATTGTTCAGGTGTGTGAGGCTGCTTGAGGCTTCTCAGATCTCTGCTGAGCCTGCACCCAGTCTCAGCCAGAAATATGATTGTCCCAGCCATGCAACTGTGGGCCTTCCTCACTTGCCTACAGACAGTGCTGCTGGGTCTGGGCACTGACCAAATTAACTGAGTCCCTTCGACCATAACAGGGAAGCTGCCAATCCTCACAGTCTGGCCTGCCCTAGCATTCACCAAGCCTGGAGGAAGATGGAACAAATCCAGGACGGAATGTCATAGATCCCCATCCTTATTACCTGATGTTCAGCAGTTTTTTAAACATAATAGTTTTGAGATTGTTGTCAATTTGATCAATTTCCAAAACACTGAAATGATTATTTGTGTCAGTTTTGTCCAGCTTTATATTTGTTTTGGGGGGTAAGGATTTACCAATACTCTTGTTCCAATATACCCAGAGTTAGATTTTAACTGACAAATATGAGTTTTTAAATCATATAGTCCTAGTACTGTCAGGCATAGTGAAATATGGCATTATTTTCATGTCATTGGACTAGATGAACACATAACTTGTGTGTGTGTGTGTGTGTGTGTGTGTGTGTGTGTGTGTGTGTGTGTGTTTTAAAAGAAGTAGCTGCAGAAAGCCATTCTCATACTTAGGGATATATGCCAGAAGGAAGTGTCTAACAAAGGAAATAATCTGATAGCATATTTTAGAGAATCACCAGAAAATAATTTATATGAGAATAATATTGTCTAGGCTGTGCCATTGGCTAACTCTATGACTTTGGGAAAATCATTTCTCTATGGGCCTCAGAAAGTCAGACCAGATTATTTCAAGTATCCCTTCCAACAACATAAATTATAGTTTAAATGTTGATGACATCCTGATTGTATGTCCTGAGTCACATGTTAGATTATTTGTAATGTTGCCTCTTAATCCACCTTTCATTTGATTACAGTAGTATTTATTGCATGCTTAGTATGTGCCAGACTGAAGGCTACAGACTTTTTATACATCATGTCACTCAGTCCTCACAACACCCCTATTATATGGTTAGTACTATTATTGAATGCCTAACATATACCCAGCTTGTCTAGGCTCTGGGCATACAGCAGTGAAAACAGGCATAAAAATCCTTGTCTTCATGGAGCTTACATTCTAGCAGGAAGAGACAGACAATATTAAAGAAATTAAATCAGGAAAGGGGATGCATTTTGGGGTGAAGGCTTCACTTAGACGGAAGCATTTAAGCTCTGAGCTACAAGTATTATCTTCTCCCGTTTGCATTTTTAAAAACTGAGATACAATGAGGTTAAATAATTTGTCTATATCATGCAGCTGGGGTTTGAAGCCAAGCCTTTGTGGACCTCCAGAATGGATTCTAAAACAGTCCTATATATAAGGCAATATTCTATTCATGTATACAGTTATTTACTGAATTCTTCCAAAAACATTCTTCAGTACTACAAATATCAAATGAGCACCTTCTGCCTGTCAGGCTCTATATTGGATGCTGGAGACAGAAAGATGAATACAAAACACACCCTGCCCCTGAGAAGTGTTCAGTGTACTGGGTGTCACAGAAGTAAAGGCTAATAATGGCAATGATGATCAGAAACTTGATATAACAGAAGTAGTAGGCAGAGAAGAGGCACAAGAGAGGAAATGAAACCTTAAGGAAGGCAGCATCTTGAATTGAGAATCAAAATAGCCTCAGTTAGAGGCAGAGATGCATGGTGAGTCCTGACTATTTTGTGTAGTTCCAAACAACAAGAGTATAGGGTCAGCCTAGGAGGAATGAAAATAGTGGTGACTGGGAAAGGAGAGGTGGGTGGAGGCTGGGTCAAGAGGTATCACCTCACACCAGCCAGAATGGCCATCATTCAAAAGTCCACAAATGATCAATGCTGGAGAGGCTGTGAAGAAAAGGGAACCCTCCTACACTGCTGGTAGGAATGCAGTTTGGTGCAGCCACTGTGGAAAATAGTATGGAGATTCCTCAAAAGACTAGGAATAGACATACCATATGACCCAGGAATCCTGCTCCTGGGCATATATCCAGAACCCTACTTCAAAAAAACACCTACACCCCAATGTTCATAACAGCACTATTTACAATAGCCAAGACATGGAAACAGCCTAAATGTCCATCGACAGATGACTGGCTAAAGATGTGGTATATTTATACAAAGGAATACTATTTAGCCATAAAAACCAACAACATAACGCCATTTGCAGCAACATGGATGTTCCTGGAGATTGTCATTCTAAGTGAAGTAAGCCAGAAAGAGAAAGAAAAATACCATATGAGATCACTCATATGTGGAATCTAAAAAAAAAAAAGAACATAAATACAAAACAGAAACAGATTCATAGACATAGAATAGAAACTTGTGGTTGCCAAGGGGGCGAGGGATGGGAAGGGACAGACTGGGATTTCAAAATTTGTAGATACTGACAGGCATATGCAGACTAGGTAAATAAGATTACACTGTATAGCACAGGGAAATATATACAAGACCTTGTGGTAGCCCACAGCGAAAAAAAAATGTGACAATGAATATATGTATGTTCATGTATAACTGAAAAATTGTGCTGTACAATGGAATTTGACACAACATTGTAAAATGACTATAACTCAATTAGAAAATGTAAAAAAAGAAAAAAAGAAAAAAAAATTTGAACTCTATCCTGAGGGCAGTGAGGAACTGGGCAGGAGGGAACATGATCTTTGCAGCACTTAACCTGACTATTTTGTGTAGTTCCAAACAACAAGAGTATAGGGTCAGCCTAGGAGGAATGAAAATAGTGGTGACTTAACCCGTCCATCTCCAGGCTGCCCTGCTGCTGATGGCAGCTGATCTAGAAGTCAGGTGAACTCCTGCCTGTCTGTCCAGTTGGCTTTCCTTTTCACTGGCAGAGATATTTCACAGGCCAAGAGCACAAGGAGGAAAACTTTGCTACCAAGACACGTGTGTAGTAATAAGAATGTCATAGAAATACACAGAAAAGCTTGACTCTTTGATCTTAACACCTTGCACAGTTTCAGAGTTGGCAAAGACTATAGGGGCCACATTCAAATTTAACAAATATATTAGTCATCTCCTATGGGCAAGGGCCTAAACTATATAGAGCAGCATCTTGTCTTAGCATTCAGAAATAGGACTTTTCAGCCTCTGTTCATATATCTCTTGATGCAGCCTGATCTCCATCCTGATGACAAGAAAGTCCTATTATCCCCAGAAAGAGCTGCCTCCCTATAACCTCTTCTCTTTGATTCTAGCTCCAGCCTCTGGGCCCACCTTACAGGTACTTGCTCCTTTAGCCCCTGGACAGGCTGAAAATATAGCAAGACAGTGACCACATACCCTCATGAATCTTCTCTTCTTCAAGCTAATCTCTCCCTTCTTCCTCCCCCCTCCTCCCATAATTCTACATTTCTTCATATTCCATGGTTTCTAAACTTCATACCACCTTTGTTGTTCTCTAGACATGATCTAGGTTGTTAATTTCCTTCTTAAAATGCCAGAACTGAATGTAAAACCCTACAGGTGATCTTAGCATCCCACAGCAGAATAGGACTATTGCCTCTCTTGCTCTGGATGCTACATCTCTAGAAATGTAGCCAGAATTTACATTAGCTTCTTTTAGCAGGGAGGTCTTCTTGTAGTAGATTTTTGTTGTTCTTTAAATAAAGCTATTTTTTTAAATTTCTCAGGTAGTCTTTTTAAAATAAATCTTTTATTTTGGAATAGTTTTAGATTTATAGAAAAGTTGAAAAGATAATATAGAGAGTTCCCACGTACCTTTCACCCACTTTTTTTCTAATGTTAAAATCTTATATAGTCATAGAACATTTGTCAAAAGTAGTAAATTAACATTAGTTCATTACTACACTAAACTACAGAACTGTATTCAGGTTATGTCAGTTTTTTCACTAATGACCTTCTTTGGTCCCAGGATCCAATCCAGGATGCCACGTTGGCCTATGCTAATAGATTTTACAAGTGTAATTGTGGCCCCTTACACTTATCCTAAGTTTCAACTTACTGGTTTTAGTCCTTTGTTCTAGGCTGCTGTGATCATTTTGATTTGCATTCTCTTATCTGCAGTATTAGTAACATCACTTAGAATTTTTAAAGATTATACTTTTAAAGTAAAGTAAATTTAAGTTAAGGATACAAGTGTCTAACAGGATAAGACCAGAGACTAAGAACAGAGATCCATGTATACTATGGAGACTTCTCTAGAATGCCTAGTTTGGTGCTTTTAGATCAGTCCCTGGGTTTGATTATTCTACTTACCCCAGGAGTATAAGTCACATAAGTGAACTAGAGTTACCTGCCTCCAAGTTAACTCAATTAAATTCAATTTAGGTCAATTTAATTTAATCTCTCTTATGTAGCATATACTATGAGAGATCTAGAAATAAACAAAATGAGTCCCTGCCCCCATTTCTCCATCTTGTCCATAAAAGTATATATAAAGTTTTATGTAATGACTAGTTCAAATCAATGATGAGTGAGGGAAAACCATATGACAAAGGGAAAAATTTAGAAAAAGGAGTGCTTTCTGGGGAAGGAAGGGTCTGGCTAGGTGGGGCTCTATAATGAGGACCCTGGGCAACAAGGAACCCCCACTGGGATGCCACCCCCTTCCATGAGCTTGGCTCCCAGATCAGTGAAGTGACAGTGAGGATGGTCAGGTGGCAGATGGAAAATTCTGAAAGCCTTATCTTGAAAGATTTTCAGAATCTAAACCAAACAAAGAATCTGGGAGTCAGACAGAAAAAAAAAAGTGCAAAATGGTAAAGCCAAGGTGAGGAGGATAGAGAACATGGTATGATCAGAGAAAGCCAGAAAGCTAGGTGAGGATGAAGAGGAGCACAGTGGATATGTACAAGGAGCTCTGGAAGAACTGAGGATGTGGAGCTTGGCAGCTTCTACTACCGTCCTTGTGTGGACCTGTGTGGAAGAGCCAGGATCTCAGAAAGGAGCTGGAGGGAACTATGACCTTGTGGGCAGGAACATCAAAGGACAGAAGGTAATACCACAGAAAAGAGGCTGGAGAGGCCAGCACAGATCTGATAAGTATGATAACTTCAAAATAAGGTAGTCCCCTTCCATTCTTTCTGTTCTTTCCCCTTTGTTCTTTCTTCCCTTTTGAAATAAAACATCGTGGAGTTGTAGCTGGCAACATGACCAAACAAATGTATGAAAAATAATTACATCTTTTTGGCTGAGTTTTAAATTGAGTAATTGTTGGAAGTCAGTAATCTCAATTATCAGTCCCTAATCTACCTCTCAGGAGAGTTCTAAGGACCCCCATCTGCACCAAACCTTGTCCTGATCAGACACTCTAAATTAAACAAGCTTAGTGGCTTTGGCTGCCTTCCAGCAGGTCACTTCACAAGTCACCACTCTCTTGGCATAGTTTTTGCTATTCGCTCCAAAAAGACTCCAGATTAATTGGAGGCAGATACATCCTCTCAGCATCTGGCTGAGGGGCTTCCAGCCTACCCTACTGATGCAGGTGGCCCATCCATTCTAATGCCAGCTCCGGATGAACACGGGCCTGGAGGGAAGATGCTGGAAATGGTGACCCTGGGTTCTTCCTCTGCCAGAAGAAGGATACACATGTCTGATTTACCTCAAGCTACATAGGCTGACCCAGATGACTGCATACCTGCTCCAAACCTGGGTTTCCCTAGGTCAGTGAATGCATCACCATCACTCCCGCTACACATGTCAGAAGCCTGTCATATGTAACTCCTTTTTATTCACTCCTCACATAGTATTTGTCAGTAAGTGTGATCAAAGCTACAACCCAATAACCTTAGAATCTATCTCTTCCTTATCTCTGCTACCAGTGCCCTAGTTCAAACTATCAGCGTCTCTCAGGAAGTTACAACAGCTTCTTTAGCCAGAGTGCACAATGTGAGGTGAATAGGCCTCCAGGCTCTCTCTCTGTTCCACTTACATAGCTATGGCAGCATTATGGCGGCTTCCAGAAAGTCCCAGCCCTCCTCCTGCCCTTGTGTTCCCCTCGCCTCCTCACTGATTCTGTGCTGCCTGACCAAAAGACAGTAACTTCCTAGCTAGGTTACCAAATGGCATGCTTCTTGCTAACAGAATGCTACTTTTAGATCATTCTTTCCCCTCCCTTTTATAAAAAAGACCTCATCAAATAAAAAGACATGCTTTGAACTTTGTCAGTCTGTATAACCTTCTGCCATTTCTTACTGCTGTCATCTGCTCACTTCTTGGATACTTCCCTCAATCAGAGAGGACTTTGGTCCATAATTATCTTTTCTCCTGCATTGCTGACACTACGTTGAGTGATTTCAGTGTCCATGAAAATGACTCACTGAACACCCTGGCCTCTAAGATAAAATAATAAATTCATAACATTTTCTGTAAGATCCTACATAATCTGATCTGTGCCTGCTTCTTCAGCTTCTCTTATACCCCTCTTACTTTGCTGTCCATGTCCTATCCACACTGGCCTTCCCGGTTTTTCCTACGAGCCATAGATTTTTCTCCCTAACTTTTGTACACCCCAGCCCCTCCACCTGAAGTGTTCCTTCTCTAGGCCCTTTGCCTAGCTACTTCCTGTTCTGCTTTTAGTATCCAATTTGAACATCACCTTCTCATGGAATTCTTCCCTGATACACTGTTTCCCAGACTAATTTGAGAGCTTCGGCTTCATGCATCTATAATATACTCTTATTTCTCCTTTAAAAAACACTTATCACTCTTCTGGGTACTCATTTGATATCTATCTTCCTCTGTTCATAGGTTTGGGGAACATTTATATATTTAGAATTTGTATAGGACTGAGGGCAGGTGGAGAAGTCATGCTGTTACAGCCCAAATCCCTTCTTGATATCTGTGTGGTCATATTTTGTTACTTCCTCCAACACCACATTTCCATTTTGTTGAATCAGAAGGTATATAACATTAGGGCACAAGGGCATTTCTTTTATGTGAGTCATAGAATGTCAATGCCAAGAAGGATTTTAAGTGCTTCTACTTCTGGGGATTTAAAACCATGCTCCCTGGTGTCTAAGGAAGGATCTGAACTCTGAACAATAACTTATGGGCCTCCCAGAGGAGGGAGAGAAAAGAGGAACTTCTGAGAAGTCAGTGCTCTGGTCTCTCCTGCCCTCCCTTGCCATACACACCAGAGCAGCCTCTTCTTACTGGTCTTCCCCATAGACTTAGTTTGAAGAAGGACTCAGCTGCTAACAATGTTGGCAAACTTCTCCATCTTTCTACAGCTGGAGACACTGGGGTCCAGAGGCAGGAGGTAAATTTCCTGAGTCACTGAGTAGTAGAACAGCTCTAGCTGGAAGACTAGCCTCTGACTCCTGGATTGTCTACTGTAAACCACTGCCGCTCACTCTCAGACCTATCTGCAAGGTTTGCTTATTTGTCTACTCTTTTTGAAAACATTAATGGAGCACCTACAAGGCAGTGAGAAGGAAATTGGATACCTAAATCAGTCATGTAAGCTACATGGGTTAGAACTCTGAGTCTTCCACTCATTAGCTGTGATAACCTTGGGCCAATTACTTAACCTTGTTTCCTCATCCCTTTTTTAGTAGATATCCAAAGAAGCCCCTTATTCAGTCATAATTTAGTAGACAGATCATGAGGGCTAAAGCCATAGTGGGATTTGAACTTGGGCTCTACCACTTATATCTTTAACATGTCAAATAACTTCTCTAAGCCTCATCTGCAAACGAGGCATTGTGATTTAGCTTCAGTGTTATGGTCACGACAAGAGGCTTCTAGTAGATGTTAGATAACAGATGTGAAAGTGCCTCCTGAGTTGTTTGTTATTACTTGGATATAGCACATTTATAACACTGAATTTCTCTTACCAGACTCTAAGCTCTCTGAAGCTATACAGTTTGTCATATAAAAATGAGAACAGCTAAGATATAGAGTAGTTATTACATGCTAAGTATATTCTAGGTACTTTATTATCTCATTTAATCAACTCAACAATCCTATGAAGCTGATACTACTCTTATCCCCATTTTGCAGATGAGGAAGCTGAGGCATAGAGAGGCTAAGTAACTTTTCCAAGATTCTACTACTCTTAAGTGGTAATACCTGTATGGAAGAAACCAAGGTGCAGGTGATTGGTGAGTGGGAAAGGAACTTGTAAAAACATGGAAGAGTCTCCTAACCCAAGCTGAGGAATCAGAAAGAACTGTATAGGCAAGGTGATACTTGAGCTCTCTTGGAGGACACAGTGAGTGAGAAGAACACTAGTGATGTGAGAGAGGGTACAGATTGGAAAGATATCTAGACAGTCGTGCTCAAGATTGGCTGAAGGCTGTGGAGAAGGAGGTTTGGGAGTACAGAGAGGAGAGACCTGGGTTTGCCGAGGGAAACAGTTTGGGGAAAGCTGTGGCTGATAGTGGGTCCCAGGATAAGTCCCCCGTGGTAATGCCATTGCTTAGAGCTCCCTTGGGGGTCATCCCTGCCTACAGCAACTCACCATCCATCAGTATAAGAAGGAAAAGATAAGGGGAACAAAAGGAATCAAAACTGTCACCAACTAGTTGTGACATTCTCTCTTGGCCATTCCTGAAAGACGGAAGTATTACAGATACAGTGGTTGGAAACTCAGAAAGGTGCTCATGGGGGGTGACTTCTTAAAGGCTCTTAGGGAAAAGAAAATAGAGTCAGTTGCAAATCATTATTGTCCAATTTATAACGAAAATGTCCTTCTGCAGGAAGATTTGTTAAATGAACTGGACATTTTCCTAGAATCCTATTATTAGCATTCAGGAAGATTGTTTTGGTGTTTAAAAAAAAATTACTGGCTACAACTTTTGGCCTTTTTGTGTTTATTTGGCTTAAAGGTCTTTAAAAAAGTAGAATTTTAAAGCAACTTGCAACGTGATTTTGGCCTCAGAACTGATTCATTCTCTGCCATCTTACTTTCAAGAAGTTCATTTTGTGTTACTTTGGGTGACTGTGCCAAGCAGTGATGGCCTGGGAACAATATGATGAAACATGTTGTTCACAGTCCACGGGAAGGACAAAGCACAGGGCCTGGAAAGAGAGGGCTGAGTTATCCCACACCGCTGCAGTTGGAATTGGAAAATACAGGTGAGATTTGATTGATGGCTGGCCCCTGGCCAGAATCTGTGCTCCTCCTCAGAGCCAGCTGTTGAACTTCCCAGGGAACCCTTTAGCTGGCATGGCTGAGGCTGCAGTTACCTCCTCCCAGGGCTGCGCTTGTTTCTGTAGGATTGTTCCCAGCGCTAGGAAAGGAGAGGTGGGAAGGAAATGGGTCGTGTGCTTCCTGCCATGGCCTCCCTGTGGTTCCACAGTCTCCCAGTGAGGCCGCTGCTGCTGTTTCTTTTCCACTAACACTGCAGACCTGTGCTTCCTCCCTTTCCTGCTTACCCATTTTCTTTTTCTTTGGCAAAAAAAAAAAAAAAAGTTATTTAAATGTGCATTTATCTATAATAAGTAAAACTATGAAATTCTTAGAAGAAAACATAGGAGTGTATCTTTGTAATCTTGGGTTAGGCAATGGTTTCTTAGACATGACACCAAAAGTGCAAGTAGCAAGACAAATTGAACTTTAGTAAAATTTAAAACTTTTGTGCTGTAAATGATCCCATTGAGGAAGTGATAAGACAAGCTACAGAATGGGAGAAAATATTTTCAAGGTGTGTATCTGAAAAGAGACTTGCATCAAAAGCATATAAAGACATCCTATCCCTCAGTAAAAAGAGAGAAAAAAAAAGCCCAATTTAAGAATGGGCAATGGATCTAAATAAACATTTCCCCAAAGAAGATATACAAATGGCCTGTAAGGACATAAAGGGATATTCAACATCACTAGCCATCAGGGAAATGCAGATGAAAACCACAGTGACATATTATATCCCAACTTCTATGATGGCTATAATAAGGGAATATAGACAATAACAATTGTTGGGAAGAGTGTTGGAAAAATTGAAACTCTCAAACATTGCTGGTGGGAATGTAAAATGCTGCAGTTGCTATGGAAAACATTTGGTAGTTCCTCAAAATATTAAGCATAGAGTTACCCTAATATTCACAAGAACTGAAAAAATATGTTCACACAAAGACTTGTACATGAATATTCTCAGCAGCATTATTCATAGTAGCCAGAGAGTAGAAACAACCAAATGCCCATCAGCTGATGACTAGATAAACAGTATTATATATCCACGTAATGGAATATTGTTCGGCCATAAAGACGAATAAAGTACTGATACATGCTGTAATGTGGATTTTACTCCTCTTTCTGATTGTGCAGTTGCTGGGTTCACAGTAAGTTCTCCAGAATTTTTTTTGTTGAATAAATATATTAATTCACATCTCTCTTTAAAGGAGAAATTGCTAAAAATGTTCAGATTCCATGTTTGCCTTCCCAAAGAGATATCATTTCAGAACAGGAAACAAAAAATCCTACCCTGTTTTCTTTATTGTGCCTTGGATTGGATTAATTTATTAAATACTGGACTTTTTTCTAAATTATTTAACTTCATCCCCCAACATAATTTGATTTTTGCGGCTTATTTACCATAGTTTGGCATTAAAAGACAATTATTTGCTGAGATGAGAATAGAGGTATTCTCTTCTCCAAATTCTGTGTTGTAGGAAAGGCAGTTTCTAGTATATTTCCCACATTAAAGTGGGTAATAATAAGGTATTATTATGCACTGCAGCCACTTGAATCAGCCTTCTCTTTTTCATTCAATAATATTCATACATATTTAAAAGTTTCCTTTCCTATCTAGGTCAGCAGAATATTATCCAATCTTGATATTGTTTGTCCAAGCTGACATTTTACAGGAGTTGGGGGGAAGACAGATGGCTGGGACTTTTCATCTCTTTCTTCTATACTTGCTTGCACTGCAAGTAGCTGAAGTCATGGACATTTAGACCTAGAAAGACCTTGTAAGATTCTTCTTTTTTTGGTGTATATGTATACACACACACACACATATTTTTTTTAATTGACATATGGTTGATTTACAATGTTGTGTTAGTTTCTAGTGTACAGTATAGTGATTCAGTTATACATATACACAAATGAATTTATTTACAAAACAGAAAGAGACTCACAGACATAGAAAACAAACATGGTTACCAAAGGTGGGGGTTGTGAGCAGAGGGATACGTTAGGAGTTTGGGATTAGCAGGTATAAACTTCTATAAATACAATAGATAAACAACAAGGTCCTAGTGTATAGCACAGGGATCTACACTCAGTAACTTGTAATAACCTATAACAAAAAAGAATATGAAAAAGATTAGTCTTCAGACATCTTCCTTTCCCAGCTGAGGAAGCTAAGGCCAAGAAAAGACAAGGTATGTAGTCTCCAGGAGTATGATCTCAGTTTCCTGACTAGGAGTCTTAATCTTCTTTGCATTTTGACAAAGAGGAGCCCTTTTAGTCATGTTATTTACCATTTTTCTCCCCATATAATATGTGTCAGGCTGTTTTTACCTTATCTCCTGTAATCATTTCACCTCAGGATTAACCAGGGCTCAGATTAATTTACTTGCCCAAGTTCACATAACCAGCCCATGGTAGAACCAGGGTTTTGTACCAGGTTTGTCTGACTTCAAAATGTATGTTGTCTTCTGCATGGATCCTTTTACTGACTACTCTGTTACTGTGGGGATCTCATAGGATCGTGGAAGCACTCACTCGGAAGTGAAGTCAGGGCAGAGTTGCCTCCTTTCTGGCTTGCCTCACGACCCAGCCTGCCTCCCTCTTGTCTGTGACTATGCTCCTGGGCTTCCTGCCTTTAACTTACTTGGGGAGGCTGATTCAGTCCTTCTGGCTTCTCTACATCTTTGCCCCTACTTAAAAACAAGGCCATAGACCCTCTTCTATTTCGGCGTTTTCTGTTATAACCTGCAGGTACTGACTTGGAGAACAAGGGAGCAGATGAAGGTAGAAACAACGAGACAGCACTCCAGATTCTCTTAATGTTTGTCTTTGCTCTGGGCTCCCGTTCCTCCTTAGTTATCTCTGAGTGAGTGGAGCTCATCTGGCTTCCCTTCCTTAAATTTAGGAAGCCTTCCTCCTCCAGGAACCTCCCTCTGTACAGTCTGAGGGCCTGAATATGGTTAGGAAGAATGATAGGTATGTATCCATTTCTGAGATCTTCCTCAGAACTGGAGCCCCCGACATATAATTTGGTCTCTGCCCTGTCCAGCCCTGCTCTATACAGGAATGATCCTTTCTGTTTTTTTCCTCTCAGAATTGATTAGGTCCAGCCTGGACAGATGACCACCTGTTGTGGGTGCCACAGAGGTGGCTTCTGTCCTGAATGGGGAGTGTGGCTGAAGTTCTGTGTAGTCATTTATAGGCCTAAGGGTTGGTAATTTTGTGATAATGTGTAGATACACTTTCTTTGAAGGCTTAGAAGTGCTATCCCCATGTGAAGAGACATTATTATTAATGCTATCAGTGACGATAGTGACAGCAACAGCCACAGTGGTAACAACCATTTCTATCTCAGATGGAAAGAGAATGTAGAGGTTTTAGAGTCAGACAGATAGCATTTGAATCCCACCCTCACCACTAATTCGTTACCAAATTATTTCACATTACTCAGCCTGTTTCTTCATCTGCACATTTGGGGAAAATGACTCTTTAACTTTCATACTATTTGTCAGGAGTATTGTAAAACAAAGCTAATATTTATTGAGTGCTTATATGTGCCACACACAGTGCAAGCAAAGCTCTTGGTACATAAACATCTTATATAATTCTCACAACAACCTTCTGAGACCTCTTCTGTTACTCTGTCTATTTTATAGATTAAGAAACAGAGGTACAGAGAGATTAATTAACTTGCCCAAGATCACATAGCTAGTAAGTGGTAAAGTTGGGACTAAACCTAAATGATTTGTCTCAAAAGCTCGTGATTAAAAAAAATAATATCTATAAAACTGTTGCCATATTGCCTGGCACACATTACTTTCTCAACTGGTAACTATAATTTAACAGTATATAAATTTCTGAAGAACTACACAAATGCAAAGTTTTTTCCTTTGTTATCTTTAAGACTTTGTCTTTTTCTCATCACTTAATGAAGAATGCCTAGAGAGGGGAGGGTATAGCTCAAGTGATAGAGCTTAGCATGCATGGGGTCCTGGGTTCAATCCCCAGTGCCTCCTCTTAAAATAAATAAATAAACCTAGTTACCTCCCCAAAAAAATTTAAAGAAAAAAAGAATGCCTAAAAAGTTGTGTTTACAGGAGAAGGGAGTGAGATTTGATATTTACCTGCTTATGATGATCAAGGTAGACATCTACATTTGACAATCTTGGCTATATTTGGCTGATTTTAGGAGGCCTAAATTATTCACTTGGAATGTCTGCCATGATTACATTGACTATAGGAAAAAATGCCAACACAGCCTCCCACTTGTCCTGGCTGTGGGTCAGGCTGGTCTCAGAGGAAAAGCAGCTTTCCTCAAGGTGGAACCTCCTCATGCAGATGTCAGCATGGGTTGGGGGAAAATGGGGATGTTATTGTCCCCAAGATATGTGCTGTTCTGAAACCCCAGGAAGTCTCCTCAGGACAGAATCTGCCTTCATATGGCATACAGCCACTCTTTCTTCTAAGAGCAGAACTTTTCCACAACATCCCAGTGAGTGACTGTCCAGGCTCTACACACATGCCTTAGGCAGCTGTTCCAACCTGGGAGAGCTCATATTTCCTATTCTGTGAAGCCAGTGAAGGAGTCATTGGGGCCTAGGAGGCACACAGAGAACCTAGAATGGAAGGACGAGCCTAGGGTTTTGTTTTGTTTTCTTTCTGGTTGCAGTGGGATTGTCAGTGTAGGGGCAAGTGAGTGACGAGGTCAAACTAATATTAAGTGTATTTGGGCTGCTATGTGGAGGATGGATTAGAAGGCAAAGAGCATTATTAGAGAGTTTTCTAACAAGTAAGTAACCAGTAAGAAAAAGGGTTGATAAACTCACGAACTATCTTGGAGTTAAAATTCATAGAACCTGTGATTAATTGAATAGTATAGGTGAGGGAAAGAGAGAAATCAAGCACTCTGTCTTAATTTCTGGCTTCTTTGAGCTGGTGAGTGGTAGAGCCACCAAAATGGGGAAAAGGGGTTTCAGGGAATGCGTGTCAGCCGAGGGAGGCTGACGTGGGGTTCTAGGAGGTGAGCGGCCAAACGAAAAAATGCACAAGGAGTTGCCATACCGCCAGACAGACTTCAGCTGGAGACACCATGGGTTAATAACACTTTATTGCCACGGGGAGGTGCACGCCTATGATGCACCTGTCCCGTTTTTTAATCTGTTCTGTGCCAGCACATGCGCAATCTGAGTTTCTTTGTTCATTAGGCTTACAGAATATCTCTAGCACATGCGTACTTCTATTTTCTTTGTTCTAAATCTTATATAATTGACACGTGTACAGCAGTTATTTACTACATACTACAAACATGCTCTGACCATGGCCTTGGGTCCCACGGCCTTAACTCATCTCAAGGCCTGATCACAATGTGTTATGCTCATCCAGGACATTTAGTATCCAGAAATGGGGGGTTCAGTCATGTCAGAAAGAACTTTCAAGCAACAGCTGGTATTGGAAGTCTGGTGGGTGATGACCTGTTGCTTCCTCTCCCCTCAGTCCATCACCACTATCTGGGGCCCACCAGCATGCTCCAGTCCCTAGGAGAAGCGATGGTAAGGGTCTGAGGTGGGGCTTTCCAGGTTTAGGCTGAGACTGACCTTGCATTCCAAGGAAGGCAGTGTGGCCCAGTCTGACTCCACTGGTGTGTAAGGATCTGGGGCTCACCTCAGGTGTGAGGTCTAGGCTATAACAACAAGATCCCACCTGTAGGAAAGACTGAGACTGCTTATGTACTCCATGCCTTGTGAGGACTGGTCCAGAAGCAGCACAGCTAATCTTCCAGGTGAAGGCAGCAGTGCCTGCAGAATCAGAGTGGAGACTGGGTCAGGCAAAATAATTTTTGCCACTTTCTACTGCCGCACTTGGTAACTTCATCACAGATTTTCTGCTTACTTGGTATATTTTGGTGCGACTGTATCTCCTCAGCTTGCTGTGCAGGAAAAGACAAGGCCTATGATATTGGTGGAGGGGGATGAAAGAATGAATAGAATTAAACAGACAGAGGTCCCTCTATGTTGTCTTCTCAGAATCCCCAGTTCCTAAATCCTTTGTTTTAGGGGGCCCTGAAACACCTGTAGCCTATGGCCAGAAGCATTATTTGAAGTTTCCGCCGATGATTGCTCTGTTCGCTGCCGTGCTCCCTCTCAGAAAGTTGCTGTGTATTTATCTTGTCCATTCATTTGTTCTTTACGTTCTTTCACTCAGTATGTATTGGGCACCTATTGTGTGCCAATCACTACTCTATATACATATACAGAGATAGCAATTGTGAGCAAAACAGACGTGGTCTTTGCCCTCCTAGAGTCTAAAGTTTAGTTGTATGGTAGATGGCCAGAGTGGAAGACTGGATGCTGGAGGGATCCATTAGGGTTTTTTCTGGAGGCAGAGAGAGGTGGGTTAAAAATGGATAGGGACTGTTCTTCCTTTGAAAGCTTAATGTAAGCCAGGTGCTCTAAATGATTTACATGTATTATTCCGCTTAAACTCCTCAAAGCTCCATGAGGTGATATTATCCTGTGTTAAAAATAGGAAACTGAGCATCAGAGAAATATTAGTTTCTTAATATTATATAGCTGCTGAGCACTGATGTAACTCAGGTTTGTCTGGCACTACACCCTAGGAGGCTTCCACTGTGTCACACCTCTCTTCTAAAAGTCATCCAGGAAACTCAAAACTACATGCTCTGGGCTGACTGTATCTACCATGACTTTAAACTAAGGTTATGTGACCTGAGGTTCAAGGATGGGTTTTAAGGTATACCAAATGTGGTATATGTATGTACATTTGTAAGTTTTTCTGGGAGAGAGTTTGTAATTTCCACCAGATTCCAAAGGTGGCTGTGACCTGGTATATATCAAGAACACTTTGTCATTGAAGGGACAGTGCAATATATTTGAAAGACCTTGGAACTGCCATGCAGGAGTTCTTGACACCAGCCCAAGCCATGCTGCTGACTTGCAGTGGGCCTTTTGCAAGTCTCTTCTTCACACTGAGCCTTGCTTGCCAGGACTATGTGAGCCATGTGTGGTCTTGAAGACAGTGTCTCCTAGCTGGACTGTCAGGCACATTGTAGATGTCAGGCACTTGGCAGACTCCAAGTGGCAGTGTGCAGAGTGACAGGCACTGAGACTGGTGGTGGCAGCTCAGAAGACAGATCCCTGTTGTCAGGCCTCAATGAGAGGCCTGCTTGCCCAGTTCCTATAGATAAAACATGAATAATTCTATCAGATCCTGAATCCTTAGGTGGTCCACCTCCTCTATCCTTCCACCCAATGGGAGCCAGGAGATAGCTTTGGTGCTGGGTCCATCACCTCTGTCTTTAAGGTGAATATGGCCCCAGCTGGAATGTGCTTTCTCCCTCTTGCAATGTCAAAATGCCTGAGCTCTCAAGTGACTGAATCAGTACTAAATATTTAATGCACAAAGTCAGCCTTCCCAGGGCCTTTGATCTGAAACTTCTTAAAACATCTTAAAAGCCCTTCAGAAACTGGTTAGTATTTCATTACAGTCACTTAAAATAGATTTATTTTATCAAAACATCCTGTCAGAAACCCTGAAGGCAGGATGACTAACCCCCAGTGATTCTGACAGTACTGCCTCCCCACATCAGGCACCCAGCATCTCTGGACAGCCCCACCTGCACGCCGAGGGGCACAGCTGTCACATGCAAACCCCGATGGCTCCAGAGCTGCAAGCAGAGGAGGCGGCAAGGCTTGTCAGAAGCCTTGGGAGTCTGCATCAATAACGCCTCTGTGAAGGGAATAACATTTATTGAGATTCTGCCGCAAGCCAGGCCCTTACCTGGGCTTCTTGCTTCTTGAGTCTTATGGAATCTTCACAATGATGCTGTGAGGTGGATGGTGGTCCTTCTATTCTATCAGTTAGGAAACTGAGACTCAGAGGCATATGTGACCTGCTGAAGGTCACAGAGTGGAATACAGATTGCAACCCAAGTCTAGCTCAAAAGTCTCTGTTTTTCTTTATTTTTCCACTGAAATTGGCCCTTTCACTGAGGATTTTTGTTTGCTTCTTTTTTAAAAAAGAAAAGATAAAATATCATTTTATAAAATTATGTAACCAGTACATGCTAATATAGGAAAGAATAAGGAAGATATTAAAAATCACTTGAAATCCTACCATCTAGAAAACTATTCATAATTATCTCTTTAATGATGATTTTATTTAATTATTGATATTTGCCATAATCTGATAGTTTATTAGCCACTCAACACACTTTCTCAATCCCCTGCCATTCCCCCAGCTTTGGTAGGGGAGGCATGAGGGAAAAGAAGTGTGTTATGCCCCTTTCTTCCATTGCCAACCTGAGGGGATGAAATCAATTACTGTAAAACCCCAACCCAGTGAAGAGCTGAAGAGTGGGACAGAAAGTTCTGTCCTGTTTTAGCCACTGGCTGGTTGGATTACCTAAGGAAAGCCACTGCAGTGAAAGCAATATTTCCTGCCCTCCTAGACTCTCATGGCTGGTGTTGGGATCAATAAAACAATGAGGTGGAAGTTCTTTCTGAACTAGAATGTACTGTACAGATGATGGGTAACATCAGAAACAAAGCCTTTGAGAAGTAAAGTGTCTCCACACTACTGGGTAGAGTGACCATATATATCTCACTATGTGTCTGTCAACTCAACATAATTATTAGTGCTGTTCTCTTTCACTCTCAAAACTGCCCTGAGGTGATAAGTTTGATGGCCACCTGACATATTAGTCATATATGATTAAGCAGCTCCAAAAGAGAGGATGACAGAGCAATCAGGGAGACTTCCTGTAGGATGGGGCTGCGTGTGGGCTGGCAGGGCTAATGGAGCGTTAGAAGGCTTTGATGAGCAGGCATTTTGTTAGTGACTAACACGTAGGAATGAAAAATATGAAGAGGCTGGCCCGAGGTGGGGAGGGCACATGGGAGAAAAGGTGTACAGAGGTCACTCTGTGAGAACCTGGCCTGCCCGCCATCCTCCAGCGGAGGGTAGGTTTGGAGATAACATTTGGAGACATTTAGCACTGAAAGGAAATGTGAAGTTCTGTTCCAGGATACCATACATCCCTCATAAATGATTTTAACAACCTTTTAACTTGTCTCTCTGCTTCCACCCTTGCTTCTCTCCAATTTATTTTCCATAAGCCCCAAAGGGATCTTATAAAACTCAAACCTGGTCTTCAGTTTTCCATTCAATTCTCAATTCTCCATTTTCCTTGGTGAATAAAAAATTAAACTATTTTACAGATTATGCAAAGTCCTCCATGATCTTTCTCCTGCCAGTACACTCAGCTTCAATTTTCTTAATCCTTGACCTCTGACTTTATGATCCAGGAATAATAATGGCTTACCTTTATTGAACCTTTACGATGTTCCAGGCACTGTTCCAATTAGTTTACATATATTAACTCTTTTAATCCAAACAACTCTAAGAGGTAGGTACTATTAGCAGGCCCAACATTTTACATAAGGGTAACTGAGGCACAAGAGAAAAAGATATTAAGTAGCAAAGCTAGAATTGGAAGCCAAAGAATTTTTGGCTCCAAAGCCCATGATCTTAACCATAATATTATACTGCCTCTTGGTCTAAAGCATTTATCTTGTACTTCATGCTAATCCTTCTGCCTGCAATACCCTCTCCCACTGGTCTGTTCAGAAAAGTGCTAATCTAGGGTTCAGGAAGCCATTTCCAGTCAGTCTCCAGAAAGCAAGAATCCTTATTTGGCAAGATTCCCTCCCATCCCATTTAAAAATATTTATTCAGCTCAATTTAGCCCTGGGCTGGGTACATAAGGATAGGGAAGAAGGATGGAATGGCACAGAATAAGGAAGACTCTTCTCCAAGCATCTTTTATTGCATCACAGACAAGACTTTTAACTTTTAGTATTGTCCAAATATGTGGACCCAACAATAAGGGCATACATGAAAAGGAAGACAAAATGGGAGTTGACGAGATAATCAGAGATGGCTTGCTAGAGAATGTAGGGCATAAGTTAGATTTCCAAAGATGCTAGAATAATTAATTTTTAAATTATAAAGGACCTCTGGGCCATACACTTCCAAACTGGGAACTGAGTCTCAGCAAAAAGGAGAGACTCAACTAGCTGTCAAGTGGCAGGTCCAAGGTCCCTAGCTCCCATCTTAGTGCTCTGTGCTGCATCCAAATTGCTTACATTTGAAAGCATCCAAATGTAAGCAATTTGAATATGGCTGAGTAGCTAGAAGGAGCAAGAAGTTCCCAGAGGAGTTGGAGTTGGGGAACAGTAAATGGAATGCAGAAGAGGTAGGGGTAGGGATAGGTACAGTGTATAATAGGGACAGTGAAGTGAGGAAACTCATAAAAGCATCTTCTTCCTTGGGAGAGACGGATCCTGTAACCTTTTTAAATTGGAGGGATGCCTTGATACTGTGCCTCCCTTTCAACTTTATAAAATAAAGGGTTCCTCAATGCATGTCTGTTCTGCCATTATTTTCTGGATCATCAAGACTCTCAGTGCCCTTTAGAGAAGCTTTTGCCTCTGCACAACCAGCTTCTCATTAGAATTCCTGGACATGGCTGAGTGTTGCTAAGGGTACCATAATGAACCCATGATGAGTAAAGAAGAGACTGAGCTTTCTGCAGTCACATTCTGTGGAAGTTTCCTGGACACCCCCAGGATACCATAGTGAGTCATATCACCACAAGCATGTCATCTTTAAATATTTATCTGCTTGTTTTCTGTACTGTCATACTCACTTTCCCAACTCAACTAAAGGGGCTCCTGAGTCCTTCACTCCAAGGAGTTGCATTGGAACTGGGGACAAATGCTTAAACTGAAAAAGTAGATATAATCCTGAAATTTGGGGCTCCAGTCAGGAATAGTTCCTGCCTACGGATAACATGGCACTTCCTTAAGGGCACCAGTAACCACAATAGTTTTGGATATAGGCCTCTGGGAATAGGTCTGTTTTCTAGAGCTATGGGTTCAGATTATCCTGTAAGAGTAAGTTGGAAACCGCTGTATTTTCCTTGCAATATTATAAGAACTACATGCTGTTATGTTACGTACCTCACACAGTGCCTGGTGTATTAGGAGACTTCTAGCAGGTGTTTATTTTCTCCCTCATAGCACCGTCCCTACTACCTTCTTATACTTGTGTCTTTTGGTCTTTATCTCCCTCTTTCTTCTCTGTCCCTGTCTCTGTGTCCCTGTGTTTTGACCCGGGTTCAAGTCCTGGCTCTGCCCGTGCCCATTCTCACATCTCCAAATATTCCCATAACAGTTTATTTGGACTGCAAGATAAAAAGCAGTGTTCTTCAAACATCTTGCTCCAAACTCTTTCCAGTCTTATTTCTCTCCATCCCTACCAGGCATGCTAATCTCCATCCATCCCATACTGCTTATTGTGCTCAAAGGATAATGTAAACTTCACATGCATATTGCAGGCCTTTGTACAGGAGGTCCATCTGCCTTTTTCTCAGGTTAACCACTCTAAGAATTCCTACTTATTCTTTAAGATCTAAATCAAATGTCCCTGTCACTTGAAGCCTTCACTGCTGCTCAGATATAGTTAGGCTCTCTTTCCTCTTTATTTCCCTCAGTGGTTTGTGCTTCCCTCTAAGCCAGCATTCTATGCCCACTATCACCCTTGCCGCCCCCACTCTCTTCCTATTAGATTGTGAATAATTTTGGGCAATTATCGCTTTATCCCCAGTGCCTCACCTAGGGCCTGTCAGAAGTGAGATGTTTCCTATAACTTTGTGAAATGACATATTCATTCATTGAGCACTTGCTCTGGGCCATATTTAGGAGAGTTTTTTTTTTTAATTGATGTATAGTTGATTAATAGTGTTGTGTTAGTTTCTGGTATATAGCATAGTGATTCAGATTATATATATACTTTTTCATTATAGGTTATTATAAGATATTGAATATAGTTCCCTGTGCTATATATAGTTGAACCTCGTTGTTTATCTGTTTATTTTATATATAGTAATTTGTATCTGCTCATCCCAAACTCCTAATTTATCCCTCTTCCCTTTCCCCTTTGGTAACCATAAGTTTGTTTTCTATGTCTGTGAGTCTATTTCTGTTTTGTAAATAAGTTCATCTGTGTCATTTTTAGATACCACATATAAGTGATATCATATGATATTTGTCTTTCTCTGTGTGACTTATTTCACTTAGTATAATAATCTCTAGGTCCATCCATGTTATTGCAAATGGCATTATTTCATTCTTTTTTTGTGGCTGAGTAATATTCTATTGTGTATATATGCACCACATCTTCTTTATCCGTTCATCTGTCGATGGACATTTAGGTTGCTTCCATGTCTTGGCTATTGTAAATAATGCTGCTACAAACATTGGGGTGCATATATTTTTTCAAATTAGAGTTTTTTCTGGATATATGCCCAGGAGTGGGATTGCTGAATCATATTGTAACTCTGTTTTTAGTTTTTTAAGAAAGCCTAGGAGAGATACTTTTGATATGTCATTTCTTTCATTCAGTGCACTCAATATGATGCTCTCTTCAATGCATTGTCTCTCATATATTACCCATTATACCTGTAGCGCTACAGGGCATCCTCAGTTAGTACTTTGTTTCTTGATGATCTGTTTTCTGACTCTGTTTCTGGGAATGCCATGTGTCCAAAACTAGGAGCCTCCTGCTAGTTGGATTTGTTCAGTTCATGTTGAGCATGAAAAAAATCCAGATACTGGACAATAAGAGTTCTGCCAAGAAAACTATCATTTCATATGGAGATTCCTGCATAAAGGTCTGGGTATCATGCTGAGTGAGGAAGGTAAATTGAAAGGAGGCCCAGCCCTTGAGACTCTGTGGAAATGAATTGTTAGTACCTTGAGTTAGTGCAAATTAGCACACATTTTAATGATGGCAAAAGGGACTCATTAGATTATTCAGAGACTCTGGAATCTCATCAAATTTGGTGAAAGGCTAAAGTCCTAGGGGAAGCCTACAGAGATGGATGTCTGCCCATATCTGGCTCCAAGGACTTAGGGAATCAGGTGATGGGTCTTATTTAGGATGTATTACTAATGGGACTGATGGGCAGATTTTGAACAGATAGGACCAACGTGACTCCCAGTGATGATTTCAGCAGAATTCAACAGTACCAGGCACTGAACATGAGTGTGGCTCTCAGGGGAAAGAGAAATGGTTGACATCCGTTGTATCCACTTTCAAAAAGAGCCTCCAGTTTAGTGTGTGAGGCAAGACTCACATATGAGTAACTGATGAAGGGTGAGAGGGTCATGCTGTGAAAGAGTCATTGATTCAGTGCTGTTGGAGCTAAGGAAGGGGAAGAGAGTCACCCCTACCTAAGCCGAAGGGTTGTTTGCAGACAAAACCACATAAAAATCTCCTAGTACAGCCCTAACTGCAAAGTAGGTAGTCAACAAATGTACATTTTTGTCTTTTCTTTTTCTTCTTCTCCTTATATTAAATCTTCAGCTTTATTTTTAATGCCTCACTGATTCATTCACTCTCTGTTTTTTTTATTCTCCATCTTCCATGCTGTAGGAAAATGTGTGTGCTTTTGTGATAGGGAAATAGCAGGAAATGTGAGCTTGTTTCAGTCCATGCTAGACCCAGGCCAAAGCTGAACAGAGGAGGCAGGTCCTAATCCAACCAAGCCTTTGTTTACCTGGCCTGTGCACAAACTCAACAGAGCATCTTCCATGCACCTATGCATGCACATACAAAAGCCTGTTTTTATAAAATTCACTTCCTGACTGGAGTGGGAGTTAAACTTTGTATTTCCTTTGATGTTCAATACCAAATGGCTTATGGGAGCCCTGGCAGAGTGGTTTCAAATAAGCCTTTTAATGTAGAATAAAGGTCAGCATGCTGGAATTTGAAACCATTAATCCTTTTGCTCTTATGGAAGACTGTACTTTAACAGAATAAATAACAGATTAAATAATAAGAGTTCTTGAAATTCCAACTAGAAAAATTACACATTACATTGTCGAGAATTGAAACCAGTGAGACCTTAATGTTCTCTCTCCCAGTGTTCTATTTTAGGTTGCCAAGATTTAGAAGGTAAAGAGAAATTGTTCTTTAATTTTCTGTTGTTTTGAAAGTAGAGAGAATGTTTGAATCACTGAAGGTTAAAGAATCAATTATATTGGAAAATAAGCCCTTAGTTTTATAGATAGAATAAATGCATCACCATAACCTGGAGGACAGAAATTCCATGCTAATTGTTTTGACTTTCAGTAAGCAAAGCCCCAGGAAGGGACAGACAAAACCATGAAAGTAGGTCAAAAAACTCTGCCTAAGGTAATTATCCTAGGTGACCAAGCCCTAGATCAGATACTACCTTCCCCAAGAAGGCTCCTGTCACTTCTCAGTGTTTTGGACTCCTGCCTCTGAACTTACATAGAATTCTGTTTACACATCTATTTTTCTGTGTTGTCCAAGATTGTTACCATGTCTGCCTTTTCTTTGCTCAATTATACATAAGATGTGAGTTCCTTGTTAATAAAAAGAAATATATTGATTGTACTCTAGCTATATTCCAGACATTATACTAAGCACCTTAAACACTGTATTTAATATAATCTTTAACACAGCTCTAACAATTAGAGATGACTATCTCATTTTACAGATAAAGAAATAGAGAATTAAGGAGGCTAAATAACATTCCCTAGGTTCTAATAGTAAGATAGTGGTAAAGCCAAAATTCCAATCTGGGTCTGTGGAGACCATATTGTGGGAATTCTGTAATACCACACACCAGAGGCTTAAATTTATCCTGAGGGCAATGGAGAATTATTGATGGTGTTGAAACAAGAGAGTGACATGATCAAACTTAAATTTAGGAACTCTCTGGCAGAAGAGACTGGTATGGGATGATGAATGAGGAGACTGTTACAGTAATTTTGGCTAGAGATGAGAGAATTACAACAGTGAGGGTTGAGTTGTTAAAAAGAGATATACAAGAGTTAGAAATGGGAGGGCTTGGTAGCCAGTGGGTCATAGAAAGAGAAGATTAGGGTTGAAGTCAAGGAGAGCTGGTCTCTGGTTTTGGAGCCTGGGTAGATTGTGATGCCACTGTGATGGGAAGCACAGCTCAACGTAAAGATGGTCACTGAGAGGACCTTCCTACCAAAGAACCAGATCAGACAGAAGGTTAGAATCTTCTTGCCTGGTGCCTGAGTGTTCATCACTTTCTGCAGTTGCACACAAATGTTCCTATTTTATAGGTGAGAACACTAAAGAGCAATAGGGGACTTGCCCACCTTCGTCCATGGAATCTGATGTATAATAAGGGCTAAATAATACTTTTCATTTGAGGGTTTCAGGGTGATATTAGCCACTTTGAGATGCCATGATTTGATGCTTACTGTTGTATCTTCTGACACTTTGGTTCTTCCTTGGACTCTTGGGGGAAGATGGGAAAGGGGAGGAGAGCATAAAAACTGGGAACCACAGGCCACTGAAGAAGCGGATGTGCATGATGCTTGAAAGAGAAAGCAGTATTTTTAAGGAATATACTTAGTCCAATTTAGAATCTAAAGTTATCAATCAACTGACTTGTTCTAGATGATGCAGTTGGTAAATGACAGCACCCTGCGCTCAACTCTGAGCTTTTGTCTCTCAGTCTTCTGTTCTTTTTCACTTCACTATACCTGTCTTTTATTACTCCTGAATTTCCTGCATTTCACACCAGCCTGAAAAACTAATCATGCTGTCAAACCTCAAATTTTTTTCTGTTCTTAGTGGTAAGTACAGGAATGATTTTACACCAGACCACAAATAGGCAACATTGAGCTAGTCACAAATAACCAAATTTTTCTATAACCTCCCAAAATATGCATTGGTTATAAACACCTGAGGTATTCTAGAATTAAAGGAGTCTTTAAAACCATCTAATCCAAACTTTTTACAAAGGGAGCAGATAAGTTTCAAATAGTCTACATAAATGACTTGCTCTGTGACATGTTTCCACAATGTGATGTATCAAGGCCAGCATCTAAATTCTAGACTCATTCAAAGTACGGGAAAAAAAAATGTAGACAAAGATCAACTTCCTCATTTTACATATTCAAAAACTGAGTGTTACTAACATATTCATTAATTCAATCAAAAGCCATTTACTGGGTTTCCATTGCATGCTAGGAGTTGGAGTTACAATGAGTAGTAAGAAAGATGGGATCCCTGACTTCCCATAGCTCTCAGACTAGTAGGGAAGAGGGCATAATGTACTTAATCACAATGGAGTGATTTGTGCTCCAGTGGAATATATCCAGAAGGAGATCACCTAGTCCAGGAGGAAGTGATGCTCCAACATAGCATAATGGATAAAAACATGGACTCTGGAGCCAGACTGCTTGAGTTGGAATCCTCACCCTGCCACTTACTGGCTGTGTGACCTTGAGCAAGTTGCATAACTTCTCTGATTCTTGAAAATAATAGTAGATAATAGAGCTCTGATGAGGATGAAATTACTTAATATTTATAAAGCACTTAGTGCTTAGCACATGGTAAGTGTAGTATAGGGGATTTTGAAATAAAACTGAAAAGAAGCTGAGATCCAAATTATGAGTAGAAGTTAACTAGAGAAACAGGAAGGCAGAGAAGTGTTCCTGACAGAGAACACTATGTGCAGACTGAGGAAAGAGAGTCTATTTCTAGGAACTGAAAGAAGACAAGCATGGTTCATGTAGAATGGACACTGTTGATGCTGAAAAGAGGCACACAGTGTCCAGATCAAGGGGGTTGAAGGTCTTGTAGATCATATTAGTTTATCCAGAAACAGTGGGGGTTCAAGGAAAGACTTAAAGCACAGAAAGTTTTAATCATATTGGTGTTTTGGATAATCTTTCAACTGCTTAGTGGGATAGGGGTTCAGTGGGCATGGGGTGGGGTTCAGAGACATAGTGAGAGACAGAGATGTGAGTCAGGGTCAAGGGCAAGGTAGAATCTAGGCTTCCTGCCTTCCAAGTCGAGGCTTTTTCCACACTGCACAACATTTTTCTAATGTGCTTTGATGAAGGCACGTCATGCCAAATGCATTCTCTTCACTTTTGGACATTTGCAGTGCTTACCCTTTGAGCTGCATCCCCTTCATTAAGTGAATGTCCTGTTCCCCTGACCAAGAATGTAATTACTGAAGGAGAGATCAGATTAAAATTGAGTTTCTGTAATGGGCCATTTGTTTGGAAGGGAGCCTGAAGGTATTTCTGAGGACTTTAATCAAAGGGGGAAAAAGCCAATAGAACTTCTGTGATGATGATGATTATTAGGGCAATTGAACTCCAGGCACAGCTGGCTTTTACACCAGTGAGTCATCACTTGCTTTTCTGAGGCCCTTGATTGGATGAGATTTGTTTTCCTCTGTAGTCTAGACTGTCAGGGATCGAAGAGACCTTAAAGGTCATCTAGTTCAACTCCACAACAAAGCTTGAGCCCTGGCTATAGCCTTTTCATCAGTAGGTCATCCAGTCCCTGCTCACACACCTGAAATGACAGGGAACTCATTACCTCTCTATGATAGAACACCTCTGAAAGGAAGCTCCTCCTCTTATGGAAGTGAACTCCTTCTCCAGGTCCCATTGGTCTGTCCTGGCTCTGTTTCTGGACTATGTGGGGTTCTTCTGCTCCAGAAGAACCATGGAGAGCTCTTGAGGCAGCTGCTGTGTTCCCCTGACCCTCTTCTTCTCCAACTATCTTCTCAAGTGTGTGTCCCTATGTATTAGTAATGGTAAGGATAGGATGTTGTAACAAAGAAACCCAATAGTACAGTGACTTAAAGAACAATGACGTTTATTTCCCATTCACAAATTGATTCTGAATTGAGCAATCTAGGTTGGCAGCCAGTTTTACTCCCCACAGTCATTCAGGAATCCATGTTCTTGTCAATGCACTGATCCACCTTCACTTAAGGCATCGCTGTCATCTGCACAGTCAAATTCGGTTGCCCTTTTAGCTGGTGGAAAAAGGGAAAAAAGTGGAGAGAGAGAGAAATCTCGTTGCCTTAAGGCCTAGGCTGAAGTGACACGTATCATCATTTTCATCTACATTTCACTGGTCAGAAATTAGTCACATGGCTAGACTTCATCACAATGGAAATGTCCATAGGAAGGGTGGTCTAGCCATATGCCCAAGAAGAGGAGGAGAAGAGGTTTAGGGAGACTTCCACCAGTCCCCACTATACCCTATGAGATCAGGTGAGCAGGTTGTAGCTTGGACGGGCCCATTTCTATTGCCAGTTTCATTCTCTTTGGCTCTTCCCATGACGTATTTCAAAAAAATAAATGTAGTGCAGAGCACAGAGAATTTGAATGCAGACGTCCTAACCCTGTTCTTATTAACTGAGTTCTTGAATGAGTCATTTAACTTTTCTAAGTCTTTATTTCTTCATTTATGAAATTGGGAGAAAAATGCCTATTCCACAAGCTCTTATGAAGATAGGAAGAAATAACTGATGCAATTGTACTTTTAAAAATGCAGATAAACATGAAATAGTCGGCTTCCATCTTTAATCTTGGTCTCGACTTTTCTCTGACTACCCAGACTAAAGAGCTTTTTCTTTCTTTGGATCACCCAAAGCAGTTGATTATCTACTACCATTTCAAACAGAAACCTACTGTGAAGGGCACTTAAGACACAGTCTTTTGCTTTACAGCTACTTGCAATCTATCTGAGGAAACAAATGGAAGAGTTTGATGGTGACCCATAGTAGTAGAAGTAGTAACATTGATAACAATATTCATCATTGGTGGCAATATCCATTAATCAAGCAGTTACTATATGCCAGAATCTGTGCCAAGTACTTTTTATATGGCATCTGATTGATTTTTATAATATCCCTGTGAAGTTGACATTTCATCCCCATTTTATGGATGAGAAACCTCAGGCTCAGAAAGTTTAAATACCCTGGTCAGGATCATACACCTAGCAGTGGCAGACCCAGGATTTCAGTTTAAGACCAAGTGTTCTTTTTCTTTAGTCAAGAAGAATCATCAGTTCATGGGGCCAGGTCATGTGCTGTTTTGTTTGGTTATTAGATCACTCAGCAAACATTTACAGAGGACTTGTATGCTTGGTACTGTTCTAAATTCTGGGAAGATGGTGTCAAATAGGTTATCTTACAGGCCAACTTCATCTCATTCTTAGTAGAGAAAATAGAAGCCTTATGATGAGAACTACCTAAAAATTGACCAACCTAGTTGCATATGTATCCCCACACTGCCTTTCCTTCTGTCAGAATAGAAACATACTCTTGCTCCTATCTAAAGCCAACCTCCTGTATTCTAGACCTTATCTGGTCCCTACAAGTATCCCTTTTTCATCTATATCTTAAATTCATCACTTTCTGGCTTTTCCTTAGTTAAACAAATAAGCCATAATATTTCCTGTCTTTAGATAGAAATAGAGATAGAAATAAAAAGGAAGAGGGAGGGATCTTCCCCAGACTCCACTTTCCTTCTGGCTACAACCTTTTTCTCTGCCCCACTGTATAGGTAACTTCTCCAATGACTTGTCTATCCAGTTGGCCCTCCATATCTGTGGTGGATTCAACCTATCACGGATCAAAAATACTCAAAAAAAAAAAAAAATTCCAGAAAGTACTAAAAATCAAAACTTGAATTTGTCAAACACCAGCAACTATTTATAATGTTTATATTGTATATACACCATTTACATTTGTATTGTATTAGGTATTATAATAATCTAGAGATGATTTAAAGTATAGATGAGGATGTGCCCAGGTTATATGTAAGCACTATACTATTTTACATAAAGGACTTGAGCATCCTCAGATTTTGGTATCTGCAAGAGGTCCTGGAACCAATTCCCTACAGTTACTGAGGGATGACTGCATTCATTCTTGCCACTCCTTCACCATGCATCCCTTTTCTCAGTCCATTCAGTTTGAATTTCCATCCCCAATGTTCTCCTGAAATAGTCTTCATCAAGATCATCCTAGACCAGCATCCTGCCAATTCTAATGGTCATTTCTCTGTTTTCATGTTCCTAGACCTCCCAGTAGCATTTCGCAGTTAACTCATAGCTTCCTTCTTAGAATGCTTTCTTCTCTAGGATTTCAAGACACCACACTCCCTTGGTCCTCCTCCTCCTTCTTTTCGTCATTCTCCTCTTCACTGGCCACTCTCAGAATCGTTTGGTGGGCCTTCCCTATCATACTTTGAGTGTTGGAATACTCTGTCCACTCTGGCTTCTTCTCTTCTCTTCTCTTCTCTTCTCTCTCTTTCTCTTCTCTAGCTATACTCATTCTCCATAATCTAATTTTTTCCCATAGCTTTAAATGTCAACTAGAGGCTAATAAGTCTCATATCTACATTTTCAGCCCTAACTTCTTCTAAACTCTAGACTAGTATAATCAAACTGCCTACACATCATCTCTATCCCAGTGTCTTAAAGGCATGTCAAAATGAATACATTCAAGATGGAAATTCAAGTCTTTTCCATCATAGTAAATGGCCCCAGGTAAAAACCTAGGAGCCATCATTAATTTTTCTCTTCCCCTCACATCTCACATCCAGTCCATTAGTGAGATCTTGCCAGCTCTATCTTTAATATATATCCCAATCTAATTACTTTCCTCTGTTTCCTTTGCCATAACCCTAGTTCAGGTCACTATCACATCTTTCTTGGACTACCGAAACAGCCATTGACTGATCTCCTTCCATCTTGCCCCCTGAAATCCACTCTCTGCACAGCAGGCAGATCACCTTTCACTGGCTTCCATTCTAACTAAAATAAAATCTAAAGTCCTTACCATGGCCAGTAAGGCCCTATAGGTCCTGGCCTCTGCCTACTTCTCTCACCTCTTCACCCTCCACTTAGCCTAAGTTCTAGCTTCTCTGACTCTCTTACACCAACATGGCAAGTTCCATCCCCTCTCCAAGACTTGGCACTCTTACCATAGGGGAATTTTCATTATTCAGGTCTTAGTTAAAGTCATTTCCACAGGAAGTATTTTCCTGATCATTCTTGTTAAAATACAACATCCAGTCACTATCATAGGATGCTATTTAATTTTATTCATGACATATCAGTAAATGAAATGATCTCATTTAATTTTTGCTTATTCATTTAAGACTATTTTCTCCTGCTAGAATGTAAACTCCTTGGGAGTAGGGCCTTTATTTTGTCCTTTGTTCTATCTCCAGCACCTATAACAATGCCCAGCACTTAACAAATGCTTAATTTATTAATCTGTAGACTGACCAATTGTATCTCTGCTCTCACGATCTTCAGTGTAATGAGAGTGACTGAAATGTGAATAATGACCAAACAGTATGATTTGTGCTGGGACAGAGGGAAGCCCAGGAGTTGTGGAAGGCCAAAAGAAACACTGGACGAAGCTGGGGCATCAGATGAGGTGAAACTGGAGCTAAAGTTTGAAAAATAAATCAGTTTTAGCCAGATGAACAGTGAAGGAAGAAGTACACACGTGGAGGCATAGTAGGCATGTGTGGTGCACGGCTCATCAGGGCTGGAGTGATGAAGAGGCAGAGAGTTACACAAGCCAGTTTAGGAAAGACCTAAAGTGGTGAGATCAGGACTGAAATTTAAGTTTAAATGGAGAGCCAGGGAAGCAGCCAAGTAAACAAGCCTCGTGACTATCTTCTGTGGCTCAACTTATGTTTGAAAGTTTGTAATTTTTTAAACTTTTTATATCAAGATAGTCCCTTGGTTGCATGGGTTTCTGATCATACCACAGAATATGGATTATATAAATGCTGGATTTACATACATGTAAATCTTGCTGACCAAATTTTGCACATGAAATTTATCCTATACTACAAAAATAATCTACTGAGAGTTTCTGTAGTAAATACATAATTGCCTAATATTTTAAGGAGTACATATAACTTTTATATTATAAATAAAACTTTGATTTATGAATTCATAAAAAGTTTTTTTGGTATCATAAGTAAGCCATATATCCTAGTGTTTCTGGTATAATAGGTTGTTATGACTTGTGTATTGGACGTGGGAAAGGCATGTAGGTTCTTAAGGCAGTAATTTTATTCTGGGTACTTACTGCATGACCAAATATGGGTGTATATAAATATCTGTGTGAATAAGATATTTACCTTTCTTATGCCCTTGGTTATTTTAAATGGAGAGAACTCCTCCAAACAATATAACCTGCATGTGGACATGTCTGTATTTATATATACGGTCATAGTAAATGCTTAATACTACATTCTAATGCTATAACAGATGCATATTAAAAAAAAATGCACCGTTTATCTTGACAGTGCAGGGAGGGAATAGTTTTGCATTAGAATATCCAGGAAATTTTTGAAGAGGAAGCAGTATTTGAACTAGGCTTTGAAGGATGAGTAGGAATTTTCCATATAGCAAAATAAGAGGGTGTCATTTTAGGCAGTGAGAATGACACAGCAAAGGTAGAGAAGTGTGAAAGTACATGCGATGTTCCAGGAACTCTGAGTGAGAGTACTGTGGCTGGAAGACAGGTGGGGAAGAGGCAGGTATGAGAGTGGAAAGTTTTGTTAGGATCAGGACAGAAGGGCTTCAAAGGACATGTCTGTACATTTAAACTTTACCCTGTAGGCTCCATTGAAATCCAAAGGATTTACAGAATCAGTGTCGACAGATAATAGAAAGTATCAAGAGGCCAGGACCCTGCCTGGCAGAGCCTCTGCCGCTGCCTGTGCCTCTGAGTTGCTGTTCTCTGGGCCTCCGCCACCTCATCTGTCAAAGAGAGGGTTGGACCAGATGATCTCTAAAAGGTCCTTCCCACAACTGTGAAGTTTCTTAGGCTAAGTAAGTGGCCCCATCTTTTTGATCAGGGGAGTGAACAGAGTGAGTCTATCAACACACTGAAAGGCAGAATTGCTGCTCTCAAGCTGAATTTTCCCCAGGACACTCATTTCTATGCTGACCTCTCAGGCTAGTGGTAATAAGATATCAATGCTGGCAGGCCTCCACCCCTTCACCTGCCCAGTTCTATGCCCATGAGTGCCTCAGTGAAGAGTTATGTATGTGTATGTATTCTAAATCGAATCCCCCCCTCTATCTCACACTTTATCGAGATGCTAGAGATTTCTTAACTTGGCTGGGAAAAAGATAGTGCAGCTTCATTTGTCTGAGCCACAGGCTCTTAGTATTGACCAACAGGTTGGTAGCAGAGGTAGAACATTTGCCTCTAAAGGAGATTGCTCAAGGCAGTCTTTCTGCTGTCTTAGGAGAGGCTTATTTTGTCTTTCATGCTTTCATTTGTTATTAATCTTATTGTGTGGTCTTTGGAATATTCTCTTCCAGAAATGAGAAACCTCATACCCTCCCCACACTGTTCATCTAGGCATTTAATTAACATATATACATGAAGGGTCTTCCCTGTGCCAGGCATTATGTTAAATAATGAAGATAAGAAAGAAGTCAGACACAATCTGTACCCACAAGGAGCACCTACTTTGGTGAAGGGGACAAAATATAGATAGATAGTTAGGCATCAATTGTTAGTTACTAGAGAAGATATTCATTTATTCACTAAACCCTATGAAGTGAGTAAGAAAAGTCCCTGCCCTCAAGTAGCTCATAGACTAATCTTTTAAAGTGGCAGAGATGGGTTCTATTTTAGATGTTTATATACAGCATTCAGATGTACAAATTTTATCTCCTGGGACAGGGGAGTGAGAGGGTAGGTAAGGAAAGGCTTTATGAAGATGTTGGTATTTGAGTTAAATCCTGAAAAATAAACAGGCTTTTCAGCAGACTATCTTAAGGGCATGGTGGGGAGACAGCATGTGGAAAGGGAAATTAAGAACATTCTAGGTGAAGTGCTTAGCATGAGAAAAACCCAGACATATGAAATAGTCTGGTATGGTCTAGGAACCACATTAGGATCCCTCATTGGCTGCATTTTTATCTTTTAAAATGGTTGTGTTTTATCTTGCAAACTTGCTAAACTCACTTACATGTTCTTATAGCTTTTCTGTACTTTTTCTCAGGTTTTTCACATATGTGATACTTGTTACATGGCCCAGAATATGTCCTATCATGGTAAATATTTTGTGTGCACTTAAGAAAATATGTATTCTGCTGTTGTTTAGTGGCATATTTAAAAAATCTCAATTATGTCAAGTTGGTTGACCGTGCTATTCAAGTCTTCTGTATCATTCCTGATTTTCTACATAGTCTAACAATTATTGAGAGAGGAGTGTTAAAATCTATGATTGCAATTGTGGATTTGTTCAATTCTATCAGTTTTAGCTTCATGTACTTTGAAGCTCTGATATTAGATGCATAAACAATTAACATTGTTATGTCCTCTTAATGAACTGACTCCTTTATTGTTATGAAATTACCTTCTTTATCCTTGATTGTATTCGTTCTGAAATCTACTGTGTCTGATGTTAATATAGCTGCTCCAGCTTTTCTTTCTTTATTTCTTTAGCTTTATTTCTTTATTTCTAAATGGCATATCTCTGTCCATCCTTTTATTTTTAATCTATTTGTGTCTTTATATTTAGACTAATTTCTTATAGGTGGGTCTTGCTTTGTTATTCAATCTGGCAATCTCTGCTTTTGAAATTACAGTATATATACTGCTTATATTCAATGATTAATGATATAGTTAAATTTAAATCTGTCATTTTGCTCTTTGTTTTCTACTTGTCCCATCTATCCTTTGTTCCTTTTTCTATTTTACTGCCTTGTATTTTGGAGTATTTTTTTTAATTTATATATTTTGGTTTCCCTTTTATCTCCTTTGTTGACTTATTAGCTGTAACTTCACTGTGTTATTTTTGTGATTGATTTAGGGATTATGGTGTACATCTTTAACTATCATAGACTACTTCAAGTGACATTATACTTTGTATGTAGTATAAGAACCTTACAATAGTATAGTTCCATTTCTCCCCTTCCAGCTTTTGTGCTATTGTTGACAATCATTTTACTTTTTCACATGTCTTATATACCTTACATTACATTATACTTTGTTTATACAGTGAATTATCTTTTAAAGTGATTTAAATAATAAGAAACATCCTTAAATGTTTATCTATGTGACTCCAATTTCTGATGCTCTTAATTTCTTTGTGATAGATCCAGATTTCCATCTAGTATCATTTTACTTCCTGAAGGACTTCCTTTAACATTGCTTCCCCCACCCGCTTTCCCCTTTGGTAACCATAAGTTTGTTTTCTATGCCTCTGAGTCTTTTTCTGTTTTGTAAATAAGTTCATTTGTATCATATTTTAGATTCACCATGTAAGTTATATCTTATGATATTTGCCTTTCTCTTTCTGACTTACTTCATTTAGTATGATAATCTCTACATCCATCCATGCTGCTCCTTTTGGATAGTTTTTATTTTTATGTCTTCAGATTCACCAGTCGTTTCATCTCCAGTATCTAATTTGCCATTATTTCCATCTAATGCATGTTTTAATATCAGATAGTGTAGGTTTTATCTATAGAAGTTCAGTTTGGGTCTTTAAAAATATTTTTCATGTTCCCTCTTAACTTCTGGAACACAGAATATAGTTATAATAGCTTTTAAATGTTATTATGAATTTTTTTCTGCTGACATTTTTTCTTCTGACATTTGTATCAGTTCTGGATCCACTTTGATACAAGTTTTTTCCTCACCATAGGATATATTTTTCTACTTTTTTGCATGACTGGTATTTTTTTAATTAGATAGAAGACATTTATTAAATGGCAGAATTTTATCTTATTGGGTTGTGAACATTTTTGTATTCCTATAAATGTTCTTAAACTTTCTTCTGGGATTCAGTTTAAGTTACTCAGAAACAGTTTGATCCTTTCAGGTCTTGCTTTTCTAATTCAGCAATGTTTGGTCTAGGGTTAATTGTTCCACGCTACTGAGGCAAGTCCCTTCAGAGAATTCTACCCAAATGGCCTGTGAATTACAAGCTAGGCCCTGCTTCTAGCCCTTTTAAGTATCAAGCACTGTTTCCTATAATCCTTTCGGATGTTTCTTCCCCTAGTCTTAGTTTTCTTATCTACATGCTGATCAGTGCTCTGCTGAATGCTCAAGAAGAACCCTTGACAAATCTCCAGAGTATTTTCTCCTGTTACCTCTGCCCTTTCTAGTTCTGTGACCTGCAAACTGTAGCTACTTTAGTCTTTTTAGACTCTCAGCTTTGTCTCCTTAACTCAGGGAGTTTAACAGGCTTTTCTTGGGTTCTGCTCCCTGTGCCAGGTCCTGGAAACTTTCAAGGTGTAAGCTGAAGCAATCCTACAGCTCACCACATTAATTTCCCATCTCAAAGCAATCACTGTTTTTCATTGCCTGTAGTTCAATGTCTTAAAAACTGTTTTTTCCACATATTTCATCTGGGTTTTTGGTTGTTTCTTGTGGAGGGTAAATTCATTTCCTATTATCCTTTCTCAGCCAGAAGTGGAAGTCCTCTCAAATTCTTTATTATGGCTTTACAAGCTCCTCTAGATGTAGACTATAGTTACTCTTTACCCTCAACTTCCTCTACTCCCTTGTGCTCACTGTCCACTGTGAAATACTGCAGACACCATGATGTGGCACATTTCTATGTCCCCTCTGCCCTTAAGGCTTTCTTCATGTCCTACTTCCTTCTTCTAGGTGACTCCTACTCACTGTTACAGACACAGTTCAGGCGTTAGAATCCCCTCCTTGTTTCACCTTCCACCCATAGGTCAGGTTAAAAGCTTAGCCTTTCTCTATCAGAATTATTTCTGTGTGTCTCATATTGAATTACATGGAAGTACAGATAAGTGTTATAAGGTAGTAGCGATCTATTTGGAAAATGTTATATTAAACAAGTTTTTTTTTTAACTTCAAGTCCTTTCAGAACCTAATGTGCCTTATGAGTCTCCAAGAATGGATATGATAGATAGATGAGAAAACTGAGGCTCAAAGAGATTTTTTTTTTTAAGTAAGAAAAAACATACTAGCCAAAGCATTACTGTGGAGTACATAGACTGGAATGTGCCAGAGAACTTACCTATTTAGGTCTCTGTGAAAACACAGAGCCCAATGTAGCAGAAAGAGCTACATTCCAAGTTCTGAGCTACCTGTAATTCATTGTGTGACCTTGGGCAACTTACTTTCCCACTCTAAATCTTAGTTTCTACCTCTTAAAAATGGTGGTGGAGGCTTAGTCAGATCAAGACGGCAGAATAGAAAGACACAGAGCTCATCTCCTCCCACAGATACATCAAACATACATCTACATGTGGAACAATTCTCACAGAATATCTACTGAACTCTGGTAGAAGATCTCATACAATCAAAGCTACAGAAAGGACCTCCATGTTCCCGGGTAAGACCAAAAAAAAAAAAAAGAGGAGAAGGAAGAGGAAGAAGAAGAAGAATCAAGATGGGACCTGTGCCCCCTGGAGGGAGCTGTGAAAGAAGAAATGATCCCTCACTCTGGGAAGCTCCTTCACCAGCAGGGAGATCAGCCAAAACAGAAAGGGAGCTTAGGAGGCTTAGAGGAGAATACAGCAGCCAATTTGCGGCAGGCAGAACAGAGAGACCACACAGGGGATCTTGCCACCTTGCTGCTTTCCCCAGCCTGAGATGTGCATCTGCTGGTATGAAGTGGCTTCATGCTGAAACTCTGGCTTCAGAGGACAGACCCTGGGAAGAGGACTGGAGTTGGCTGCGTAGAGATAGCCTGAGGGATCTGCAGTGTGATACTACGAGCCATAACTGGAAGTGTGTGCAATGCAGCCCATGCCTGCCAAAAAGAACCCCATTGTTAACATACGTAAAGGTTGGGGAAGGACTCTGCCATAGCCTTCTCTCCAGCTTCCTCACAGATATGTGGCTCTGCCGTAGAAGCCCCATTTTTAAGGACTGAACGTGGAGGGTCAGGACCCTGACTTACTAGTCTCCTTCTCCTCTCACAGCCAGCACAGCTCCACCTCTAGGAGTCCTGGGAGCACACAAGCACTGGTGGGTCACCCTCAAACAGAAGCAGGGTGGAAATCTCAGCCCACTCCTAGAGGCCATGAGACTTTAGAAGCAGGGATGAAATCTGTCCCAGGAGGCTTTGGCAGATTTAACCCACTGGCGCCTTTGTAAGCTCAGCACTGCTGGACATCCGAGTAGGTTACTGGTGTGTGGCTGAGGCAGGTCCAGCTTTAGCAACGGGCACACACACACAGAGGCAGGGCTGGGATCTGGGCTGACACCGAAGCTCTCACAGCAGATCCAGGTGTGCAACTATGGGTGACTAAGGTGGGTCCTGGTGACTGACTTCAGCAGATCTGCCCTGCTGACTGAGCAAAATGCCTGAATGACACCCAGGCAGGCTGCTGGCATTTCCATAGCTGAAGCAGAGCTGAGGGCAGCACCAACAGTGTACTTTGTGAGACCACACAAGTGACAGGCAACACCACAGTGCACATCCCAGTGGACAACACCTGTGGAAGAATACTCACTGGCACCTCTCTCAGCAGAAGCACTCCAGTCTCACTACCTCACACAGATCAGAAATGGACCTTGGGGCTTCTACTCCAATCTACTCCAATAAGTGGGGAGCAGACCCAGCCCCTGACAGGGCTGTGACAGCCATAGAACAAAGAGGAGGCCCTCCTCAACAACCAGTGCAGTTCTGGCCACCACAACACCAATCACACCCTCTTTCAAGGGGATAACAGCCAGCACACATGAAGAAAAGATGTGGTAGTTATCCATAGTGAAATCAGCTCTTGCAACAAAAACATTAGACATGTGCAGGAAACACAGGGATACTCCCACATAAAAACAGCCCTTCAAGGCCACAGTAGATATCGGTTACATCTAAATTCATAGAGTCAGAAATATAAGTAAGATGAAGAAGCAAAGGAATCTCTCCCAATTAAAAGAACAAGAGAAATCCTCTGAAAGAACAATGAAACAGACCTCTCTAGTCTACCAGAACTTGAGTTCAAAAAGGAGGTAATTAAAATACTGAAGAAATTAAGAAAGCCTATGGACAGAAATGCAGATCACTGCAACAAAGAACGAGAAATTATAAAGAGGAACTAAGTAAAATTAGAAAACTCATTGGCCAAGATGAAAGCTGAACTAAAGGCAATATATAGCAAACTAAATAATACAGAAGAATGAATAAGTGATCTGGAAGATAGAATAATGGAAATCACCCAATCAGAAGAGCAGATAGAAAGACAAATGAGGAAATAAAGGAAGCAATATGAGACCTATGGGATAATATAAAGTCTGCCAATCTATGCATAATAGGGGTCCCAGAAGGAAAAGAAAGAGAAAAGGGAATCAAAAATGTGTTAGAAGAAATTATGGCTGAAAAATTCCCAAATCTAAAGAAGGAAACTGATATCCAGGTACAGGAAGCATCAAGGGTCCATAAAAAGAACTCAAACAGACCTGCACCGAGACATACTGTAATTAAAATGGCAAAAGTTAAAGATAAGAGAAGATTCTAAAAACAGCAAGAGAAAAACAAGAGTTACTTACAAGGGAACCCTCATTAAGCTATCAGCTGATTTCTCTGCCAGAACATTTCAGGCCAGATGGGAGTGACAAGATATATTCAAACTCCTGAAGGGGAAAAATCTGCAACTTAGGATACTCTACCCAGAAAGATTATCATTTAGAATAGAGGGAGACATAAAGACTTTTTCAGACAATCAAAAACTGAAAGAATACAGCAATGCTAAACAAACTTATCCTAAAAGAAATACTGAAAATTCTTCTCTAAATAGAAAAGAAGCAGAGTCTATACAAAAGATAAAATCACAACTGGAAATGCAATAACTACAATGAACAGCAAAAGAATACATGAAAATGTAAAAGGTGACATCAAAATCAAAATATAGGGGAAGGGAGCAAGAAAATACAGATCTATCTATCTCCCTTTCTTTCTTTCTTTCTTTCTTTCTGTCTGTCTGTCTGTTTGTCTGTCTCTCTTTCTTTCTGTCTTTCTTTCTGTCTCTCTTTCTCTTTTTAAGAATGTGGTTGAGTCTACATGACTACCAGCCTAAAGCAAGTATATATAGTAATGGATTAACATACTTGAAAAACAGAATAACCACAAATCAAAAACATACAATAGAGTCACACACACACACAAAAGAAGAAAACTCAAGAATAATACAAAAGAAAGTCATCAAACCACAAAAGGGAAAACAAAAAGAAAAAGAAAGGTGCAAAAAAGAAATATAAAATCTACTGGAAAACAAGATTTAAAATGGCAATACATACATATCTATTAATAATTACCCTAAATGTCAATGGACTAAATGCTCCAATCAAAAAACATGAAGTGGCAAAATGGATAATGAAATAAGAGCCTACAATATGCTGCCTACAAGAGCCTCACTTCAGGGCTAAGGACACACATAGATTGAATCGGAGGGGATGGAAAAAATATTTCATGCAAATGGAAATGACAAGAAACTGGGGCTAGCAATACTCGTTATCAGACAAAATAAACTTTAAACAAAAACCATAAAGAAAGATAAAGAAGGACACTACATAATGATAAAAAGAGCAATATAAGATGAGGATATTATACTTGTTAACATATATTTACCCAATATAGGAGCACCTAAATACATAAAACAAATACTAACAGACATAAAGAGAGAAATTGATGGGAATACCAAAATAGTAGGAGATTTTAAAACACTACTAATATCAATGGACAAATTTCCAAACATAAAATCAACAAGGCAACAGAGACCCTAAATGACAGGATAGAACAGTTAGACTTAATTGATATTTTCAGGACATTACATCAAAGAAAAAAAACAGAATACACCTTTTTTTCAAGTGCAGATTCTGTAAGACAGACCACATACTAGGACACAAAACAAGCCTCAACAAATTTAAGAGGATAGAAATTATTTCAAGCATTTTTTTCTGACCATAATGACATGAAACTAGAAATCAACCACAGAAAGAGAACTGTGGTGGGGGGAACAACTGCATGGAGACTAAACAACATGCTACTAAAAAACCCAGTGGGTCAATGATGAAATCAAAGAGGAAATTTAAAAATGCCTAGAGACAAATGACGATGAAAATATGACCACACAAAAAAAATCTATGGGATGCAGCAAAAACAGTCATAAGAGGGAAGTTCATAGTGATACAGGATTTCCTCAAAAAATGAGAAAAATCTTAAATACACAACTTAACTTACCACCTACCAGAATTAGAAAAAGATGAACAAGCAAAACCTAAAATCAGCAGAAGGAAAGAAATAATAAGAATCAGAGAGGAAATAAGTAGAGATTTTAAAAAAAAAGTATAAAATCAGTCAAACCAAGAGCTAGTTTTTTGAAAGAGTAAACAAAATTGACAAATCTCTGACCAGGCTCACCAAGAAGAAAGGAAACAGGACCTAAATAAACAAAATAAGAAATAAAAGAGGAGAAAATAACAATTGCTACCACAGATATACAGAAAACCATAAGAGAATACGATGAACAATTGTATGGCAACAAATTGGACAACCTCAAAGAAATGGACAAGTTTCTAGAAATATACAGTCCAACAAAACTGAATCAAGAAGAAATAGATAACATGAACAGTCCAATCATTAGAAGTGAAATAGAATTTGTAATTTTAAAAAACTCCCTGCAAACTAAAGTCCAGGACTGGATGTCTTCACTTGGGATTTCTACCAAACATGCAAAGAAGAACTTTTACCAATCCTTCTCAAGCTCATCCAAAAGATTGAAGAGGAGGGAACACTCCTAAAGTCATTCTGTGAAGCCACCATCACTCTGATACCAAAACCAGACGAAGACACTAACAACAAAAAACAAAAAATCACAGGCCAATATCTTTGATGAATATCAATTAAAAAATTCTCAACAAAATATTAGCAAACCAAATCCAATGACAAATAAAAAAGATCATACACCATGATCAAGTTGGATTCATCCCAGGGAGACAAGGATGGTACAACATATGCAAATCAATCAGTGTGATACACCACATGACAAAAGAAAGGACAAAAACCACATGATCATCTCAACTGATTCTGAAAAAGCATTTGATAAAATTCAACATCCATTCATGATAAACTCTTAGCAAAATGAGTATAGCAAATGGTGTGTGAGTGTGTGTGTGTGTATAATGGAAAACTACTCAGCCATAAAAAAATAATGAAATAATGCCACTTACAGCATCATGGATGGACCTAGAGATGATCATACTAAGTGAAACAAGTCAGACAGAGAAGGACAAATATCATATGATATCACTTATATGTGGAATATAAAAAAAGATACAAATGAACTTATTTACAAAACAGAAAGAAACTCACAAAGAAAACAAACTTACTGTTACCGAAGAGGGAATAGGGGTGGGAAGGGATAAATTAGGAATTTGGGATAGCAGATACAAACTATTATATATAAAATAGATAAACAACAAAGTCCTACTATATAGCACAGGGTACAACATTCAATATCTTGTAATAACCTATAATAAAAAAGAATATGAAATATACATATGTATAAATGAATCACGGTGCTCTACACCAGAAACTAATAATACAACATTGTAAATCAACTATACTTCATTTTAAAAAAATGGTGGCAGGGGCTCGATTTTGTACTGCCTTCCCTAATTGCATCAGCCTTCCCTGAGCTTTCTTTGGTGAATTAGTACAGCCTTTCAAGATATTTTGCCACTTATCATGTTGTTGTATATTCCTCCTAAATCATCTAGTGTAACAGTCTTGCCTCCACTCTGTGAGTATCTACTTCTCTTCTGACATGCCTTGAACATAACAGAGTTGTAATAAATACAACTTTAGTCCTTCCTTGCTGTGTTCGCTGATCATTTAACTAGTCCTTGATCAGAATGCTGGGTACTTCTCTAGACTCCTCACGTTCCTCATTACCCACATATATGGTTAACAATTTTGATTCTGGTTGCTTCTACCCTCTAGGTATCTCTTTGATCAATCCCCTTATTCTCTACCCCTAAAAATATAAGTACTATTATTATTCCTCTTATTATAATTTAAATAATCAAAGGAAACTGGGGCACAAGAAATTAATTAATTTTCCCTGGAACTCACAGGTAGTAAATGGCTGAACTTTGACCAAAACCTAAGTTCTAATATACTTGCTTTCTCAATTAACATTTGCTTGCTGAGTGAATGAATAAATAAATGAATGGATTTAGAAATTAACTTGAATTTCCTACCTTGCACTATTTCTTTACTTGACAGAAACTTAGGATAAGTTTTCCCAATAATTTTGCTTTGTTGAGTTGCACAATAATCTTGTTTAACTCTGAAAAATGAGCAAGGTCCAGATGTCCCCTGTGGGATGCCTGAGCTGTCAGTGAGCTCTTACCAATATCTCCATACGTGCTGAGTAGCTCCCCTAGAACCTTCTTGTCCTTATTTCTCTTTGAATATCTATAAACCTGGAAGCAGCTGCCAAGTAAGAGCCTAACAGAACAGACCGTTTTCAACCGCTTCTCCTCAGTCCTCTAGGAGGTTGCTATTTGCACCATTTTTTATCCATAATTGGGACAGTTTACCTAAATGACAAAATAGTAGAATTTTAGTTTTTTTTTTTAAGTATTAGAATGTACTGGGCTTCCATGTGAATAAGAAGGAAAAAATAGCTAACATTTGTTATTACACTGAAAGCAATTTCAATCTCAAGAATGTCATTTTTTATGAGTAACTTAATTCCAAAATAACGTATGCACAACTAATCATGCTTATATTAAAAGAAATTAACAGAAAAGCAAATTCTTGTTATTTTACTCTGTCACTCCTCTGTAAAGCCTTATTCTAATCACTTAGACAGGCATTACAGCCTTGTCATCTAGCCCCTACCCATTTCTCTAGTCTTATTCCCTACTGCTTATCCCCTTATGTTTGACCCTCCATTCATAATGAACTGCTTCTCAGGTCCTGAACATAGCTTTCTACATTCTCAATATGTCACCTCCTCTACCTGGATGGTCCTTTACTAATTATCTGCCTAGTGAACTCTTTGCCATCCTTTGAAACCTTGACCAGGTGTCATCTCTTCCTTAGAGTCTTTCTTGGCTCCCACCTACAGCCTAAAATAAAGTTGACCACTATTCCGTGTACACACACATATATTATTCCATTTATCATATTATTTTCTATTCGTTTGACTTCATTTGTGCCTCATGTATTCCTAGGAATGGCTAAACTCAGTGTTTGACACATGCTTGGAGTTCAGGACATCTTTGCAGATAAATTCTGACCCAAACCAATATTTGTAGAGGTCTTTGCATTTCAGACTAAGAGACATGTCCTGAGGGACGTTCAAAGGCTTTGTTTCCTTCATTTATAGCTGAGGAAACTAAGGTCAGAAAAGGCAGTAATTTGCCCAAGATCACACATTGCACATTTGATAGCATCTGTCCATTGTTGGGTAAATGTCTTCTTGGCCAAACTAGGGAATTCAACATTCCTTTTTAGTAAAGGTTTTAATTTTTAAAATATGTTCTATTCTAAATCAGGGGTTAATAGCATGAACTCTGGGGCCAGATAACCTGAGTCTGAATTCTAGCTACACCACTCACTATTGAGAAAGTGATACATGGTGTATACTTTTTCTGTTCCTCACTTTTTTCCTCTAGACAGTGAGAATATTTCATAGTACTATTGTGAGGAATAAACGAGTTACACCTGTAATGTCCTTAAAACAGGGACTAGCACATAGAATAGCCCTCAATAAATATTCTCTATCATATGAAGAAATAGGGAGAGGAAGGAATCAAGGTTGACTCAGATTTCTAATACAGAAAAATGACTAGGAAGTATCAGAAGAAAACTAGGACCCAGGTTGCCTAACACATTGCACAGATGTTCTTACTTAGAGCCTAGTGTTGCTGTGTTCATAGGTGAAAGAAATAAAACCAATCCAAAGGAGTGTGAGTGAGTTTATCCATATTTCTTCTTCTTGAACGCTCATAGCACTGGTAACAGAAGTAGGGCCAATGTGTAGGCACAACCAGAAGTCACATTTCTTCTCTGCCCTTAGATAATCTTTCCAATATTCAGAGCTGCCTAAATATGAGACTTGCTGCCCAGAAAGGTAGTGAGTCCACATCACTCTATGCATTCAAATAGAATGTTAGCACCACTTGGGAGCTCAGATATTATAGCAGGCTCAAGCAGAGTGGGTAGTTGAAGCAGATAGATTTTAAGATCACTTTTAACTGCTTTAATATTTTTTAAAATGTATTTTACTTTACAGTTCTAAAGTTTTAAGATTCTATGTTTCCTTAAACCTATGAGTCTATGATTCTGTGATTCAGTTGGACTGTCAATTCCATAGATTATGTTTGGCAGCAATCTGGGGTATCCCATTTTACAACAATATCTTTAGAACCTATTGGGAATTTTTCCATATTGAGCATCAAGGCAATTTAACAAGTGATTTCTGGGGGAAGCATCTATTCAGGACCTCTACTAAATGCTCTCATAGCTCCTCTGTATGGCTATATTTTTAGCGCCTATAGCCATTTAGTTGAACATAATTAGAGGAAAATAATAGCTAAAGCAAAAAAGCACCATCTCAGCATTTTGCAAGGAATAGATATGGCTAGAGAGAAGCAGCTGCCCACTGCTACGCTTATATTTAGAATCTACCTGGAGACAGCTTTGACAGACAAAGCCGAGTTCCGCCCAGCTGAAGGAATGGAAAAAAGAACAAACAAAATAATTTTTCTCATCTTTGTAACTAACAATCTATAATACTACAGTTATGGTATATATTTCAGAGATAACTCTATTGTTTATAAAATTTATTGATTAAAACTTTATTGTATATAAAATTGGGAAGTACCATACACAACCTTTGCAATTGTCATTCAAATATTTATAACCAATTAAATAATAATAATTATGGTTATTTAGATTGTCTTCTAATCTAGTGCTCTTCCTTTACATTTTGCATCCCTGCCTATACAAATTTTGTAGAACTTATCCTCTTGCAAATCAAATGCACATTTGATCACTTAAAAGCCTCAAAAATCGAAACACTTCAATGGCTTCTTACTCTTCTGAGGATAAAGATTTTGGTTTGTTTTCCTGCTTCCCCTCCCCTCACCCCATCCAAATGTGTTACAGTTTTCATTACTGCAAACCTTAGCAATGATCACTGTTGAATTTTTCAACTATATGTGTAATCTTTAGGAGTGCACGTATTTTTTCGAATTAGTGTTTCCTACGGATATATGCCCAGGAGTGGAATTACTGGATCAGAGGGTAAGTCTGTTTTTAGTTTTTTAAGGAATCTCCATACTATTTTCCTCAGTAGCTTCACCAAACTGCATTCCCACCAAGAGTGTAGAAGTGGTTCCCTTTCTTCACACCCTCTCCAGCATTTACCATTTGTGGACTTTTTAATGATGGCCATTCTGACATGTGAGGCAATACCTCATAGTAGTATTAATTTGCATTTCTCTGATAATTAGCAATATTGAGCATTTTTTCATGTCCCTATTGGCCATTTGTGTGTCTTCATTGGAGAAATATTTGTTTAGATCCCCTGCCCACTTTTGATTGGGTTTTGTTTGTTTGTTTGTTGTGGGTTTGTTTTGTTTATTTGTTATTGAGTTGTATGAGCAGCTGGTATATTCTGGAAATTAAGCCCTTGTCAGTTACATTGTTTGCAAATATCTTCTCCCATTCCGTAGGTTGCCTTTTGTTTTATTTATAGTTTCCTTTGCTATGCAAAGCTTTTAAGTTTAATTAGGTCCCATTTATTTTTGCTTTTATTTCTGTTGTCTTGGTAGACTGCCCTAGGAGAACACTGCTATGATTTATGTCAGATAATGTTTTGCCTATATTCTCTTCTAAGAGGTTATGGTGTCTTGTCATATGTTTAAGTCTTTAAGTCATTTTGAGTTTATTTTTTGTGTATGGTATGAGGGAGTGTTCTAACTTCATTGAGTTACATACAGCTGTCCAGCTTTCCCAACACCACTTGTCAAAGAGACTCTTTCCTCCATTGTATATTCTTGCCTCCTTTGTTGAAGATTAATTGACCATGGGTGTGTGGGTTTATTTCTGAGTTCTCTGTTCTGTTCATTGATCCATATATCTGCTTTTGTGCTAATACCATGCTGTTTTGATTACTGTAACTTTGTAGTATTATCTGAAGTCTGGGAGGGTTATTCCTCCAGTTTCATTCATTTTCATCAGTATTGCAGAGTAGAATATGATGAAAAGCAGGAGGGTTGAAATAGCCCTGCAAAAAAAAAAATAGGAAAAATATGCTATTGTCCTATTAGGTGAAAAGAAACTGCTTCTGGTGGTCCTTGAAAACTGATAAAGAAAAAGGCGTTAGTCAAATCAATAGCTTATATAAGATGCTAGGAATAGTATTGATATTAGCCAGTAAATACGTCACATCTGGAATAGCAGCTGCAATTATAGTCACCACCTATTTAAATTATAGTATTGTATAGTTAACCCCCAAGATTCATCCACTTACTCCATAAACCAAACAAGTGAGTTAAGTGGGGGAAGTGATAAGAATGTCCACAAACTCAATTCTGTTTTGGTTCATAAATCTCTCTCCTACCAACCTTTTTAAAAACTAAAATTTATTGGGCAGGTGTCTATCCAGTCTTGATGATTGATGAAATATAAGATGTGACATTTCCCGTCACTATGTTCATATCTCCTCCTCAGTTCTACAACAGGAGGCTAAGTTGTATACTCCTGCCAGACCCATTCTAAGTGTGACAGCCATCAGAGTGCTCCTCACACAAGAACAGTAACTGACTAAGGGTCCCAGCTGCTACACTGAAATCCACTGCTGTGCTGCACTGAGGCCATGCTTTCCATGGGCCACTCCCAGCAAAGACTGAACTCACTTAGGATATTAAGGTTTTCTTGTTCCTGGGTAATGGGGGACTCCTCTGACAGGCATACTTGGCTCTAGGACTCCCTGTTCACCTTGCTGATCTTTCCTTAGAACTCACTGTAGTCTAAGACACTTCTACCTCAGCTTCCTCTCTTCCTTCCCTTGCTCCTTCATTCCAGGTCATGCCTTGAAGACCTGCATCACAGTCTGACAGCATTCCCAGCTTCCTGCAGGTCCCTTCTTATTTTCTCTCACAGGCATTTCCCCTATTAAATTTATTGCACATATATACCATTTTGATGTCAGATTCTCAGGCACCTGGACTAACACACCAAGTTTATGATAAAGTAAGATGGGATCTTCTCTAATCTACACTTCTTTATTCCCTTGTTTATTCATGTTGAATAAACAAACAGGCACACAAGAACCCAAAGCTACTCTCTCTAGCAGGCACTGCCACTAAAGTTTAATTTTTTCATGCTTACCTATATTATTTTACATGAGAAGATGACAGTTTATAGGATATAAGATTCTATGGCCACTTACGCTTGATTTCTTCCTCTTGATTTCAGTTCCATCTGGTGTTCTCTGGGAGCTAAAATCATTGATTAGGTACAATAAGTTGTGTCTGAGAGGAGAGGATGTGGGGCAAGGATTGAGGGAAGAAGTACCCTGGCTGCCTCAAGTAGCAAAGCCCCTGAAGTAGAGGAATAGCTTCCCGTTTGTTGGCTCTTAAAGCCCTTTAGTCTTTCAGGCAGAAAGGCTTGTTCTATTTCTTGAGGCAAAGCATAAATAGACCACCAAGTGTTTTCTTTAACCTAGCGCTGGCAGTTATTATAACTTGGGGAAGTAACTCCCAGTTTCTGGCAATAGATTGATTGGCATTCTAATTGTAGATATTGTAAGTTCTTGTTATTTCTTTGTCTTTCCTGTACATTTTATTAGGAAGTTGGAAGAATCTGCAATAGGGCAATTCACTCTGAAAGCTGATATTTCTATAGTTAATTGACCAGGAAATAGATCTAAATATATTATAAAGATAACTTCATCTGTGTTTTATCTTCTATGCCCTATTTCAAATAGATAGCTTGGCATTTTGAAATTACAACAATGAACAGTTATGGGAATATCACTAAAACAACTTAGTGAATTTTTTGGTCCCATTAATATCAATTAAAAAAGAAAAAAAATTAGCTTAAAAACTTCTCTAGCACCCATACTTTTAACTTTTTTTTCCTATTCTACTTATGTACCTTCCCAACACACACACACACACACACACACACACACACACACACACACACGCATGCACGCACGCACACCATGGCCTAGAGGTGGAATTAGGTGCTCAATTCGGACAATGTTTTAAGTTTGGCAACTTTGGGTCAATCACTTGATCTTCTAAGTCTGGTTTGTTTTAGAGTTAAGTGAGATAAGAGCCTTCTAGTTGCTCTTGTTGTAGCCTGTTACTGCCTAACAAACAGGAGATGCCAAAAAAGATTAGTTCTTTTCTCTCCAATATAGAATTTATTTTTCTTTTTATCCACAGTGTTTCTCAAAAGTAATGTCTGCCAAAGAATAAGCAAGTCTTTCTAACCCCTGTCTTATCACTGATCACTGATCTTAGTCACAGTCTAAGCCTATTAAACTTACTTGCCATAGGCTAACTTTAGGTTGCTTCTGTCTGTTAAAATAGGTTAAAAGTGGGGATTTATGAATCAGATTTCATCTATACCATAGGTAAATCATATAACCTCAAGCAAGTCATTTAACCTTTTATAACATTAGTATCTCTACCTATAAAATGGGATAATGATGCCTGTGCCATAAGATTGTTGTGAAAATGAGATGAGGATCCATCTATAACAGGCACTGGGCAGTGTCTAGAATGGAGAAGGCATACCAAAGTAAGCTAAAAATAAGACACAGCGGAGCCCTGTTTTGGCCATGGACTGAGACCTAAACTGGAATCTTAATCTGTGCCCTCATCTTACTATTTCACATTTCACTCTATTTTACTTATAACAGGACTGGACAGACTAAATCTATATCCCACCTGGACCATCTCCCTTTAGCTTTCATGCCTTTCCTGCATTCAGTCCAGCTTTCTATAATGAAAGCAACCAGGTATGGGGGCTTGAAGTGAAGCAGTCATCTTGATTCAACACAGAGAACGTTAGAGCTAGAAAGGAGCTTAGAGGTTACTATATCCAAACCCTTTATTTTAAAATGAGAAAACTAGTGTCCAAGAAGGTGGGTGACTGACCCAAGGTCATGCAAAAAGAAAGCACAATCACAGGCCTTGAACATTCCTTCTCTCACTGTAGGTGTCTTTCCTAGCATCAGAGGTCTGTGTAGGTGGAGAAACACCTGACAGAGAGGAGCCCTACACCTATTGCCTCGATTCCCAAGGAAAGACACACCGCCCTAGCCTTATTCATTTTAGAAGGAGCAGAGTCTTTGCATATAGGCATCTATGCATGGGGCTCACAAGCCAAATAGTTGCCCACTAGCCACATGCACTTTTTTGTAGGTTTATATACAGCGAAAGGCACTGAATTTATGTGTTTGATTCCATGAGCTTTGATAATCTGTACACCTGTGTAACCTTCCCAGTCAAGATTTGGAATATTTTATTCACCTTAGAAAATTCCCTTTTGGCTGTTTCCATTCACTTTTCACCCCTCTGTAGGCAACTGCTCTTGACTGTATCAGCATAGATTAGTTTTTTCTGATTTTAAACTTTATATAAATGGAGTAATATGGTATGAACTTTTTTGTGTCTGGTTTCTTTAAGTTTATCATCCATATTGTTGAATGTATCGATAGTTTATCTTGTTTTCTTTTTTCTCTGAATAGTAGCCCTTAGAATGTACAGTAGGGGTCATGTCCCAAACCAGCATCTATGGAGTGACTTTGGGTAAGCCATGTAGCCTTTTTCAGCTTTAGTTTTCTTATAAAATTGGAATCATACAGTCTACCTCTCAGGATTTGATATATATACCTGTTAGTACTGTGTCTGAGATATACTAAGTGCTCAGGACAAGCAGCTATAATCATAGAATCTCTACTCTAGAGATTACTGTATGCAACTCTTATTTTCCAGTTGAGGACTGGGAGGCCCAAGGCTTCTCTCCACGAGTAGCACCCGAGCCTTGTTGACGTCCTGCACTGTGCTTGTTCTACTGCTCCACATTTACTTCACACGAAGGCTTTGTTAGGCTACTCCAAATAGCATGCAGCTGAAAAGTGCTTTCTTTCTGAGGACTGTCAAAATACTCTCCTGATGAGAACCTAAATAAATAGTTTTCTGAAACCTTTCAGATTTTTTAATAAGTCAAAATACCCTTTTCTGACAGCGTAATTGCTTTTCATAGTGGGGCCTTAAATCTGCACTATAAAAGAATAATGCAACAGTAGATCATTTGTGAAAACTTAATGAAAATGGAGTTAGGGAACCTCAGAGTCACTAGACCTTGAAATTCACTTTCAGAAACTAATTTGCAGTAAATGCATGAGAAACATATTTAGACATGATAAACTTCCAGGCTGGTGCTGAGCAGGTGTGGAAGTTTATCTTGATTAACTCCTTTGTTTTAATTAATGCCAAAGAGCAAAGTGCGGGGGATCTGGCATTCTGTCAGTGGGAGCCATTTTGAAAGGAGCCATCATGCATTTCTGTGTTCTGGATCAACTCGGCAAGACTGTCTGCTGTGGCAGATTGTGAGACCTTCTAAGACACCACACTTGCTTCTCTCCTTTCTGGTACTGACTTCATTAATAATAACAAGTCTACTACTTTTTTGGAAGCAGGTCACTACACTGGTTAAGCACAGGCTATGGAGTCAGGCTAACAGGGTTGAATCCCAGCTCTATCACTTTCAAGCTGTATGATTTTAAGCAAGTAATTTAATCTCTTTCTGTGCCTCAGTTTCCCTATCTGAAATATAAGAATAACAATAATCCTCAAAGAGTTCTGTTGAAGATTAAATGAATTAATACAAATCATATGCTTAGAATCTGCCTGGCACCTAGTAAGTGCTCAATGAGTGTTAGCTGTTATTTTATTTTCATTTTAATGTAGAAGTAGGCAAAGAACATTCCATACATCTTTCTATTGAACCATCATGACAATCCAATGAGATAGAAATTATTATCCCCATTTTAGAAATGAGGAAACTAAAACTCAGAAGAGATAACTTTAATGGACTGATGTAATGGAACAGAAGAAAAATTGACCAATGACTCCAGTCTCATTTGAGAGCTGTCTAAACTTTAGTTCACGAATGTCTGTATAAACCACCTGGAAGAAGACCCACAATTTCCTGAAATTTTGTTGTCTATGTATTCAGAGACTTAGCAGCCACCACTCTCCTAAACAGCTACAGTGTTCCAAGGTCATTTCTCCTGCTCTTATAAGCCACCCACCCTTCAAAGCTTATGACTATGGGCAAGAAAGGAGATTGTCATTTTTTGGCCTTGACACTCCAGGAGAAAGGAAGTGCTCTCAGCCAGAAAACTGAGCAGCAGTCCGTGTACACTGACCCCAAAATACTTTTAAGGAATTAGTTGGAGTCAGGAATCTAAAGATTCTTCCTCATACTACCTGGATTTAGATCTTAGTTTTCAGGGTTCCTGGTACATGAGACCAAGAGAATGAGCCAAAATGAATATGATAATAGCTACATGTTTTAGAAAGTAGGTAAGATTTTTCCAGAGTCAATCCATTAACTCATTAATGTCAGGAAAACTTTCCAGGAAGTAGACATGGTAGGGATAATACCCAGGAAGTGGCTTACCTAGGTCTAGAAGTTATTTCACCTGGCTTTGAAAAATATGTCCTTGGGCTATTTCCTTCCCTCTCTGAGCCTCTGTGTCTCAAAAATGAGGGTTTGGGATCATAAAAGTTATTTTTAAAGATTTTTTTTTAAGTAAAGGAACTCTTTTCTTAAATAAAATATCATATAAAGTATAAAACTAGTAGAAGAAGAGCTATCTAGGTTGAAGTGGAGGGTTACAGACCTAGTTCGTTTTGTCAGGAGTGGTACCAGAGTTATTTTAAGAGTTTGTTTTATTTTGGTTGTTGTTGTTACTTGGTGGAGTGGAAAAGTGAGTGAGACTTAGACATGATACAAGGCCTGCCCTGCCGGGAACAGCCCTGAACTGGCCATAGATTGTGAAGTGGCACTACTTACCTAGTAATCCTTCTCTAGACCCCAGGCAGCTGACTGCAGGTATCTATTGCATTTATATGTTTGGGAAACCTCCCTTCCCCAGCAAAGGAAGGGTACTTTTAACTAAGAACTAAAAGAGGGAAAGGGAGAAAAAAAAAGAAAAGAAAGAATGAGGGGAGGAAGGAGGGAAGGAAGAAAGGAAGGAAAGGGGGGGAGAGAGAGAAAGAAAGGGAAAAAGAAAGAAAGAAACAAAGAAAAAAGAGAAAGAAAAATAAAGGAAGAAAGGAAGGAAAGAGGGCAGAAGGGAAGGAGAAGGAAATGGGAAGGAAAGAAAAAAGAAAGAAAAAGTACTTTACTCTTTTCAAAGCTATTTCTTGAATATTCATTCATTTAATCTTTGCAAATCTCAGCGAGGTAGGTAGAAATATTTTTATTTCCACTGTAAAGATGAAGAGACTGAGGATTTCCTAGCTATTTTTTTGTCAAGATTTGAGAGGAATAAAGTAGTTAATTAAGTGACAGGAAGAATTGGGGAATAGCTTTTGAAGAAGGAAGCTGCAAAGAGTATTTCAGACAAAGAAAAGGCATTGGGGAAGCATACCAGGCAGAGAAACAGCATGAGCAGAGGCCCAGAAGACTGAACATGTATAATGCAATAGGAAATAAAGAGTGTCCACTGTGGATTACAGCATTAGCTAGTGTGACCAGTTGCCTCATGCATCCAAACATATGGAAAGTTCCTAATTTGGAGGATGGGGGAGTTTGAAAATAATTGGAGAAAACTCTAGAGGAAGAGAGGGTGGGGAGAGACCTCAAGTTAGGGTTGGTGTTTATTTAATTTTATGCTGTAAGATTCTATATTTTCTGGAAAACCAACAAGATACATGTTTGAATTCAGCTTTTTAAATTGCAAAGTTAAGTACATGTTATTTTGGATTCTGAGTCCAAACATTTGCTTGGTATTTTCCACACTTCGTCTCTGCTCCAATTGGAGCACATCAAAGTCCTGGTTTCTCTTGATGCTAGGCAGGCTTTCTGCTGAATGCCGTCTGGGTTTCTTAAAATGCCACCAGGAGGTTGGTATTACAGGCTTATAGAAAACAATGAAATTGACTTGGAGAGTCTTATTGGAAATTTGGGGATGCCAAAAAGCCAAGAGGCATGACACCTGGGTCCCAGGTTTGTCTCAGCTGTGGACCCACTATGTGGCCTGGACAAGTTTTTTCCCTCTAGGCCTCAGTTTCTCTATTGGTGGAATGAACAGTTTGGGCATTTGAGGAGTTAAGTAAAATGGGGGAGGGGCATTTAAATAATAATATTCAAAATATGTGTTGATTCCAATCATTTGTCAGCTCCTCTATCATTACCACTCTAGCTTAAGCCTTGATCATTTTGTCTGTGAAGATATTCCTCTCTTAACAGATCCTTCATTCAGGTCCACCTGCAGTCTATGCTCCACACAGCATCTAGGTTGCTCCTTTTAAAATAAGTGTCAGATAATTTCATTTCTCTGTTCTTAACCCTTCAATGGCTTACAATTCACCTACACTAAAATCCACAACCCTTACTATGGCTCATGAGGCCTTATGTGATCTGGCCCCTAAGTTGTTCCCTTAATTTATTACCTCTTGTTCTCCTCCTCACTCTGCTCGGCTCCTTGGCCTTCTTTGCTGTTCCTTGGACCCCTAGGAACATTGTTTCCTTAGGATTGTACCTGTTCCCTCTGAAAGAGTTTTTTTATTTTTTTTTTTTTACATTTTTTTTTAATTGAAGTAAAGTCAGTTTACAATGTTGTGTCAGTTTCTGATGTACAGCATAATGCTTCGGTCATACATGAATATACATATATTCACTTTCGTATTCTTTTTCACTGTAAGCTACTACATGATACCAAATATAGTTCCCTGTGCTATACAGAATAAACTTATCTATTTTATACCAGTCAGTATCTGCAAATCTCGAACTCCCAATTTATCCTTTCCCACCCTCTTCCCCCTAGTAACCATAAGTTTGTTTTCTATGTCTGTAAGTCTGTTTCTGTTTTATAAATAAATTCACTTGTCTTTTTCTTTTTTTTTTATTCCACATATGAGTGATATCATATGGTATTTTTCTTTCTCTTTCTGGCTTGCCTCACTTAGAATGACATTCTCCAGGGCCATCCATGTTGCTGCAAATGGCATGGTTTTATTATTTTTTTATGACTGAGTAGTATTCCATTGTGTAATTATACCACAACTTCTTTATCCAGTTGTCTGTCAATGGACATTTAGGTTGTTTCCATGTCTTGGGTATTGTAAATAGTGCTGCTATGAACATTGGGGTGCAGGTGTCTTTTTGAATTAAGGTTCCCTCTGAATATATGCCCAGGAGTGGGATTGCTGGATCATATGGTAAGTCTATTTTTAGTCTTTTGAGGAATCCCCATACTGTTTTCCACAATGGCTGCACCAAACTGCATTCTTACCAACAGTGTAGGAGGGTTTCCTTTTCTCCACATCCTCTCCAGCATTTATCATTTGTGGACTTTTAAATGATGGCCATTGACAGAGAGATTTCTGGCCCCAGATTTTCACATTTTACTCTCTCTTCATTTAGGTCATCAAAGAATAAAACAAAGACCACCAGAACCAAAACGAAACAACCCCCCCCTACACACACAGACTAAACAAACAGAAGCACAACAAAGTTGAGTCAATTGACTAGTCCAGCAAGGAACACATGCCAAAGAAGAAAGTTTCCTTGCATGTGAAGTAGCTCTTTGAGACTGGTGGCTATGTGTTTTTCATGTCCATGACTCCAGAGGACCTAGAACAGCATTTCAGCTTCCTAAGTAATTTCATCAGCACCTTTAGGCTTAGCTCTTCAGCTGAGCACCACACTTTCTGTTCTGTGCACATGCTGTATCCTTTTCACACATTCTTCCACTTTGCACGTCTTGTTCCTTCTTCTACCTGCCTTGCCTGTTGACCTGTTTCCTGCTAGAAAATGCCTACTCATGCATCATAGCTCAACCTAAAAAAGGCCATCTCCTCCAGGAAGCATTCTCTCATGCTTAAATGTGTTATTCTCTCCTGTTACCTCTGAACCTCACAGCCTGTAGTGGAGCCCTTATGCAGTCATGCAATGGTATGATTGTTTGCTCAACTATCTACCCTACTAAATTAGGAACTTCTTGACATAAAAATAGGGGATCATCTCATAATCACTACTGCATTTTTAATGCTTGATACATTATCATACTATAAATATTTGTTGATTTGAGTATTTTAGTAAATGTAAATGAATGAATGAATAAATGAGTAAATGATGAATGATGTTTGATGGTGAAGGTGATATGAAGATTGGTGGGTAGTAGAGTTACAGTGATGGTGATAATAAATACTCCTGGTGACTTCCCCATCTATAGACAGGGGACTGAAACAGGAAAGCATGAAATAGTGCCCTGGCCACGTGCATAGTGGGTTTTCAAAATGGTGCTCAGTGAATTCTCTACCACTGCATTCTATTTGTTAGAAAACTCTGCCAATGAAGTTGTGTGTGTGTGTGTGTGTGTCTCTCCAGGGCTAGAGTCATTTAAAATACACCTTTTAAACCAAACAGTACAACGTGCCTCCCTTCTTAAGACTAGCTCTTTTGTCGGACTTTTCAAAGTCAGCCTTGAGATTCTGACAAGGAGAGGATCCTCCCTTTTACCCACCATGTGACCTTAATTGGACCCAGTTATGATAAGCAGGGCAGGCAAGTTACAGATTTGGTAAGATTTTTCTGCCTGGTGTATAGAGCAGGGTAGAAAAAGGAATGCTGTTGTGTAAGATGCCTTTAAACACTCAGCATCTAGGGATGAGTAATGATTACATCCCTCTTCTATTCCTAGCTGACTCCCAGTAGGAAGAAAAAAGTCTCTTTCAGTCTTTGCCCAATGTCACTTACTACTGCCATTATAAATTGAAAACATTTTTCTGCCATAAAATTCCCAGTGATGAATTGTACCATAGGCATTAGAGTTTTTTTTTTCATCATTTTCTTCTTGATGAGCTGGCAAAATACAGAGACTAAAACGGGTATACTCTTTTCTTTTGAAGGAATCCAATCTCCACAAATGACCCCCTTAAGACACTCAATGACTGTTTGTATGGATTCTGATCTTAAAAAATCACCCGACTTCGGGGTTTGAGTGTGTGTATTATCATGCAGTTAGTTTATTATTGAGCAATAGTCTGTCTGAAAGTGATTTTGAGGATGACTTCATTAGCAGAACTACAGAAAGCTCCCCATAAGTGATTTGAACAAGGAAATTGAAAGGGAATTTAGGACTTTTATTTAAAACAATGCTATCTTGGGCCCCTTTTCCAGTGCATCACACCTCGTTACCTGAGCAGAGATAACACACTTGATTGCCCATATTCTGTCTTCTGTTTGAGTTAGTCCCACATTTGGAATAGAAAAAAGTTCGGGCTGAAGTCCATTCTAAATACTAGGTGTCAGGAATTGTGCCAAGTGCTTCTTGTATCAAAGCCTTATAGCAATTCAATAAGAAAATATTTTGTGCATTTATAGATGAGGAAAATAAGGGTCAGAGTAAATGGAGCACTTGAAATAATATAACTAGTTTAAATGAAACATCTTTTTCCTAAAAGTTGTATTCTCTCCTCTGCAGTGTGCTGCCTCCCAAATATGATACAATAGGATACAATTGATTGTGACTAATAGAATAATTTTTGTGTCAGTCATTGAGTGATTATTCTTTTGGATACTTAAGTCTGACATGACAAGGTGGACATTTGTAGGCTCTCCAGATGTGTTTAATAGGCAGATGTAAGTTGTCTCTAGCTCAAGGCCCTCCAATGGAAGAAGCAGGAATCCTCTGCTAATAGTACCTTTGTCCCCTGACTGCATCATCTTTACCCAGCAGAGCAGACAAAACAGTACCTAATGCTGTGTAGGACTGTCTCTTTACATATCTTTCTCCCTACTAGACTATGAGCTCTTTGAGTACAAGAATCTAGTCAGATTCATTTCTACAGGTATTCATTGGGTATATACTTGATGGTAGATGGGTAAGTGGATGGAGAAATTTGAGGTTGACAGACAGGGATTTTGAGAACATCAGAATTTAAGGTGTGGGTAGATTAAGAAAAATCAGTGAAGGAGATTGATTCAAAGCAGTCAGAAAAGGAAGAAGGAAACCAAACCAGGAAAAAGGAGTATCAGTGAAGCCAGAGATAAAGGGAGTTTTAAGGAGGGACTTGTGAAAGTATGAAACAACATAATAGTGTTAAATAAAATGAGGATTGAGATGATTTAGCATTAATGGTAGTATCGCTTAGCTTGATAAAGGAAATTTCAGGGAAGGTAGAAGTGGAACCCAATTTAGGTTAAGGAATTGGGGAAGTGGAAGCAATAATTACAGACAACTCTTTGAAGGAATGTATGTGAAAGTAAGGAATGAGTTGTTATATTCTCTTGAGGAAGATTTAAAAGGGGAGGATTTTGAGGATTTCAAGTTGTGAAACTTGAATATATTTGTGAACTCCATAGAAAAAGCAAAGGGCAAGAGGTGAAAGTGGAAAACATGGACTTTGACCCAGCTGTGAAGCCTCTCACCTCTCATTGGCATCCGGGTATTCTGTACATACACACACTTCAAACTACTTCAATGGTAGTAGGATCCTTCAGGTAATAAGGATCCTGCCCACCGCCCTTCTGAAGTGTGGTCTTAGCAGTTGTATTTTGTACAGCCTTTTGAAGACATATAAGGCTGCTGGGTGTTGCCACAGCATCCCTTATGGAGATATAATTAGAATGTATATCCCTGAACTTCAAGAAAAATAATTCTCATAATACCAATAAAACAAGAGCCAGTGTATGCTGTTACCAGTTTATACTGTGAATACCTCTCTCTCTTATGATCAGCAGAAGAAATGACAAAATTATTTTCAGAAGACCATCCAAATGTTTTTTATTTGAGCTGTCCGCACAAAAGGCAGGTATGTATGTATGTGTGTGTGTGTGCACCTGTGTGTTTGGAATTTAATAGTCTAGATAATTACTTTAATTATTCACTTTTCTGAAAGCACTACTCCAGCTTAATTATATAACCTCAAATTGTCAGGAACTGTCTGGTACTTTAATGAAGACCGGGAACAAAAGTTGCCATGTAGTAGTGACAGACCCAATAAACCAGACTGAAACCACAGCTACCACTGTGGTGAAATTCATCATCACAGTCTCTCTCCCCTTAATTCCTCTACTCTTTACTGGGACATAGCCACATCAGACAAATCACCATTCTCCAAACATACTTTGCAATTGCAGGCCTCTGAGTCCTTTGTATGTATTTTCCTTTTTCTTGAAACAATGCTCATCTTTTTAACATTTAAAACTCCTCCTCATCCCTCAAGGTATACGTAAATAAAGCCTTTTCTGATCCCCTACCCAAAGGATGGACTCCAACCCCATAACATGCCGACTTTTCTTAAATGTTCCCTGATCTTTACAATGCTATATCCCTGCTTTTCTCAGTCTAAAATGCCTTTCTGTCTGTCTACCTTTCATCTCCATCTGTCTACATCTTAGAACCTGAGAACATCAAAGCTGAAAGCTCTTAGAGATCATAATTTTTCAGATGGGGAAACTGAGTGCCAAAGAAGCAACAGGTAGCTAGCAGGAAAACCAGAGCTGGATTAAAGGTCTCAGGAGAGGCTAACATGATATAGTAGAAAGGCCATAACTTTTGAGTTAAACCAGCTTGGGTTCAAACTCTGGCTCTATTGTCAACAAACTGATTTTTCATGCTCCCTGAGCATCAGTTGGCTTATCTGTTTAATTTTTTAAAAAAGATAATATCTCTTATGGTTGTTGTGAATATCATATAAAATTCCTACTTTGGTGCCTGGCATATGACAGATGCTCTGCAGTTTTATGTATGTATGTACTATGTATGCATGTATGTATGTATTTTCACTTTGAAGAGGCAGTGTGATACAGAGGAAAGAGTCACATAATAATAATATAATGATTTTTGTAGTAAACAAACTCAGCTGCCTACTACTTATATGACCCTGGACAAGTCACTGAAATTTTTATGTAAAATGGAGGCCTTCATATCTATTTGTAGGAAAAAAATATGTGAAGATAAGCAGAACTTTGCATCAAGTACCTGATGTCTGTACAACAATGCGTATTAGGCATTCAATAAAGGGTCCCTGATATCACTGGCATTGTATCTTTGTCATAATCTCCTTTAATACAGTAATTCTGTGAGATTCAAATATTAGGTATTATTATGTCTATTTGTCAAAAGTGTAATAGATTGTGGGCTGGAAGCCACATTTTGAATATTCTGAACCTTACAGAGGCAATGGAGTACAACATATAGTTTCGGAGAAACCAAACAGCAGGCACTGCTCAGAAATCAGACGTGGGTGGGCCTCCATTATCTAAAAGAAACAGGTAGCAGAACTGACTCAGGTATGTCAGCAAGATGAGTTAGAACTTAAGAGTTGGCCCTAAGACAAAGGTCCCAGGTTTGAAGTCTTCCTTGTCTACTTCCTCCCAGATAGAATTATCACTCTCTTGTTTGTACTCTGCCCCACACATGCCATCACAGCAACTGTACTTTTTCTGTTCTTTCATCTGCTCCAGTCTCTCCAATTTGATTGTGAACTGCTGGGGCTTTTTATGATTCACATCTGTAGTCTTGTTTATTAGTATACCTTCAATGCTTAACCATAACAATTTGACTATTACTTCACTCAGAACAGGACACATAATACTCAGTGAGTGTTGAGTAAATGAATGAAAGAATCCAATGAAACAATGTGTAAACTATAAAATGCTATTTTTCAGGAGAGCAGTTTTCAACAGTAATCATTAGTAAGTCAGCCAGTGAACTCCTTTAGATCTTAATCTGTTGTTCAGGCCTCTATAATTAGGCATTCAAGGCACGGAAAGGCCACACGGTGAGCCACAGAGGCACAGGCTGAGTCAGAAGGGATGCTATGAGGTTGTTTATTTCCCCTTCTCTGAAAAGCTCTGGTAAAGATCCCATCCTTCATGCCACCTGAAACCCCTGCGGGGGTTCCCCAGGAACATCATACAGAATACTGGGCCCGCCTGGGAGCCATTATCCTGAGTGAGATGACAGGTCTAGAAAAAAATGACATGATTTGTACACATTCCCAGCTGTCATTGAAGCTGCTGCCTCAATGGATTAATTAGCCCTTTGTGTTTTGGTGTTTGTATTGGCGGTTGGGCTACTCAGCTGATCATAGATTTCCATGGACAGTCAAAGAGGTAGGTGGTGATGATAATAGTAATAATAATAACAGCTAATATTTATTGATAACCTACTATATACCAGATAATGTTCCAAGTACCTTAAATGGATTATTTTATTCTCATAACAGTTATAAGATGCACAGCGTTATCTCTACTCCACAAGAGGAAACTGTGGCAAAATCAGGACTTAAACCCAGGATGCCTGACTCCATAGTCTGTGAGCTGAATCAGTAATCTTATCCCCAGTATGAAAATGAAGAAAGAGAGGCTCAGTTGTGATTGATTTGCTCTTAAGTGATTGAACCAGCCTAAACATAAGCCTGCCCCACCACAGTCTGTGCCCCTCCAGCCCTGCCAAGTGCAGGCCTGTTCACAGAGTCAGGCAGGTCTTGCATAGGTAGCTAGCAGAGCCTGAGCAATCCAGGTCCTGTAAGACTTCTGAGACAAGGCAGGACCCCAGGCCCAAAAAGACTGGATACTGGGGGAGATCTTAGCCGCAAGAACAAGGCAGAGTCCTAATTATTCTGGTTGCATGACTAGAAATATAATGACCAGCAATAGGCTGATTTGATATTATTTCCCACAAGTCACTGAACAGGTCTCTTTGCATTCTGCTTTCTCTCCCCATGCTTCCCTTTCCCCTTTCCATTTTATTAAGAAAAAGGGTAGAGAAATGCCCAATTATTCAGTCCATCTTATTTGAAAGCATTTCTAGTGTATTTATTTCTAGTGATCTTTGAAACAACCCTGTGAAATAAGTATTATTATTATTCTCATTTTGAAGAAATTGAAGTTAAGGGAAGTAATGTGCCCCAAATCACACAGCTGCTAAGTATCTGGGTTGTGATTTTAACCCAAGTCTACAGTACTTAGGAACACTCAATAAATATTTGTTGAATGAATGAATGAATTATATAGCAAGGTCAGGTATCTTTCAAGTACACCAGATTGCTTTTTAAGGTGGTTTAAGACTTTGATTCTTGACATTGACTGCACATTAGAATATTACAGAGTGTTACAGAGCTTCTAAAAAATACCAATTACTTGCCTCCCCTCCATTGGCTACACCCAGGCATTGCTATTTTCTTAAATGTCCCACATTATTCTCATGTGTAGCCAGGGTTGAGGATCACTGGTCTTGGAAGGACTGGGATTTCTCCCTGGTGGACTTAAGATGTGCAGAGCTTGTAAGTGGCTAATGGCTCTTGCTCTTAGGGGAAATGGGATGTGAAACAGGAATCTAGGCATCCTTGACCTTTGGGTAAGTTTGTGCTGCTCTGACTGTTGTTGCTCCGGCCTCTCTTGTCATCCTGGTGGAACTATAGCTTGTTGGCCTGCCTTGCCCTCTGAGTACTATCATCTGCCTAGTCCTGGACTTGGCAGCATGAATTCCTTCTGTTTGCTGATGGCTACACCAAAGAGCACTGCCAGGAGCTGAGTGGGATGACTACCTTAGTTTCTCTTTCCTCTATCTTCCTCTGGCCCAGAATCCCCAGCTCTGAGCTCACTGCCATCCTGTAGTCCACCTCTACCAAGAAACAGCTCTCCCTTGTTCTCCTTTGCTGCTTCTCAGAGAGTATAACAGTTTTTCTGTGTTTCTATTTCTTAGTCTTCTGTCTGTGACAAAGAAGGATATTGTGAAAGTCAGTTGCTTGGGTCAAGGAGAAACTATTGATTCAGCTAACAGCGCTGATGCTCCAAGTGAGACCGAAGGTGAGAGAGATAAAAATGACTGGCATTTTAGGGGCCGATTCTGCCACTTCCCCAATCTGTGCTTGAGAAATGAGCTCCCAAGAATCTTTCCTCCTGTCCAATTTTTGTGGCCTCTCTGGCCTGCCATTTTACTACCAATTCCTCTTACCCTGCTCCTCTGTAGCAGTGTAGTGTTCTGGGTATTCCTCTAGAGTGACACATACTGCAATAATGGTGCAGTACGTGCTCATGCACGCACATAAACCAGACTGGGATCTCCCCAAGGGCAGAGAGTTATGAAATATATTGTGCTGTCTCTGTGCCCATTTCCCAGATCAGGTCCTGGCATAAAGCTGGTGTCAATGATTGTAAGTTATATGTAGTTGAACAGTAAAACATTTCACCAAATGTTTTCACAGCTATTATTTTATATAGGACCCATAACAACTCTAGGAGACAATGTTCAGGAATTTATACCTACATTTAACAGAGGAAGCAGCTGATGGATTTGAGCCCAGAACTGCTGACTCTACAGCAGAATATGCTCTGTGACAAAAGTGTTCAATGTCAACACTCTCCATGATGATGTAATAAAACTAGCAACTTTTAACCCAATTGACCATTCACACCTTCTCAGATTACATTCTTCCTTTGGCTTTAGGGAACCACTTTCTCTTAATTCTCTTTCCAGGTCTCTTTTTACTGGTTTCCTTTCATTTCCTTGACCTCTAGACACTGAAGTACCATAGGGTTTGCTCTTTCGATCTCTCCTTTTCTCAGTTAGTATTACATCCATGATGATTTCATCTGGTCTCATGGCTTCAAATACCATGTATCAGCTAATGACTCCTGAATTTATGTCTTTACCCAGCCCTGTTCCCTGAAATCTTGAATCATACATTCAGTTGCTCACTCGGTATTTTATCTTGGACATCTGATAGATGTCTAAAGGCAAACATATAATTTCTAATCTCTAAAACTACATTTCCCACAGTCTCCCACATCTCTGTAAGTGGTAACTCTATCTCCTTTGCTCCTTCTCATCTTTGAAATCACCTTTGGTTCCTCTGTTTCTTGGCCAGCAGCCCATCTATCAACATACCTTATTGGCTCTATGAATAAAATACAGATTCCTAATCACCCTTATCAGTTTCATCTCTATCTCTTTATCCCAAACCAACGTTATGTCTCCCCTGGATTCTTGGAACAGCTTCCTAACTGGTGGTCTCAACTCTGGCCTTGCCTCCCCAACTCTTCTCTATATACACTCACTGCAGTTTATTCTACGTCTGAAAGCCAGAGTGATCCTCTGAAATTAAAGTCATATTTTGGCAATTCTCTGCTCAGAATCCTTCAGTGACTTCTCATCTCTCTAAGAGAAATAAAAATACAAAGTCTTTACAATGGTCTAGAAGGCTCCACATGATCTGTCCTTCCAGCCTCTCTGACCTCTCCTTCACCACCCTCTCCCTCCATCACTCTCTCCACCCACACTGACCTTCTTGCTGTTTCAAGAACTCACTAAGCATATTCCTGCTTCAAGACATTTGGAATTGCTAGTCTTGACCTAGAATACTCTTCTCAGGTATTCTCACGGCTCACTCCTTTCCTTCCTTTATGTCTTTGCTCAAATGCCGCCTTATCACTCAGTGCTTTCCCTGACCATCCTGTCTGGTCAGGTAGCTCCTCGCCTTAGCATTGTCTCCCTTACTCTGCTTTATTTTCCTCCCTCTGACATCTTGAATATTTTTTATTGCCTGTCTTATCCTGTTGGAATATAAGCTACAGGAGAGCAGGACTTTGTCACTTGTTTGTTCATTGCTATATTTTTAGTGCCCGAAACAATGCTTGGCACATAATCAGCTCTCAAATAATTGCTGAATTCACTAACTCAACAAAAATTTATTGAGCATCTACTATAGTAACAACTACCATCTTTTGAAGGTCACCTTTTATTCAGACAGTTTTGAGGTGTTTCTCATGTGTTATTGTATTTATTTGTCAGAACAGCTGTGAAAAGTAGGTATTAACATCTGCAATTTATGCATGAGGATATTTGAGCTCAGAGAATGAAAATGGCTTGGTTAGGATTATATATGAAAATAGTGGCAAAGTTGGCTCCAGAATCCATGTTTTCTCATTCCTGTGCTCTTTCTACTCTATCCAGATGCCTCCTTTATGAAGTGGTATTGATTTAAAATTATTTGATGAACACTTCTATTCCCCAGGTATGGTACTAGAGGCTAAAATTCATGGGCAGAACACCTGCCCTCAAGGTGTCCATAGCCTAATAGGAGGCAAATGCATAAGTGGATGAATAAATTATGATATGCTTGACCAGTGATAGAAAAAGGCACAGACATCATGGAAGGCCAAAGAAGAGTGACCAAACCTAGCCCTGGGAGAGAGACAAGGAGCCTAATAGAGAAACAGGAATGATAAGAAAAGCTTCTTTGTGATATATAGAGTCATGTATTTAAGGATGAATAGCAGTGACAAAAAAAAATATGGAGTAATGGGGAATAAACTCTAAAGTATCAGTAGCTTAACCAATAAAAGTCTATCTCTCATTTGTGTAATTGTCTAATGTGAATGCTCCTAAATGGGCAGTTTTCCTGTATTTAAACCTTGAGTTTGTGGGAAACTTGGGAAAATATTTTTTACCAGACTTTCTGTCTATAGAAACAAGTTGATTAACAAAAACACAACATTCATGCAAGAGTTATAAAAAAAAAAGTGCTGTAACTATTGAAGTATAGTGATTGATGGAAGAAGATTTAGAATAATGTGGAGAAAAGAGGTAGTTTTTTTTTTTATTGTCTAATCAGTGCATGCGAAGATCCTTATAGTATTTAGGCACTATCTCTTTGTGTTTTTACTATGTTCTCAAATATGTGGTTCTTGCCTAATTTCTTATCTCCCACCTCAAGAAAAAAATAGTAACCCTGTTATTACTCACAATGCCATGACTCTTAGGAATCTGTTTATATCGAAAGAATATAGACCCTTTTGCTTCAGTGGTTCCATAATACCATTTATCCAGTGCTGGTTGCATTGGTACTCATAACACTGCATTGTCCATTATGAATGATAGCTTTCAGAGGATCTCTCATAGCTTACTTTTGTGCTTTGTTGATGATGACCAAAAATGCAAGTCTTTCTCAGATATGCAGGAAAATGTGACCAATAACTTGTTTTCTAGCCATGTTAAACTTTGTTTTTGAAATTTTATAGTATAAAGTTTCTCTTCTCTTGAACTCTTTTTCTTTAGTATAAAAGTTGTATTCTCTTGAACTCTTTAGGCCAGAATCATTGCCTGGAATGTGAACTTTCTCAATGTTGACTGCATTTCTGACTTCAACATATAACCCAAGCAAGGAAAATAGACTCAGGGCTATGGGCAGAGTGAAAGGAATCATTTTACTTGTGCAAGGAATGTCCATATCCCAAGTAGCACAGCTCAGAAACAACCTGAAGGCAAGAGAGGACATAAATAGGAAGGGTCTGCTGGCATTGTGAAGGTCTCTAAAGCTCTCAGACAAGGTAGGTGTGGCCACCCTCAGAGGACTGCTGGACAGACATGGGCATA